>NC_134351.1:34680429-34999086 GCF_964195595.1 Calonectris borealis | reverse complement strand
GAAAAGATTGCTTAAAACAGGAGATAAGTATTTTTTGCAGTTCCTGTGGTATGCAGGAGGATGAGAGTACAAAAGCTACAGATGGAGCCTGCAATAAAGTTGGAATTAGGAGTAAATTTTGGCTTTCAGTCATGTTTTCAGGCTATAATAGTATTTTCCTCTTAGGCAAATACATCTGCTTGCTACAGTACATCCAAGTTTTGTATAGACTGACAAAGGAATGTTCCATAGCTTGTGATGTTACTTATATATACAATCACCATCATAGACAGCCTCTGTATATTGTAAATGGAATTTTGTTACAATCCTTGCCTTAAACACATGACCCAAAATGCTTGTATGGGGTATGTCATCACTGTGGGAATACAAATTTGAATTTCTTGTTTGGAAATTCTCAAGTATTATATAAGAATTATAGATTTTTTTTTAATTTGTGAGGAACGGAAGTTTCAAATATATACTTAGAATAATGTGTCATTTATAGATATATGGATATTTAATGAGAAAGAAACCCTTCAACTGAATCCCATGTGTTTCTTAACCTTTCTTCGCTCTGTTTTTCATAAACTATTCTGAATTTACTAATTTCTGTATTAATTTTTCTGTTTGTGTCCATTTCCTTTTAAACATTCACAGTGCTTTGGCTGTTTACAGCAGTGATTGAGTTGATGATGGTGTCTCTTAGTAGTTTGAATGGCATAACTTAAAAATAAAAATAAAACTTTGCCTTTGACCAGTTAAACTTGTGATGTATCTGTTCTTCTATTAAAAGCATAACTTGTTAATCACAATATAAAATTATTCTTTTTTTTTTTTTTTTTTGCTCTGCTAACAAATTTAACATCTTGTAGGAAGTAGCTTAGGTTTTGGTTTTCTTATACTGAAGAGCTTTTTATTCTTTTTAGTAAATAAATAGGAGACTTGCTTGTTTTTTATTTTAATTTGATTAAATGTTAGATACTGTCGATTTGAAAGTAGTCTCTGATCTGCCCCCCCCCGCCCCCAATGCTTATTTCCTTTCTTTTCTTTTAGGGGTCCTGTGTCTAAACTAACCTTCAAATTGTTCCTGGCTGTTCTGTGCTCACTTATTGGTGCTTTTTTGACATTCCCTGGCTTGCGACTGGCTCAAATGCATCTGGATGCTCTGAATTTAGCAAAAGAAAAAATAACACAGTAAGAGAAAATATATACTCATAGGTATATGCTACTCAGTCTTAAATCTCAGTTTAATGTCTGAAAATAAACAGAGGGGCTAGGATGCTGGTGTTATCTCGATAGTCCAGGGGTATCCTTTATTCTTCAAGGTGGGGGCTGTCCTCCTCCTTGCAATGATCTGGGGCCCTTTAGTCATGCTGACTTAACCATGACTATGCAGTATACAATGTAAACTATATATATCTCTCTTATGAAAGTTTATACAATTTCATACTATAAAGACTAATTCGTACAATAGTTAGGGAATGAGATTTTTTCCTAACACAAGCTATTTTGGAGGGCTGCTCATTGCTGTTTTGCCCATCTAGTTTGCAGCTGTCTCACCTTGTTCATTTGTGCTGACCTAGTTTATTTGATTACTTTATTTGGCAGAGAAGGAAAGAGAATGAAAAAGAAAAGTTTCTGCTTTCAGTTCTGGTGAGGTACTCGTCTTTTTTTTTCCTTGCAGCCATCTTTGTTTTTTCATCTCTTTTAAGCATAAGATTGCTCATACACCATACTGTGTTCCTGCCTTATAATGAGTTTCAACTGGATGTCTCTCTTCAGGCCTGTTCTCATGGAGGTTTCTCATGAGAGGAATCTGAATTTGAACTTTATCTCTCAGGGCGAACTTATTTAGCGAGAACCCCCCACGCAGTCGAATTTGAGAGCAATAGGAGACAGATTTGCTGGGGGGCAACAGGATGAGGGCTTTGTAGCTGCTTCTGCTCACATTACTGCTGCTGCATTTGCTGCCAGCTCTATGCTTTGGGATAGGGAGGAAGCCAGGCTGCCCCCGTTTCCATAGGTTAGTCCCACCCTCTGTATGGTGACTGAGCCTAGCTCTCAGGTATGTATTTTCCTAATTGGGAAACTGGGTATACTTCAGACAGCAATTGGGTATACTTCAGACAGTGTATGTTTATAATCATAAATTGAAGCCTATTGGCTTTTGTGTAGGCACCCATAAAATCAGTGTATGGGTGCCTACAAGGCCTTGAAAAAAAATTTTGCACTTATGGAGGACAGAAACATGAAGATTTTTGTAATAACAGTGCATGCCAAAATGTGTATACCTGGTAATGTGTGTATACTTCAGCAGTGAACAACATGAGGGCAAGTGGTGTTTTAATAAAAAGCCAAAATGCGACACTTAAAGTGACTAAAAGTATTTGTGAATCAAATGAGTGTGGCAAAAACTGTGGTTTTTTAATTTTGGTTTTCTTTTCCACACTGAAGTTGAAATACCTTGTTCCCATTTTTTGGATTTTTGTAGTTGACCTTTTTCATTGGGCTAAAAAATATTTTCATGTTACTTTGAGTTATTCTGAAATTTCCCCTCCCACACACCAACATTCTTAAATCTCAGTTTAATGTCTGAAAATAAACAAAGCAAACTATTCCAATAAGAAGGTAGTAAATGACTAAGACTTCTGTTGCTGCCTGCTTTTCATATCTCCAGCAGACTTGTGACCTGCCTCTGTGCTCAACCTGCCCCCTGCCGATCTATTACATTCTTTGCCTCGAAAGTGGAATACGAGTTAAAGAAGCATTCCTTTTCTTTCCTCGTGTGAGAGATCCACCATGAGTGTTTCTACTTCCTGTTTCCTTTCCCCCATATCTTTTTGGAAATTCAAATAACTGTCTGGAAGAAGAGGTGCAGCCACAGACTTTTTTTTTCTTTTCTTTATTTTCTAGATGGGCCTTTGTTAATAAGATTAGGTTAAGATACAAAGAAAAAACAGAAAGTGAAGAAATAGCTTCAGAAAGGCAGTCAATTTGAAACACATTAAAGGGGAATCTAAAACTCAGTGAAAGCTTCTGTTAATAAATATTGAATTTAGAGTAACATATAGGAAGTACATTCAATTATTAAAGCTTTTATGGCTTTAAAATGAAAAGTAAATTAAAATTGTCCTTTTCAGTATTTCAGTATTTCTTACATTATGATGACCCAGAATATATAATAAGGCTCAGAGGTTAATACCAGTTTAAAGGAACATTTTCATTTTCAGGTGTTCTCTTATATTTAACTATTTCTCTTCATCATTCTCTGGTTGAGGGAACAACTCCAAATGTCTTTCACAGATCATAACCTCTGAATATTTAATGCGTGTTAATGACACAAATTCTGCAGTATAGGCCATTGTGATCATTTAGTCTGGCCACTTTCATAAGAGAACCATTAGATTTTCTGATATGTAAATTATTTAGGCTCAAACTGAAGTGTATTTTTTTCAAAAAAATGCCCTGTTTAAAAAATTAAACTATGTTTAAAAGTGAATCCTTTATTCTTGGTAAATTGTTAACTAATTACTTTGTATTAGACTTGCACTCTCATTGTAGTTGAATGCATCCAGTTACAGCTGCAAGCTATTGACTTTTGTTGTCTAACTTGATGTTTAGGGGCTATTAGAACTGATTATTAAAGATAACATTGTGCAGCACCAAGCAAATTCTTTTTAAAGGTCTACCAATACTTTGACTATTAAACTGGAACAATATAAAAATAACATTAAATGGATTAAAACTTAGTCATATATCAATGTAGTTAGGTAATGCAATTATAAACAAAGAATCATTGCTGAGTGGTTGTTTCTAATGGGCTCTGAAAAGATCGGTATTTGCCCTTAGTGGTGTGTTTTTGTCAATGAGTAGATCATTACTGACTGTTTGCAGTTGTTTGACAGTGACTAAAGGGGAGTAGTAAATGAGGATGTCATTGATACAAAGCTGTTTAATTTGGGTGCGGGGAAAACAATGCCTTTCCATATAAGGTAAATATAAGGTCATACATTTGTAAAAGAAAAAAGGCACAAGCCATAATTATAGAATGGGAGACTTATAGGGAGCAGTGACTTAAAAAAAAAAAAGGAGATTAAGCAAATGATGAATTGCCACTTCAGTAATGTGGTCAAAATTATTAACGTGAATCTTGCATATATAAATAGGGAATAAGTTTTTGGATAAAATAGAATTAAAATAATCTGGTGTCAATTTTAATTTCGATCACCTGTTTGGTTTTCCTTTAGCAGCATCCTTCCCCATATATATTTTGGAGTTCTCTTAATCACTTCGTACCATTTTCCTACACATTCACTCCATTTCCAGAGCCTGCTTCAAGAGTCTTTCAGCCTTTCTACCTCTACTCAAATAAACACAAAGTGGTTCTTGCCACTCTTTGGCACATTCCAGTCCACTAATCCAATAGGCTGTCTTAAATAAGTAGAAGCTCATTTCACAAGTTACTGAAATGCTTTGGACTGCTCCTCAAGGTTCCTAAATAAAAATTTTCATTAAACTGGATGATCTGACCTGTGAAAAGTGTTTCTCCTGGTCTGTATAGATAATAGAAATTAATCTGAGTACATTTTTAATAAAGCAAAAAAAAAATTCACTAATATAGCAGCATATTTTCCATAATTATCCATCTAAGATACTCACCCTCTAGATTAAAACAGTAATGGCTACTGCAGTTTGGTATTATGCCATCGTATGGAAATTTTAAACAACTGTCTTTTACTATAGTGTGGTATAATGCATGTAGTTCCTTTGGTTAGTTTGTTCGAATATCTAAAAAACTTGATTTATTTCTAAGAGCACTTTTTTTAAACCACAACCAGTGTGATTTCACAGTATGTAATATTACTGTTTTGTTGAGACTTCAGTCATACTTATAAAAAAAGGGAAGTAATTCTCTTATTTACCTTTCCCCCCATTTTAAAATTTGTATTACTCTTCTGTAATCTCTACCACCAGTTTCAACAGTATGGTAACTGTATTTAATAACCCACTCCCTTTTTTTTTTTCCTCTTCCAGAACATTGCTACATATAAACTTCTTGGCTCCTTTACTTATGGTTCTACTCTGGGTAAAACCAATCACTAAGGACTACATTATGAACCCACCTTTGGGCAAAGAGAGCGTACCTTTGTAAGATTCCCTTTAAAAATTCTTTTGGGGGTATTGAGGATAAAACCTTAAGTCTAAGTAGTGCCCTGTAAAAGTCATAGCGACATGGAAAACTTAAAATTGTGGCTGTGACTAGCATCTGTCATGAAAGGTATCGTAGAAGTTCCAACTGATCTGTAAAGGGCCTCTGTTGTTTAGGAAGAATGAGAATTAGTCGCAGTGTTGAATCTGATGAAGAATGGTAAGGCAGTGGTTCCCAAAGAGCTGCTATCTTCTGGCATCTCTGTGTCAGAGTTCTGCATTGTTCTTCCTAGGGACAGAATACCACTTCATTGCCAGCTTCTAATACCTTACATCTTACTTATTGGTGTAAGAGAGAAGTGATTTCACTGAAGACAATTGAGATACATTGGTATGAGAACTGACCTAAGGTTCTTAGTACTATGAGACTTGTCTTAAAATCTATGTGTAGATGAAGTGCATATGAAATTTGATAGCTAAAATATTTAAAAGCATGAAAAGGGAAAGAATTTTCAGGAAGAATTGTATCTGAAATCAATATTGTATAAGTAGCATAGGTGATTGTCATTGTCACTTTATTAACAGATAATTCAAAATAGTATTCAAATAGAGTTGAAACTGATATGATTTGCTGTCACTTTTATTGCTTTCTAGATCTAAAAGATGCTTCTAAGATAACTGTGATCACTGAGCTATTGCATAAAACATTGCAAATATATAATTTTTGTGTTTCCATTTTACTCTTCAGTTAATCTTAATGAGAGTTGTGCTATAGCAATGTATCTAAGGCAGTTGAAGTTGTTATTTAGAACTATATATCTCAAAACTTGGAATTATCTGAAAGAGCCTGCTTTTTAGTGTCCTGTCTTCATTACTCAGAATTCGAGCATTTAAGAGTTGTTCTTGTTTGCAGACAAATGGGTACTAATTTGGATCTAATGCTGTAATAGGGCTACCAAGAAGTAGCAGTGTGGTGGGTTGACCTTGGCTAGCCACCAGGTGCCCACCAAGCCACTCTATCACTCCCCTCCTCAGCTGGACAGGGGAGAGAAAATACGACGAAAGGCTCATAGGTCAAGATAAGGACAGGGAGATCACTCAGCAATTACCAGCACGGGCAAACCAGACTCGACTCGGGGAAATTAATTTAATTTATTGCCAATCAAAAGTCAGAGTAGGGTAATGAGAAATAAGAACAAATCTTAAAACACCTTCCCCCCACCCCTCCCTTCTTCCTGGGCTCAACTTCACTCCTGATTTTCTCTACCTCCTCCCCCAGAGCAGCACAGGGGGACAGGGAATGAGGGTTGCGGTCAGTTCATAACGCTTTCTCTCTGCCACTTCTTCCTCCTCATGCTCTTCCCCTGCTCCAGCATGGGGTCCCACCCACAGGAGACAATCCTTCACGACCTTCTCCAACGTGGGTCCTTCCCACGGGCTGCTCTTCCCCTGCTCCAGCATGGGGTCCCACCCACAGGAGACAATCCTTCACGACGTTCTCCAATGTGGGTCCTTCCCACGGGCTGCACTTCTTCATGAACTGTTCCAGCATGGGTGCCCCGCAGGGCCACAGGTCCTGCCAGGAGCTTTTTCCAGCGCGGGCTCTCCACGGGGTCACAGCTTCCTTCAGGGCACATCCACCTGCTCTGGCGTGGGGTCCTCCACTGGCTGCAGGGTGGATATCTGCTCCACCGTTAACCTCCATGGGCTGCAGAGGGACAACCTGCTTCACTATGGTCTTCACCACGGGCTGCAGGGGAATCTCTGCTCTGGTGCCTGGAGCACCTCCTCCCCCTCCTTCTTCCCTGACCTTGGTGTCTGCAGAGTTGTTTCTCTCACATATTCTCACTCGTCTCTTCCGGCTGCTGTTGCGCAGCAGTTTTTTACCCTTCTTAAATATGTTATCACAGAGGTTCTACCACTGTTTCTGATTGGCTCAGCTTTGGCCAATGGCATGTCCATCTTGGAGCCAGCTGGAACTGGCTCTGTCCGATATGGGGGCAGCTTCTGGCATCTTCTCACAGAAGCCACCCCTGTAGCCCCCCTGCTACCAAAACCTTGCCACGTAAACCCAATACAAGCAGTAAAGAGAACAGGGGGGAGAAGTGAATACTACTTGCACATGAACTCTGTAACTGTGGATCACGTGTATCTATTTTTAACAATATGCTTAAAGATTTCTTTACAGATGATACAAACAAATAATTCTGTAGTGGTAGGTGACCTTTGGAAAACAACATTACCATTTTTATCCACAGAATGTCGGAAGATACATTTGACACCATGCGGTTGTGGATTATAATCCTGTTATGTGCTTTACGGTTGGCTATGATGCGCAGTCACTTACAGGCCTATCTGAATTTAGCCCAGAAATGTGTGGATCAGATGAAAAAGGAAGCCGGCAGAATAAGTACAATTGATTTACAAAAAATGGTAAGTATAATGGCACTAAGGTTACATATATTTGGGTGCTCTGTCTGTGCAAATTTTTTCATAGAAAAACATAAACGTCTAGTTTGTTGTCTTCCTTGGCACCAGAACTGAAATTTGAATGAAGCTTCCTAAACTATATCCTTTATAAAAATAGCACCATAACAGCAAAATTCTGCAACCCAAAATATGCAAAGATGCATCATCTATGTTATTCAGATGCTTTGTCTTAAGTCGTTCCTCCATTGTTCTAAGAGATCCCATCATGAAGTATTCTTTACAAATATCTTGGCAAGCCTTATGTTTATCTTGATGAGTGTTTCTGTTCAGCATGAATTGAACCTGGGGAGTGTATAGGGTAAGTGGTGATTTCTTAGCTACAGCATGGAAAAAAAGTCAGATTTAGATAGAAGGGCAAAATATTGTTACCTAATCCCAACTGTAATTTTTAAATTGGGGCAAAATTTAAGATAGGATGGTTATATTTTGGGGTAAAATAAGACATGTTTAGTTCTGTAAGACCACTCTCAAATGCAGTAGCCTAGATATAAAACCATCTGCCCATCTTGTTACGGTGGCAAGTGATAAAAGGGAAAGATTTCCTTGAGGTTGTTTTTTTTTTTTAAGAAAAGTAATTAAAAAATGTCAACAAAGAGAGGAAATAGATAGAAATTTGTAAGCTTGATATAGAGTGGTGTTGTGTGTTTCCTGCAAAATGAACTTATTTCTAGTGTTGCATGATAGTGCTGCCTAATAATCTTGCTGAGTCAGGGTGTATTTCAGAAGGAATATTGAAGTATGCCATAGGACAAATCTTCCTCTCTGTTTTTAGATCATCACTACTATAATCTTGTCTTTGTTATTTCAAATATGTAGTTACAAACCAAGTGACTGGCATTGGACTTCAGAAAAAAGGTTAGGAAATACAACTAGCAGCAATTGTTTATGACAGAACTGTTCTAGTTGTTGTGAATGCATAATTTTAGTTTTGGGAGCTTTCATCTTATTGATAAAATAATAATGCCTTCTGTATGTGGTGTTTCCTAAATCCGTTTATCCAGTACTTCGAATATCTTCTCTTTAAGAAGCTCAGGGCCACTAAATATAGTCCTATCTGGTTTTACTAGCCATGCCTGCTTTCTTTTCTTCTGGTGCTTTTGCCAGTAAAGTCTTTCCTATCTGTCTTCCTACAACGATCATTACTTTTTTTTATTTGCTCTTTTCATCATATGCCATCAATTATCTTAAAATATTTTGTCTCATGCTTTTTCTTCTGTCAATGTTTTACTGCTTTTTTTCCTCATGTTAGTTTTTTGATGCTTGATCATCTCAAAGCCCTTTGAGGTTTTAAAGCTATTTCCAAAAATGTCAGGGCTGCCTTCATCTTTTTTTGCCACCCTGTATTCTGTTCTTTTCTAAAATCCAGTTAACTTTATTTTACTGCTTGCTTGCTATTGATTTTATGACTTTTTTTCCTTCTTCATTTGATCTAGCCTTTTAGGTCAACAGTTTATGTAAAATATGTAATGTAACAATCTTGAGAAAGCTGGAACAGATTGGGAGCAGGGGGAGGGATAAATCTGAGTGGTTTTCAATGAACCATAATGTGTACCTGAAATAAAGATCATTTAAATGCTTTGTTATTGATGAACTGCTAATGAAAATTCCTCTTATTGTATTTGAAGTACTGGTGTTTTCCATTTGGAGACCTTACAAATATCTCACTTTGAAAAGGGACTGCGATATTAACCAAAGTTTCATTTACTTTTGATCAGGCTTTGGACTGTTTCTACAGTCACAGTACTTCATTTTTGAAATGGGATTTAGTTTGTAAATCACTTGGGATAATCATATATTTAGCTTTGAGATGGCTTACAAAATTCTAGTGTTTTCAAATATGAATATTTGAATTATAGCATTCAGTTTGCATAAGCAAAATTAATCTTGTTTGTGTTAACAGAACCGCTACTTTTAACTATTTTCTTTCAGAAATTCCTCTCAGGATTGTAAGTGTCCTGAAACTAGAATTCATTAGAGGGATCACTTCTTCATTAGGTCTTTTGAAGACAATATTTCACATACCAAAACATGCTATAAAACTTTTAAAATAGCTTTTTTGCATAAGAACTGGGTTTTTTTATTAATTGCTTGTTTTTCCTAAGCATATACATAAAGGTTTGCTTTGATCACCCAGAACTCATGAATTACTCTTTTCTATTTTCCCAGGTGGCTCGGGTATTCTATTATCTTTGTGTAATTGCACTGCAGTATGTTGCACCATTGGTAATGGTCCTTCACGCAACTCTGCTTTTGAAAACACTAGGTAGGCAAAATTTGATGAACAAAACTGTGTTCTATTCTATATAGGGCATTTATATTTTCAGTCTACTAAAGTAAATTAGAATCTAGTCCAACCCTCCTGCTCAAGCAGAGTCAGCTACAGCAGGTTGCCCAGGACCATGTCCAGTTGGGTTTTGAGTATCATCTCCAAGGAGGAAGAATCCACAACCTCTCTGGGCAACCTGTTCCAGTGTTTGACCACCCTCACAGTAAAAAAGTGCTTTCTTGTGTTCAGATGGAATTTCCTGTGTTTTAATTTGTGCCCATTGCCTCTTGTCCTGTCAGTGGGCAGTACTGAGAAGAGTCTGGCTCCCTCTTCTTCATTCCCTCCCATCAGGTATTTATATGGAGTGATAAGAACACCCCTGAGCCTTCTCTTCTCCAGGCTGAACAGTCCCAGCTCTCTCAACCTCTCCTCATATGAAAGATGCTCCAGTCCCTTCATCGTCTTTTTGGCCCTGCGCTGGACTCTTTCCAGTATGTCCATGTACTGGGGAGCCCAGAACTGGACACAGGACTCCAGGTGTGGCTTCACCAGTGCTGAGTACAGAGGAAGGCTCACCTCCCTTGACCTTCTGGCAAACAGTTGATAAACAGCTTTTAAGCTGTGCTCTTCTCTTGCTGCTTTTGACATCTTTCAACAATGAGCTGTATAAAGCATTGTTGACTTAACCTTATGAATATCTGTTAATTTTTTTTCAATATTTCAAACTTCAGTGGACTTTTTGAACAGAAATTGTAAGATGTGGGGTTTATTTCATTATTGGGAGATCTGATGTCACTGGTTTTTTTCTTTCTTTTGAGGGATGTCTTTCACAGCCTACCATGCAGTGGCAGCATTCATTTTGCCAAATGTGAACAGAAAGAAATAGGCATTATTACTCTGTGATTCATTCCATCCTAAAATAGACATCTACATCTGGTGAGATGAATCACACCCAGCACTGACAGGGTCCCAAGGCAACTGATTCACATGTAAAAGTTAGGATGTCAAAAGGTAAGGTGAATCCTACCCTGATAGCTTACTAGTATTATCAGGAAGCCATATGGATGGACACAGTTAGCATTTACTAATTTATAAGTAAAATTTTGCAATTTTTTTTGTTTGACAAATATATATAAGATGATCTATAGAGTTGCTAGAAATAACAGAACTTAAAATCTAATTCTGCAAATATCTTATGTGTTACTCTGTTTTTTTAACAGGTAATTATTCTTGGGGCATCTACCCAGAATCTAACTCTGACACTGCAGTAGAAAACAATCCGCTTCCCAGTTCAGTTTATTCTGAGTCTCCATCTGTTGATGGAAAGATGAAAGTAACTGTAGTGCAAATAACAATGGCTTTGGGAAACCTAAAGAATATTTTCACTCCTCTCCTATTCCGAGGACTCTTGTCTTTCCTCACCTGGTGGATTGCTGCTTGCCTCTTTTCCACAAGCCTCTTTGGGCTTTTCTATCACCAGTACCTGACTGTGGCATAAACCGATCAACTGACAAAGCAAGTATGAGGTCAAATTCTAGATACAAACCCAAGTACCCAAGAGGAGATGAAGAAAAAACTATATATGAAGAAAAAACATCAGCATTTATTCTTAAACACTTATTCTGTGTTCTCAGGGTGAATATTCTTATAATGTTTAAAATCGCAACTGGGTTTGTTACTTTTTGTTACTGAAATGGTAGGTAACTAATTGAATTATGGTACTGGGACTGACTGACATTATTGTGTGGCGGGTATTGGTGGACACGTTGAAAAGATAACACCTCAGAGTATATTTGTTTCCATAAACAGCAAGCCACCCTCAAAATTTTGTATTTTAAGAATCAAGAGTCAGTGACTGACCTATGTTAGTAGGGTACTGGATATGCTAATGGTGGCTGCCTAGTAAGTAAAATCTTGAAACAGCCATACAGTGGAACAGTAGGGGGATTTAAAAAAAAGTGTTGGATAGCTATTGATCACTTTTCTCCATGAAAAATGAAATAATCCAACAGGGCAAAAGAGATACTGTATATTACAGTAAAGAAAGTTGTATAAAATTTAAATTTAACATAGGAATAGATGTGTGAACCTGGCAGGTATTGCTGCCTAAATATATGCATGAATGCTTGTGCAGTAAGAAGAGTGTTATAAATATTATTTCAGTCCCTGCAGTCATTTTGAAGTAATGGCCATGTGGGACATTTGAGTCTTATAAATTTCTTCTTTTCAGATAATGGATAAATTCCATTGAATTCACAAAATAATTGAAGTAGATTAGTGACACCAATCAATCATTTCTAAACAAAACAGTTTAATCCTGCTGGTTGAGTGTATGTATCTGTGTAATGTACATATAAATATATATTATATATTAAATATATAATATATATTAAATCTATTAAATATTGAATCTTTATTTTAAATTGCTGAATGTATGTTACAAGGCAGTGGGACAGGGATATATGTGTATCTAGTAATTTCAAGATCCCTTTTGAAATGAAAATTAATTTTTTTTGGAAGTTCACTTGAAAGGGCTATTTGGTTTTGGTGCCTCTATAATGGTGCTTACCTATATTAAAAAAACTGTTAATCTTGATGTTTCTGCTCTGTCAGATCATCATCTTTTGCCAGTCTAATCTGTGTTAACTTGGCCATATAGTAATAACTAATATCTTTTGACTTCAGAAATAGATTTTCTGTACAATAAAGCAGATATAGTAAGGAGGAGCAAAGCATTAACTTTACAAGTTTTGTTTAGTTGGAAGGATAGATCCTAAGTATAAAAACATTGTTAAGCAAACTAGAATGACAATTTTTCATGATTCATGTAATCAGAAAACAGGAATGGGAATTTATATGCAGTAGCTTTTTTAAAAAGTTAATATTACACTGTAAAGAGAGTTCTCAGTGTTTAACTAATATTAGCTATTTTTATGTTACTGTTTTTTTACTCTTGAATTTCTGTAAAGCTTTGGCATATAATAAGCATTTATAAATGGAAAAGCTTAACAAATATTTAATCCATTGCAAACTACCATATGGGAAAGCAAACTGTCAGTGAATGCAGAAAATTAAAGATTTAAGCTGGTGATAAACTGTCTTGCTACACTGAATGTTTTTAAAGTTATTTATTAGTTTATTAAGTTGCACTTACTGATACAAGGAAAAGATGTATATACACCAGCTGGTACCTTCTGCATGCATTTGGGATATCTGAGAACACCTTGCATGATTCTAGCAGTTTCATTGCAGTATAGTATTTCAGTGCTACTGGCACTGTAAGTTTTGTTCACACCACCTTTTTGTAACTAATGGTGACAAACGCTCAGCTGTGTGAATTGGTCTGAAGAATATTTGACTTCATAGATTCAGATCTTGAAACATTCCTAGGAAATGTCATTCAGACCAATAGAATGTCAAAATATGACAGGTCCAGCAATACTGGACCCACTTTCTGTTAGTTTGAGATATGTGATTAGTAATGGAATTAATAAGGCCAGCTTTTAAGTTACCGTTAAGTTATAGTTAGATATCCATGGTTAATGTTTCATACAGGAAAATAATAAAACAACATAGTGCAGTTTCTTGTGAACTTGGCCCAAGAAGCTCATTAGATAGATTAGATGTAACCTATTATTGCAATCTGAAGGATAGAAATGAACTTTAGATACTGGAGAAAGCTTCAAAATAATGCTAAGTGACGGAGTTTCTGTTGCCACAGATGTTTATTTTGAAACTTCATAACTGAAAGCAAGCTATAGTTATATAAAATTTAATTCAGCAAAGGTAATTGATTGTGTGTGTGGTTGAGCTTCACAGAGCTTTTGATAAGTATGTACGCTGTCTTATTCTTCAGAGGTCACACATTAAGGCATTAAGACATTAAGATCAACGCTTCTGGCTATTGCTGCTTCATTGTTCCACAGAACTGAATGGTTGACCTTCTGGTCAGCAGTTTGATCTGAGTGGGAAATGGTCTTTCTTTGGATTCATTTAATCCTTACATGAGTCCAGGAGGCTTATTTAAAAACTAAAATATAGCAGTAAATGTCTTTGAAATGTGTGGTGACACAGGAACTAGAGGGAGCATATTGCTACTTACTTAATTTCTGAGAATTTTTAGAAGAAAAGATGCCTTTGACAAAGAATCATCATTTCTGTCTGTCTTTCTGTCCTCCTCCATTTCACCCTCCTTTTCTCACTCTAGTAATGGGACTTGTTATCCTGATGTTTTTTCCTATCCACAGCTTTTTCCCTAAGTTAAGAACTAATGTGTTTAGAATTGATCCAGCTAAATTAGTTCAGGCTTGGGTGGGTTTTTTTTGTTTGTTTTTCATTGTTTTGGTTTAAATTCATTTCTCTGTGAAGGATTAGTTCCTTTAAATAGTTTAAATAACTTTGAATTCCAGCTGAAATATGAACAAACTTGTTATTGGTTGTTTAAGCACTGCACTTTTATTATAGAAGTCTCTTTAGACAAAATATTAGGATAGTGATAAATCCAAGTATTCCAGCACAATTCAGGGAAGTCTAAATATAACACTTGGGCTACTTCTGTGCTTAGAGAAGTTGATTAGGAAAAGGAGAAGGGATTGTAACAAGCCTATTCTTCCACTTTGCAGGCAATATTCTCAGGCAGCACTTGTCCTCTTTTGATACCTTACCAAGCTTTAGGATTTCCCAGGTGTTGAAGGGACTCTG
Source organism: Calonectris borealis (assembly GCF_964195595.1). Lineage (NCBI taxonomy): Eukaryota > Metazoa > Chordata > Aves > Procellariiformes > Procellariidae > Calonectris > Calonectris borealis. The sequence goes on along the minus strand of NC_134351.1, from coordinate 34,984,502 downwards.
GTAATTTCAGCTGCAGTTTTTTTCTCTTTCTTACTTCTCTTGCATAAGAATCAACAAGTAAAGTATCAAGAAAAACAGGCAGTATCAGTGCAAGAAAAAATTCTTGTACAGAAGGCCATGCTTCATGCTTTAGAAAATTCATTACTATGGCAGTTGTTCTTCAGCTTCTTTTAGTCACAAATACTGGAAGACATGTGAGCAGAGATGCATGTTTCCCCAGATTATAAAGTCAAACTCACCTATGAACAAAAATGCCATCTGTCCTGGTTTCAGCTGGGATAGGGTTAAATTTCTTCCTAGTGCTGTGTTTTGGATTTAGTATGAGGAGAATGTTGATAACACACTGATGTTTTCAGTTGTTGCTAAGTACCTTCGTAGTCCAAGGACAGCTCCCATGCCCTACTGACTGAGCTAGGTACACAAGATGGGAGGGAACATAATCAGGACAGCCAGCCCAGCTGGCCAATGGGGTATTCCATACCATGTGACGTCATGCTCAGCATATGAACGGTAGGCGTGTTCCAGGAAGTACCGATCGCTACTTGGTTATCGGTCATCGTGGGTGGTGAGCAATTGCATTGTGCATCACTCATTTTGTATATTCTATCATTATTATTTTCCCTTTTCTGTTCTATTAAACTATCTTTATCTCAGCCCACGAGTTTTTCTCACTCTCACCCTTCCAATTCTCTCCCTGTCCCACTGGGGGTGGGGGGAGTGAGCAAGCGGCTGCGTGGTATTTGGCTGCCTGCCAGGTTAAACCACGACACCATCAAAATACATCAACATTGCAATTAGCTAGCATAACTTCAATGTATATGTAATATGGTTAGTTAGTACAGAAATTCCAACTAACCTCAAAGGAACAATTTAAAGTTTTGCACTTTGTCACAGTAACTACAGCTAACTGGTAATAGAGGACTTGGATTTAATGCACAGAAAATATAAAAGTATCAAATCCTGAAACCTATTATTTAAGTCTCATAGAAATGTTGGAAGGCTCTACAAGACAGGTCTTAGAACTATTTATTCTCCAAGGACCCTGTTTTCCTTTTGAACATTAACTTGTTTCTCCTGATAAGTTTTTGAACAGTTTTGAAATGCTATCCTTCATGTTTTGGCATATGATGCAATTTATGCATTTATTTGTTATCCAGAAAAACTCTAAATTTAACCCACAGTTAATTTTGTCCCTACAAAGTTACTAGAATGTTTTGCCTAAGATTGAAGAATTAAGTGCACAGTGAAAATAGAAAATGTTGAATGAAAATGAAGCCCCAAAAATTGTGTGTTCTGTTGGGGAAATCTTTCTATTATGGCTGAGTAAAATCTTAATAGCAGAAGGCAACAGCAGGTTGCTTGTATCCTAAATCAAATATTAAAGGTGTATGTTTACCATAATGAGTAAGACACTTATTTTCAGCATTTGCAGCCTAAGTCTTAAATCCCGAATGATAAATTAAGAGCAATGTTTTGACCTTACTGATATTTACTCTAAAGAGCATATAGGCAACAAGTATTGTAGCTAAATGCTAGATCTTGTTAAGCAAGCTGATGTAGTCAGTCTATACTTCAGAGTGACATTTGAGCAACTTTTACTTTAGAGAGATCTGCCATGCTTTGTGGCTTTGGCGATGCATGTACTGAAATTGATGGCATATCTAATCTTCATTCCTAATAGTAGACTGAAAAGTCTTCTCCCTCCATGGAAGAGATGGTGAGGCCAAGATGTTACTCCAATGCTGCTTTTACTGAAATCTGTATATACTGTACTTAAATTTTTGAAGTCTCCCATTGTTGACTGCCAAGAGATTAATGCTGCACTGGACATTGTTTTCAATGCCAGTGTATATGTCACCGAAATCGGGAAGGAACCTCGTAACACCAATGTAGTGTTAAAAGGCAGGCATTCTTTATTAACAGCGCTGGGGACACGGGGGATCGCTCCACCACAGCGTGTCCAATTTGTTGCACCTTTTACCATAAATTTATACAACAAAATCATAAATATACATAGCATTACATCATTTACTAATACATATGCATGACTAGTCTTCGCTTCGTATTAAAATGAGCTCTCCTCCCATTTGCGCCTGCGCACTGTTGCTTGGTGGTGGTCGTCAGGGGACTTGGAGATGAAGGCCAGTGACTCCTCTTCGTCACCGTTGGCTGACCTCTTCACTCTGCGCAGACTCAGTGGCTCTTTGGCTTCTATCCGATCTAGGTGATTTGCTTCAACTGGTTTCTTCTAAGCATCAGTTGCTCCTCACAATAGTACATCAAACCACCTCTTAATTTTAACGATGATTTAGTATACTATTGTAGAAAGCAACCGGCAATTTCTTTGTGTCCTTAAGTTTATCTGTACATCAAGATCTGTACTATTACCATATCAGGACACTCTGAATCTATGATAATCATCTTTTCAACATCTACTCCTAGCAACTAGTGATTTCTTTTGATCAGTAGTTTGATTGGATTTTAACCCAATCATGGTCTAGGGCTATACAGAGGATTTCATAGCATAGCGGCACTGCTTGGTAACTGTGTGGTAACATTTCCCCCCTTTGGAAGTCTTGAAATTTTATTTAATTTCAATACTTCCACAATATTAACTGTTTACAAAGGCAGGATTCGTGTTTGCTAGGTTGTAATTGTCACCACTATTTCCTACTAGTGCGAGAGTGATTTTTCGATCAACGGCAGCCTTCCTTGTGAACTCTCTTTTCAAACAATAATAGATAAGCAATATTACTAGGGAAATAATTAACAAACACAATACAGTACTAATTAAAGATTTTACCCAGGAGCTTAGGTTCCATCCCAGTCCACTAAAGATTTTGTCAAACCAATTTTCTTGCATGTCTGTTTGAATTTCTTGAGTGTTCTTTTCTATTTGTCCTAACAAATCCAAATCATGTTCTACATCTTGTGTAACATTTGGGATATGTATGCAACAATGATCAATTCTATCTTTCAAATATCCACAAACTCCATGTTCTTTTAACAGAAGCATATCTAGAGCCATTCTATTTTGCAAAGTCATTTTTGAGGTGGCTTGGAGTTGTAAATTTAATTGTTTAAACCCTTTCCTTGTCACATTAGCTAATTTTTCTACTTGCCCTGTTAATTTATATAGCCAAGCCCTATTCCTATACGTTGATAGGGGAGCTAACAAGGACTCTAAGGCCCAGCCAATTTTCACTCCTACTGAGGGTTCATTCCATCTTTCTTCCTCAACTTGTGACCTCTTTGCACGAACCAATCTTAAATTTTCAAGAGCACCTTTAAAAGGAGCCTTTTTCCAAATTGGGCATAATGTTGGCATTCCTAAAGTAATTTGCCTCACCTTTTTATCCATGGATAAATGGGTGGTCCAGGTTCCATCACTCATTGCCCAAACTAAATGTCCTGGACTTTGAATAGTGGATTTCTTGCAACTAAAAACTGCATCTCTTTTAAGCTTATATGGATCATTGAGAATCAAATCATTTTTAAGACCTCTACACCAACACCCATATTTCAATGCAGCTGCCAAAGGGGGAATATTTTGAATTGTTTTGTCTATTGTACTACAATTATATATTTTTTTACAACTCCACCAAGATACTATATTTTCCTTTTCTCGGGAAGCGGCTTCTTTATCATTAATAACTGATAGAGCTTGAAAAACTGTTCCATCCCAAGTAAAACACCAAGATATATTAGAGATATATTGAAATTGAGACAGAATTGTCATTGACCACACGGAATCCCATACAACTTTTCCTTGAGCGGTCTGGTTGGTTTGTCTGCAGTCCCATTCCATAACTATTTGGCTAACATTTTTCTTAATTGGTTCTGCATAATTGCAGAAATACCGAACAAAATGTATATGTCGGGTAGGGGGTACACGTGTATAATTATAATACGGTGAACCCATTTTCTTTGCTAATAGGTCACAATCATTTTTGCTATTTACAATCTTCATTTTTGGTACCCATATTAATTGTTCTCCCCATTTTTGTTTTGGACTTTGTTCACAATGAAGCTCATCTTCATTCAAATTTGTCGTTAAAATTCCCCATGGAATCGACTCACCTACTGCTCTCGGAATTGGGAGGCATGCCGTTATTTGGGTGACATTTTGCAATTTAGCAAACTCCTTTATCAATCCTATCATTAGATTTTCTTCCGGAGTCCTTTTGGGAATGTGTATCAATTGCTCTGATGAATCTTCAATTTCTGTTTTGTTCATTTGATTTCCTTCTTCTCCAAATAAAGTTCCCACCAATATTAATTGCCAGATTAACATACATTTTCTTACAATCAGACACATTTTAGAGTCAATTTTGCAGTTTCTGGATCCCTATTAATAATTTTCCACGACGGGGCCTTCTTTACTCGAGTGTAATGTATCCACGGCTCCACTCCTTCTACTTTGATTGCAGTGTAAGTTGTTAACAGTACCTGGAAGGGTCCCTTCCACTTCTCCTGCAGTGGTTCAGAGTTCCAGGTTCTTACATATACAAGATCACCTGGCTGATACTGATGTACAGGCGTATCCAAGGCAAGTGATCTAGTCAATACCACATATCTTCGGAGTGCTCCAAGGACTTTCCCTAAAGAAATCAAATATCTTTTCAAATCAGTTTCCCCAGTTACCTTCATATCCCCTGGGATTAAAGGAATTTGGTATGCCTTACCATACAAAATTTCATATGGACTTACACCGTCTTTTGATCTTGGTTGAATTCTAATTCTTAAAAGAGCCAACGGTAAGGCCTGTGGCCACCTCAAAGATGTTTCCTGGCAAATTTTACTTATCTGTCTTTTCAATGTTTGATTCATTCTCTCTATTTTTCCACTTGACTGTGGTCTCCAGGGGGTATGTAGGTCCCACTTGATGCCTAAAATTTTGCTAATTTGCTGAACCATTTCTGCCACGAAATGCGGTCCCCTATCAGAAGACATTCCTATCGGTACTCCAAATCTAGGTATTATTTCTTTCAATAATATTTTGACTACCTCTTTGGCTTTGTTGGTGCGGCAAGGAAAGGCCTCCGGCCATCCAGAAAATGTGTCAATCAACACTAACAAATATCTACACCCATTTTGCCTGGGTAACTCAGAAAAATCAATTTGCCAATAATCTCCAGGAGAATTTCCTTGCTTTATTACTCCTAACGGTGGCTTCTTTTGGTTCAAAGGATTATTCTTATGACAAATTAGACACTTAGCTACTATTGATTTAACTATTCCTGTCATTCCCACGCAAACTGCAAATGTTTTCAAATTAGATATCATTGCATCTATTCCCCAATGTGTCTGCTCATGCTTTTCTCTTGCAAGTTCTATCATAACCTGCGGGGTCACTATTACTTGTTTTTCCGGTGTTACCCACCATCCTTCGGCATTTTGGGATGCCTTTAATTGCTCTGCCAATTGGTTATCCAATTTACTATATTTTGGTTTTGAATCAGGGAGTTTTATGTGTTTTACTGGTACTAGTGCAAGGATGCCTTGTTTTGCTGCCTCTTTCGCAGCTTTATCTGCCAATCGATTACCTATGTTTACTACTGTTTGACCAAATTGGTGGGCTTTGCAATGCATTACTGCTACTTCTTTCGGTTTCTGTACGTCTTCTAGAAGTTGGAGAATTTCTTCCTTGTATTTTATAGATGTTCCTTGAGCTGATAACAATCCTCTCTCTTTCCAAATAGCTCCATGAGCATGGATCACACCAAACGCATATTTAGAATCAGTCCAAATGTTTACCCTTTTTCCCTCGGCAATTTGCAGAGCTCGCCTTAATGCAACCAGTTCTGCTTTCTGTGCTGAGGTATTTGTAGGCAGCATCCTTGATTCCAGTACCTCGGTGGTGGTGACAACAGCATACCCGGCCATTCGCTTTCCTTCCTGGACAAAGCTGCTTCCATCAGTAAACAGTTCCAAGTCAGGATGTTCCAGAGGTTCATCTCTCAAATCCAATCTACTGGAATAGACTTGTTCAATGGTTAGCAAACAATCATGTTCTAAACTTCCTGCTGGATTCTCTGTTGTTAGAAATATTGCTGGATTGACAATTGGTGTGGTTTTCAATTCCACATCATCTTGTTCCAATAGGACAACCTGGTATTTTAGCATTCTGCTAGGGGACAACCAATGACCCCCCTTTTGCTCTAGAACAGTTATCACCATGTGTGGGGCATATACCACCATCTTCTGTCCCATAGTCAACTTTCGAGCCTCTTGGATCAACAACACTGTTGCTGCTACAGCGCGCAAACATCCCGGCCATCCTTTACTCACATTATCAAGTTGTTTGGAGAAATACCCAACCGGTCTTTTCCAGGATCCCAGTCTTTGTGTCAGCACTCCCAGAGCCAGATGTTGTCTCTCGTGCACAAACAGCTCGAACGGCTTAGTCACATCAGGTAGTCCTAAAGCAGGAGCCATCATCAATGCTTTCTTTAGTTCTTTAAATGACTTTCGGCATTCAGGTGTCCAGGTCAAATACCGATCTTTGGATTCTTTCAAAGCCTCGTATAGTGGCTTTACATATAGTCCATAGTCCACAATCCAAAGTCGGCACCATCCAACCATTCCCAAAAAGGCTCTCAATTCCTTTGGGCTATTGGGTTCAGGGGTCTGACAAATTGCTTCCTTTCTTTCATTCCCCAATTGTCTTTGTCCCTGGGATATTTCAAAACCCAGGTAAATCACAGTTTCTTTTCCTATTTGGGCCTTAGTCTTAGAGACTCTATATCCACCTTGGCCCAGGAAGTTCAATAAACTAATAGTACTCTCGAGGCACTCCTTTTTGTTTTCTGCCGCTATCAAGATGTCATCCACATACTGTAACAATGTGCCTTTCCCTTGATTCTGTCTCTTCCATATTTCCAATTCTTTTGCCAATTGGTTTCCAAATATTGTAGGGCTATTTTTAAACCCTTGTGGAAGTACAGTCCATGTCAATTGTGTCTTCCGTCCTGTGGTAGGGCTTTCCCATTCAAAAGCAAATATGCTTTGGCTTTTTGCATCCAGGGGTATGCAAAAGAAGGCATCCTTTAAATCCAGTACCGTAAACCATTTATGTTCCTCTTTTAGAGAGGTCAATAAAGTATATGGGTTAGCTACAACTGGATGCATATCTTGCACTATTTGATTTATAGCTCTCAAATCTTGGACTAATCGATATTCTTTTCCTCCAGATTTCTTTACTGGCAATATGGGAGTGTTATATTCTGATTCGCATTCTACCAAGAGCCCATATTCTAAAAATTTTGTAATCAATTCTTCTAATCCTTTCCGAGCCTCCCACTTAATGGGGTATTGTTTTTGTCTTACCGGCTTGGCTCCAGGTTTCAGGTTTACTTTTACCGGTTCTGCCAACTTAGATCGTCCTGGTTTTCCATTCGCCCAAACCAATGGAATTACTGCATTTTCCACTTCTTCTGGAATTTGTTCTTCCTTGGGGAAATCCTGCAACATAAACGCCTTTGCCTCTATAATTTTTGACTCCGGTACTAACAATTTAATTTCCCCATCTCTAAAAGTTATCTGTGCATTTAACTTACTCAACAAATCTCGCCCTAATAAGGGCAATGGGCATTCTGGCATATATAAAAACTGATGAGTTACCCACCGCTTTCCCAATTTAAACTTTAATGGTTCTAAAAAGGGTCGGTTCTCTCTTTGCCCTGTCGCACCAACAACATTAACTGATTTACTACTAAGTCCCCCCTTACACATATTTAGTACTGAATAGGTAGCTCCTGTATCTACTAAAAATTCTATTTCTTCATCCCCTAGCCTTAACATTACCAGAGGTTCAGCTAGGGTTGATTCCTCCGGTCCCCTTCATAAATCTTCGTCCAAGGTCATCAATTTAACTGCTTGAAGAGTTGGATCTAATTCTCTAATTTTGGGGCATTCTCTCTTCCAGTGTCCATGCTCCTTGCACGCGGCACATTGATCTTCCGCCAATCGGAGGTTTACCCTTTCTCTATCTCCAACATTCATTCCACGTCCTCTTCCTCTACCTCTACCCCTCCTATTATTTCCAGCTAGAACAGCCAGCAATTTTCCATCCCTTCGTGCATCCCTTCGTGCTTGTCTTAATTCTTTCTCTTTTTCTCTATTATTATACACAGTCCATGCAATTTCAAGCATTTTACCCAAATTCCTAGATTCAGAACCTTCCAATTTCTGGAGTTTCTTCCTAATGTCTGGGGCCGACTGGCCCATAAATATAGAGGCCAATTGCGCTTCTTCATCTGGTTTATCTAAATCTAAATTAGTATATTTTCTAGCAGTCACCTTCAGTCTTTCCATGAAGGCTGAGGGAGACTCATTTGGTTCTTGTCTTACATCATATAATTTTGACCAATTCATTGCCTTGGGCATTGCATGTCTCACACCGTATAAAATCCACCTCTGATATCTATTTAACATCTCTCTGGGCCCTGGTTGATTAGGGTCCCATTCAGGATTCACGGATGGAAAATTCTGTTCCACTGTTCCCTGTAAACCCCCGTTAGCATGTGCCCCTTCTACCTGCTTCCTAGCAGCATTTAATACCATCCCTTTATCAGTATCATCAAGCAAAGCATCCAATATCACTTGTAAGTCACTCCAATCTGGATCCTGGGTTCTAATTATTGTTTCGATCACTTTAGCCACTCTTTCAGGATCCTCTCGATAAGTACCCGCAAGCTCTTTCCATGATCTCAATTCAGTGATAGAAAATGGAACTTTAACCAAAACCGGTCCTTCATTTCCTACTGCTTCTCGAAGAGGAGCTTGGAGGGAAGTAGGTCTTACTTCTCCTTGTTTTCCCCGTGTTCTTCCCGAAATTGGGCTGAATCCCCCTATCCCTCCTTCTACTGGAGGAACAGGGAGTTCATCATCTTCTAAATCCTGATCTTCCCCTCCCCTCCTTCGGCGAGGAGCGATCATTAATTCAATGTCTTCTCCCTCAGTTCCATTTTCTATCCTTTTCTTTTTACCACTTTTGTTTGATCCCTTCTTACTTTCCTCATCACTCAATACCATCATAGAATGATATGATCGCATTCCACATCGTTTCTGCCACTCCGGATGGTTTCGCAATGCGAAAAACAAATCAACATATGCCATTTCATCCCATTTACCTTCCCTCTTACAAAATAACATCAGCTGTAGGATGGTATTATATTGCAATGTTCCATTCTCTGGCCATTTTTCCCCATCTTCCAATTTATACATGGGCCACCAATTATTACAATATTCAATTAGCTGTTTCCGAGTCAAAGGATCACCCCCCAAATCTTTCCAATGCTTCAAAATACATCCCAAGGGTGTTCTTTGTGGGACCGGTTTCTTGCTCGGAAAAGTACCCATCCTCCAAGGACTAGTTGAGTGTGATTGTGCACTATCACCAGTCACTAGTCAGAGGGACCCCAACCCCTGGTGGAGCTCCCTCTCCGGGGACTTTAACCCCCTCCTTTACCCGGGTCTCTAGCCCAACCCTGCGAAGCTTTCACCGCGACTTATGGGCAGGCGTTATTACTAGGTACCTCTCAGCCCAACTCTGCGTAGCTTTCGCCGCGCCTTACGAGCAGACCGCGGGGACTCTACCCCTTTCCTTTTTAGAAAAGAATGCCTTTTTACCTGTTCCAGGGGACTTGCTTTGAATTCTTCGGTCCGGGGATCAGAGGTTCTCCCCGAGAATCCCTCGGTGCCGGCTGGAGGTCCTGTGATCCCACGGATCCGTCGAGATTCACAAGCAGGGTCCCACCTGGGTCGCCAAAACTGTCACCGAAATCGGGAAGGAACCTCGTAACACCAATGTAGTGTTAAAAGGCAGGCATTCTTTATTAACAGCGCTGGGGACACGGGGGATCGCTCCACCACAGCGTGTCCAATTTGTTGCACCTTTTACCATAAATTTATACAACAAAATCATAAATATACATAGCATTACATCATTTACTAATACATATGCATGACTAGTCTTCGCTTCGTATTAAAATGAGCTCTCCTCCCATTTGCGCCTGCGCACTGTTGCTTGGTGGTGGTCGTCAGGGGACTTGGAGATGAAGGCCAGTGACTCCTCTTCGTCACCGTTGGCTGACCTCTTCACTCTGCGCAGACTCAGTGGCTCTTTGGCTTCTATCCGATCTAGGTGATTTGCTTCAACTGGTTTCTTCTAAGTATCAGTTGCTCCTCACAATAGTACATCAAACCACCTCTTAATTTTAACGATGATTTAGTATACTATTGTAGAAAGCAACCGGCAATTTCTTTGTGTCCTTAAGTTTATCTGTACATCAAGATCTGTACTATTACCATATCAGGACACTCTGAATCTATGATAATCATCTTTTCAACATCTACTCCTAGCAACTAGTGATTTCTTTTGATCAGTAGTTTGATTGGATTTTAACCCAATCATGGTCTAGGGCTATACAGAGGATTTCATAGCATAGCGGCACTGCTTGGTAACTGTGTGGTAACATATAGATATTTTTATACCTTTGGTTTCAGTGAGATTTTTAATGGAAATTATTTTTAATCCTGATATCATTGATTACCTTTTCTTTTTTTAAAAATTAATATCAGCGCCTGCAGACAAATATTTTTACAATGAGGTTGCCCCTCAGCCTCCTTTTCTCCAAACTAGACAAACCCAGAGTCCTCAGCTACTCCTCATAGGACATGCCTTCCAGCCCTTTCACCAGCTTTGTTGCCCTCCTCTGGACGCATTCGAGTACCTTAACATCCTTCTTAAATTGTGGGGCCCAGAACTGCACACAATACTCAAGGTGAGGCTGCACCAACGCTAAATACAGCGGGATAATCACCTCTCTTGACCGGCTGGTTATGCTGTGTTTAATGCATCCCAGAATGTGGTTTGCCCTCTTGGCTGCCAGGGCACACTGCTGACTCATATTGAGCCTACTGTCAACCAGCATCCCCAGATCCCTTTCTGCAGGGCTGCTCTCCAGCCACTCCTCTCCCAATTTATACTTGCGTCTGGCATTACTCTGTTCCAGGTGCAGAATCTGGCATCAAATTTGTAGTATTACTTTCAACAACATGCTATCCTTATGACTCTGCTATTTAAAGAACTGTAGTGTTTTAAAAGTAGCTTTTTTCAAACTACATAGTAGTTGGCCATTTTTATTTATTTTATGATGCCGCTAAGTATTTTTAAAGACTGACTTAAAATATCGTGTGCTTAAAATCAGCCTTTGTTCTCTTTTCCTCCGTTCTTTGTAACTTTGCCTCCCTCATGTGTTCTAAGTTTCAAGAATGCATATTTGTAGTATTTTTATAAAAAGCTAGAATGAAGAAAAATGCACCAAAAATTCTTTTTTGTAAATGCAGTTCATATCCATGTCATGATGTGCCAACAAATAGTTTTTGTTTTTCCTGTTTTCAGTCATGTCTTTTTCCCATTGTTAATGATCTTGCATGTTTTCAGTATGTAGGGTTTTCTAGGAAGAATACACCTGGGGAAACAGTCTGTAATAGCAATAGTAGGAAATTTTATCTAATGTTTCAGTTTTTCCATTTATATGAGCAAATATTAATGTAAACATGCTATTAAATAGTTTAAGCCTGAAATTTCTCTTAAGGTAGACTTATTATAATTGCACAGGGAACATCGTCTCGGTTGTAAATATTTTACTTTAAATATGTCTCTGTTGCTGGGAACATGCATAAATTCAGTGTTGTTTTTCTGTTGTTAATGGAGGGTTTTTTCATCTTTTTAAGCAAAGAGAACATAACACTTCCTATTCTAGAAAAAGCCTAAGAACAAAGGGCTCCCCTCCCTTCATTTCCATATTTGCCAAATGGGAAAATCTCTGATTTTATTTACATATGACTCCATCATCTCCCAAACAGAACAAGATCACAGAAATGGGGAGGGGGTTATGGGGAGCATAGCAAAGTTGTATATTGAGGAATTCAGACTCTACAGAATGGAAGACATGGCAAGTGGTTAATCTGGAAAGGGATTTAATGGCTGCAGGAAAGTACCATGTGGTAATAGGCAGTTCCATATATGCTGCTAGAACAAAAATCTGGGAGTTGGGGGAGTGAATGTGTCCTGGTTCCAGCTGGGACAGGGTTAACTTTCTTCCCAGTAGCCTGGGGGGTGTGCTGTGTTTTGGGTTCGGTGTGAAAGGAGCGTTGATGGCCCATTGATGCTTTGGCTGTTGCTGGGTGATGCTTGCACCGGGAGGGGGGAGCACAGCCGGGGTGGTGGACCCAGCTGGCCAATGGGGTATTCTATACCATGTGACATCATGCTCAGTATAAAAACCAGGTGTGGGGGGAGGGCTTGCCCCCCGTTCGTGACACGCGGTCGGCGAGCGGTTGCGTTGTGCATTGCCTGTTTTGTGTATTCTGTTATTGTTGTTGTTCTCATTGTTATTATTACTGTTCTACTTAGTTTTATTTCAATTATTAAACTGTTTTTATCTCAACCCGGGAGCTTTCCTACTTGTGCCCTCCCGATTCTCTCCCCCATCCCACCGGGGTGGGGTGATCGAGCGGCTGCGTGGAGTTTATTTTTGCTGGCTGGGGTTAAACCACGACAGACTGTGATTCACAGACTCAGGAACGAAAGTGATGAGTTGAGGTTTGTTCTGTGTAACCTGGGATAAGTGGGACCAAACACTATAAAACTGCAGGGGGGAATGTTTGTGGGGGTTTGTTGGATTTGTTTTTCATATGAAAAGCTGTGGAGAATTTAAGCACTAGAAAAATGACTTCTAGAGGGAAACATAAAAAGAACTCTGCAGAGCGTCAAGAGAAGATTCAGAAGTTAAAATACCTTAATGTGGAATAAAAACTGCATAGGGAAGGACTCTAATCTTAGAGGAAGACAGAACAGGAACCAGTGAGTAGATAAATTAAAGTAGATAAATTACAGTAGATAAATTACAGTAGTGTAAAATACACTGTTTTAACAGAGTGAGTAACTAATTAAATTACAACCTGAAGTCGTGAATTCTTCACTGGGTTGCTTTCAGACATTCTTTTTATAAGCTGCTATTGGTAAGCAAATTACTGGTCTCAGTAAAAGGATGATCAGTGAAAATGTACATGAACTTATTGGTCACTATTCTATAATATTATTTTGGATTTTAGCCCTGAGGAAGAACTCAGCCAGCTTTTTTCATTCCACCAGGGAATTTAAATCTCCTGCTATGTGCATTTTGCTTATTACCTCCTTAAGCCACTGAAGCTTTTATCCCTGACAGTAATATTAATGATTGACACCTGGTTTTCGAAGATGAGTAAAACTGACAGGTGTTTTGTATTTTGCTTGTGTGTGTATAGAATAACTTCAACTAACAAGTCCAATAACTCCGTTCTCTAACAACGTGTTCAGTGTTGCTAACTTCTGAGTTGATCACTAATTGTGTTTAAATTGTTTCTTAAGCCCCTCCACATGTGATAGTATTAAAATGTTTGACTGCAAAAAAAAGCTAGAAAAAGTAAGCAGGATGATAAAAGTGAAGGAAACAGATAACAAATAACTAAACCACGGTTTAATTTAGTTTTATTCTAAAGATCAAAATTTTTGAACTTTGAAAAGATGCTGAATCTAACTCCATATCAACAGTAGAATCAGAACTTTAGACTTAAAAAGTTAGAAGCATAAGTCTTTGAAATGTCATGAACTTTTTTTTTTTTTAATGTTATGATTTTATGATTTTAACTTATTGTCATGGTTAACCTGGCAGGCAGCCAAATACCACGCAGCTGCTCGCTCACTCCCCCCACCCCCAGTGGGAAAGGGAGAGAATCGGAAGGGTAAGAGGGAGAAAAACTCGTGGGTTGAGATGAAGACAGTTTAATAGAACAGAAAAGGGAAAATAATAATAATAATGATAGAATATACAAAATGAGTGATGCACAATGCAATTGCTCACCACCTGTGCTGACCGATAACCAAGTAGCAATCGGTACTTCCTGGATCACGCCTACCGTTCATATACTGAGCATGATGTCACATGGTATGGAATACCCCGTTTGCCAGCTGGGCTAGCTCTCCTGGCTGCAGTCCCTCCCAACGCTTGTTCTGTTTTGTGGTTTTTTTTCTTGACCTGAATCTCCTTGACTAGTAGACTACTTAGCAACAACTGAAAACATCAGTGCATTATCAACATTCTTCTCATACTAAATCCAAAACACAGCACTAGGAAGAAATTTAACTCTTATCCCAGCCGAAACCAGGACAGTATCCACCCCTTATTCTATACCATTTACGTCATGCCTAGGTCTCACATTTTTCAGTACATTCCAATTAATCACCACCACCTTTCTTGTCATTATATATATATATACAAACACACAGAGATATCATTCCCTTAGTCTATGGGCCATCCCTCTAAAATGTCCATTGAGTTCGTTTAGTCCACGACTTTGGGCTCCATCTGTCATAACAGTCTTTCAGGGCAGGAGAGATGGTGTGTGGTGTTGGACTGTTGCATCCTGAAGCCAGTTCTCATTTCAGTATTGCTGCGCTCGTCCAGTTCTATCATCGTTGCACTTTGCTCGGTTTCATCGGAGTTAGTTCATTCTTCATTAATCTGGGTGATTTTCACTGCTATACCATTGATAGCAACCATAGAAATAATGATATACAATATCATATAACAATTAACATCATACAGTTCAGTTCATTGGCTATTTTCACCCAAAATCAAATCCCCTTGAGGTATTGTCGAGGTTTAACCTGGCAGGCAGCCAAATACCACGCAGCTGCTCGCTCACTCCCCCCACCCCCAGTGGGACAGGGAGAGAATCGGAAGGGTAAGAGTGAGAAAAACTCGTGGGCTGAGATAAAGATAGTTTAATAGAACAGAAAAGAGAAAATAATAATAATAATTAGAGAATATACAAAATGAGTGATGCACAATGCAATTGCTCACCACCCACGATGACCGATAACCAAGTAGCGATCGCTACTTCCTGGATCACGCCTACCATTCATATACTGAGCATGACGTCACATGGTATGGAATACCCCGTTGGCCAGCTGGGCTAGCTGTCCCGGCTATGCTCCCTCCCAGCTTCTTCCAGAGCATGGAAGCTGGATGTCCTTGACTAGTAGACTACTTAGCAACAACTGAAAACATCAGTGTGTTATCAACATTCTTCTCGTACTAAATCCAAAACACAGCACTGCCGCGATGGAGAGACGGAGACCCAGCCAGGTGGAAATCAGATCTCACTTTATTGCTCTACACGAACTTCTTATATACGGTTTCAGAACAACCATGTACAAAACTCATTGGCTACATCTTAATTACCTAATGCATATTGCAAAACCTGAGCTCTCTATTCGCTGCTCCTCCTCACGCTGTTCCCAAGGGTCGCAAGTTCTGCTTTTGTATCTTTCTGCTGCACACCCCAGCCCCGCACCTGCTGACAGCGTCGGTCACAGCCGGGTCCACACCCTGCCATCGTGTAACCACAGATCCCAAGGTCGCAATGCCCTTGTGGCCTAAGCCTCCACTAATCGTATCATATTATGTTCTTTCTTCTGCGGCCCATTCTTCATGCGCTCCCACAGATCTCTTTCAATTATCTTATCTTCACTGGAGTTTCCCCCAGGATTGGACAAACTATTCCCCTCATCTCCCCCTTCTTGTTGCACCATAAGCACTCGCTTTACAGAGTTAGTTATCAGTCTTTGTAAACATTGCATAACACATGGCAAAAGCAAAATCAACAACAATACTACTATAATTATAACAACTATTTTTTCTAAAATTGTAGTCCACCATCCGGACAACCCTAATGAAGATAACCAATCTGTAAAAGGATCACTACTTTCTCGAAGCTTTCTCATGTTATCCCTCAAAATTGAGAGTTGCTTATGTATTGACTGGGAATGATCAGAGATGTTCATACAGCACATCCCCTCAAATTCTTCACACCCATGCCCTTGTGCTAAAAGCAAAAAATCAATCGCGGCACGATTCTGTAACATGGCATGTCTTATCCCTTGAACGTCACTGGCTAATTCCGACAAGACATTTGTTGTCACATTAATTTGTTTTCCAGTCCAGCACGCCAACTTTCTTAATTGTGTTAACGCTTGTGCCGTAGCTATCCCAGGGGCAAATATGCTGGCTATAATGACTTCAGGAGGATTCCAAAGTGTTACCTCATCTTTACAATCATCGCCTAATTCTGCAAGAGCTCTTTTACGGCGACGGGATTTAGTATGGTTAGCTTGAAAGATGTTAGTGACACTTGGCGTAAATAGCGTTAAATGACCGACATAACACGGTCCTCCTTTAGCACTTCGAGGGATTCCTTGCCAAGCCCGATCACCACAGATTAAAAACATTCCCTCTGGCAATCGCCCTGCCTTAGAAGTAATTGCCGTAATTTCAGTGGTATTTTGACAATATGCTGTCTTGTTATATGGTCTATACGACGTAACATTAATGGAATCATCCTGATCCGCATGTGATGAAAACTGAAAACATAAATCAGAAGGGGCAGAACCTAAAAGGTTAAATTCTTGTATTTCTCTATCTGAGGTACACATAGAGCTATTACATTTCATAAAGGGAGAAGAAGCGTTAAAGGTGATATTGTTTTTATCACACTGTGACTGAGAACGCATAGAACCACATGTTATCACAGTGGGTTCAAGGATCAAGGTGGAATTGTTTACCAGGCTCATATTAATAGGGACTCCCAATAGACACGTCCTAAAAGGGTCAGAAGGGGTGGCCATCGAAAGACAGAAGCTACTCTGATTGATTTTCTCGGCCCAAGTGACCCATAGGTTTTTTCTATTTTCTATGTGTTTAAGGGTTTCCCAAGATTCTGTGCCGCTGACCAGGATGGAAATAGTAATTCCTGTCACTAGGCACTTTACGCCAAGGTTGCCTTTAGTTACTTTCATTTTTTCGGCAGCCTGCTTTTCTTTTCCCAAGCGAACCATTTTTCACACTCTCGTTTTGTGCGTTCCCGGTCCTTTCCCAAGACCGTCCAGATAGCAGGTATTAGATTAGTTTTGCTGCATTCCAAGCCACAAATCTGTATAATTCTAGCTCTCTCAATTACCCCTCTTTTTCAATCAGCACAGCAATCAAAGAGACGGCTGCTTCCTAGGGACTCATGCCCTGTTATGAGTAAAAGTCTTACTGTGACGAATTCTTTCCTCAGACAAAGATTACACCAATGCTCAGAACGCGTCCAGCGACACCTACGCATATAGCGATTATTCATTTAAGATACTTGAGTCTTCAGGCTCTGTTTCTTTTGCGAAAGGCTCTTCCGACCGCTGTTCGGGATCTTCGAGCGAGGTTTGAGGCAAGGGTTCACGGAACGGTCGCACATTCTTCGCTGGGATCCATCGGGGGCCTTTTTCTGTAGAGACACAAGCATAACCTCTGCCCCATGTGACAAGGGGGTAGGGCCCCATTATCTTACCTGTTTCTGGGTCACGAACCAGCACAGGAGCTTTGATTCGCATCTCAAATGAAGTATTTATGTTAAAATGTCGGATTATTGGGGGGTTACTGTCTAATAGAGAACAATTCAAAAAGTTAAAAACATATAAGGCTTTCTGTAATCGTTCCTCAGGAGTAACGGCTCCTATTCCCCCTTTTTGTTGTTGTAGCAGGCGTTTGAGCGACTGATGGGAACGTTCAATGAGAGATTGACCTGTAGGAGAATGAGGAATGCCAGTGATGTGAGTTATACCCCAAGAGTCAAAAAATGTTTTCATTGCTTTAGAGACATAGGCAGAACCGTTATCTGTCTTAATTTGTGCAGGTGTGCCCAATGTAGCAAAAGCTCGCATAAGATGCTTACGAACATCACGCGCCTTTTCCCCTGTATGACAAGAAGCAAATAAAGCACCTGAAAAGGTGTCAATAGAAGAGTGAATATATCTCAAATTGCCAAACTCTGAATAGTGGGTGACATCCGTTTGCCATAGTTGCAGACTTTGCAATCCTCGAGGGTTGACTCCGCCTGCAATTGACGGAAAGGAATGCCTCTGGCAGTCAGGGCATGTAGCAATGATACTAGATGCTTGCTGAGAGGTAAGGCCGAATTGTCTTTTAAGGCCTCCAGCATTTTGGTGGAAAAAAGAATGGCTGAGTCTAGCTTGGGCTAGACGATCCGGCAGCACGTGTACTGGTAAGGTCAATAAATCAGCCCGTCGATTTCCTTCTGCAATAAAACCAGGTAAGGAAGTGTGAGACCTAACATGCATGACAAAATAGGGGTGAGGGCGAGAGTCTAAAAGAAAGACGAGTTCCTGTAATAAGGCAAATAAGTCAAAATGTAAAATACTACGTAATACAGACGCTTCAGCTCGTTCCACAATCCCTGTAACATAAGCGGAATCAGTGATGATATTGACCGGCGTTGGCCATTTCCGAAAAACTCGAACCACTGCAGCTAACTCGACTATCTGGGGAGAACCAGGGACTGTTTCTATGTCTGAGTTCCAACGTTCACGTTGGTTGTCCCACCATAATATGACTGATTTGTGCGACTTTCCAGATCCATCTGTGAACACAGTAAGGGCTTGCAGCGGTTGGTCGCTCCGTTTTGGTTTAGATGTTATGCTAAAATTCGCATTAAGCAGTTTATGCGAAGGCGGGTGAGATGTAAGCTGGCCCACATAACCCGCTAGTGCCAGTATAAAAGTGTCTGATTGCTGATAAAGCCACTGCAGATATATGGCTGTTACAGGTAAGCAAATAGAAGTGAAATCAGTTCCTGATAACATCAACAGTCGCTGTCTAGCTTTAATTATCAGGTGGGCAAACATTTCATATTGTGTTGAAATAGTTTTTGCAGACTGATTGGGTAAAAAAACCCACTCAATGATCAACAACGGGTCTGATTTTTGTGGATCCCATTGGAATATTAATGCATGGGGTTGTCGAGCCGGGTTTAAGATGATTAGATGAAAAGAGAGATCAGGATCACATCGGTGTGCTTGCCTGAGAGTAATGGCCGTAGCCACCTTTTGCAGCGAGGCAACAGCCTCAGGACTAAGACAGCGTTGAGAACGCAAATCTGGGTCTCCCTTGAGCAACTCAAATAGCGGGCTCAAGTCTGAATTGGAAATCCCCAACAGAGGTCGGACCCAATTAATGGTTCCTAACAATTTTTGTGCATCATGCAGGTTTTTTATATCAGTCTGAATCTGCAAAGGCTGAGGAACTACAGTTTGAGCTCTTATGCGCCAGCCCAAATATTTCCATGGAGGTGTTTTTTGAATTTTTTCCGGCGCAATACAGAGGCCCGCCGAATTTACGGCAGCCGTGACAAGGGCTACAGCTTTCTCCATGACCGCGTGATGTTGTGCAGCCACCAGGATATCATCCATGTAGTGGTACACTAAGACATTAGACATTGTAGTACGGACAGGACTAAGTACTTTGGCTACATACCATTGGCATATCGTCGGGCTATTTTTCATTCCTTGTGGCAGCACAACCCACTGATATCTTTGCAATGGAGCTTGCATATTGACGCTAGGAACTGAAAAGGCGAATTTAGGAGCATCATCCGGATGCAAGGGAATATTGAAAAAGCAATCTTTAAGATCAATAACAGTTAAATACCAATCTCGAGGAATCATCGTAGGGGATGGGAGCCCAGGTTGCAAGGCCCCCATAGTTTCCATAGCGTCATTAATTTTTCTGAGGTCATGGAGCAAGCGCCATTTGCCAGTTTGTTTTCTGATAACAAAAACAGGAGAATTCCATGGGCTAAGAGAAGGCACGATGTGTCCCTTTTGGAGTTGCTCTGTGATCAGTTCTTGAAGAGCGCGAAGCTTTTCTAAAGGTAGGGGCCATTGATCTACCCAAATAGGAACATCAGTTTTCCAGGTCAATTTTAGGGTGTCGCGCGTTTCAATGGCCCCACCTAAAAAGGAGTACGAATTGTCATTCCCCACTGTGACAGCACATCCCGCCCCCATAAAACCATAGGAATAGGCAATACAAAAGGTTTAACAGAGGCAATGTGCCCTTCGGGACCTTGAACTTGGATAAGTTCCAGGCTCTGGTGACTCTTACCAGTCCCGCCAATCCCAGCTAGCGCCTGGGAAACATTGGCTAGCGGCCACAGTGGCGGCCATTTAGCTTGAGATATTACTGTGACATCAGCTCCAGTATCAATAATCCCATTCAAGACCACTTTTTGTTCTCCACGAATTAGGGTACATTGGCACATAGGTCGTTTTTGAGAAAGAGATTGTACCCATAAGATTTGTGGGCTCCTTGTTGAACCAAATCCACCCTGTCTTTGTTGGAGCTGATCCAAATTTGGACAATTTGTGCCTATGGGCATAAATATTAATTGCGCTATGCGGCTGCCTTCCGGCACCGTACAAGGAGGAAACGGAGTCCATGCCATGATCTTAATACTTTCGGTACTATCAGGGTCAATAACACCCGGTAATACAAAGAGTCCGGATAATGTCGTGGAGGACCTTCCTATTAGTAAGGCTTGTGTTTTAGAGGGTAAAGGTCCCGAGACATCTGTTAACAATAAGTGAACCGAGGAATCAAGCAACGTTACTGTGTGGGCGGTTGCCAGGTCCAGTCCGGCGCTGCCTGTTGTTGCTGGGCGAAGACTTGAGGCACTGCTGCCCCTCTCTGGGGATTTTTGAAAGGTGACGGCGTCATTTGTGTCCGCACGCGTCGCTGTCCCGCGCTCCGAGATCGGTTTCCCTGGATCGGTTGTCCCTGTAAATCATACTTGGATCGACATTGATTAGCGTAATGGCGACCCTTCTTACACCTAGGACAGATTCCCGGAGCTCGGGGTCCATTATTACTACTAGAAAGTAGACAATTCTTTTTCAAATGGCCAGGTTTACCACATCCATAGCAGACGCCTGGTGCTAAGGGACCGCGCATGGCTGCGAAAGCAGCAGCCATGACTTCATATTTATACTCTGTAGTACCGAATCTATTACATGCCTCAATCATTTCGACCAAAGTAGGGTTCTGATTCGGGAGAGATTTTAAAAGCTTCCTGCAATCTGCATTAGCGTTTTCTACAGCCAATTTCAACAGCAGGATCTCTCGCGCCTCCGCATTGTCTACTTGACGCTCCAGAGCTTGCTTTAATCTATCAATAAATTGCATATAAGGCTCTCGAGAGTCTTGTGTAATGGTGGTAAAAGCCTTTTGCGGTTTTTGAGAATCAGGAACCTTAAAGAAGGCCTTTTTTGCTTCTTCGCGGGTCGCCTCAAGGGCTTCTCGTGGAATTCGGGCTTGATCTACCGGGTTAGTATGGCGACCCGTGCCCGTGAGGTGTTCTATGGTCAATGCAGCAATTGCATTGTTATTATGACCTGCGTAAGTCGAGAGGAGCGCTTGAAGCCCCCCTTTCCAGTGGGATTCCCACAAAGTATACTGAGTCGGTGTCAGGAGTAATCGCGCTAAAGATTTCAAATCATGCGGAGTCATAACAAATGTATCGAGGACAGAGGATAACAGGCTCGCAAAATATGGTGAAGAAAGTCCATGTTCAGTAACAGTACGGCGCAGCTCCTTAACCACCGGAAAAGATAGAGCTTCCCACTGGGCTCCTCCGCTTCTCTGATAGACTACAGGAGCCACTATCATTCTAGCAATCTCTAGTTCCCCCTCCTTTAACGCTTGGCGCCTAATGTTGGCCCACACATCGTGTGGGTCGGGGGGGTAGAGATCTGGCTCCTTTTCAGGGTCCACGGGTCCCGGATCGAAGGGATCCTCCTCAGGGGGATACCCTGCGGTACATATCGTCAATGGAGCCGAGGGCTTCTTTACCTCCGATAACAATGCAGACACCGGGGGAGTGTCTTTCTTTTTATCTGGGTCATCTTTATTACTTTCCTCCTGGGCCTTTAAAACTTCAAAGATATTTCTCCACCACGGGAGCATACGCTGCGCTTCAACACTTCCCGTAGTCGCTGCATCCCATAACTTTACTCCCACATCGTCCCAAAGTTCCCGTGTGAAAATAGTGGATGCAGTTACAGCCGGTAATTTAACCTGCACCCATTTAAGAATTGTCTTAAGATCATGGCCAGAGATATTCTTCCCATGTTTTTTAAGAAGAGCTTTCATAAGCTCATACACGTCTCTCTCAGGGGACGACGCTTGATTCCCCATGTTTCCCACAGCTCACCTCTCTAATCCGGAGGGATTGGTTGCCGGCCGGCTCCTGCTTCCTTTCAGCAGCTCATTCAATGTTCTGTGGGACTCGCAGCCTGCCACGCAGTTAGGTGGTTCACGACCCCAAATCACGTCGGGGTCACCAATTTGCCGCGATGGAGAGACGGAGACCCAGCCAGGTGGAAATCAGATCTCACTTTATTGCTCTACACGAACTTCTTATATACGGTTTCAGAACAACCATGTACAAAACTCATTGGCTACATCTTAATTACCTAATGCATATTGCAAAACCTGAGCTCTCTATTCGCTGCTCCTCCTCACGCTGTTCCCAAGGGTCGCAAGTTCTGCTTTTGTATCTTTCTGCTGCACACCCCAGCCCCGCACCTGCTGACAGCGTCGGTCACAGCCGGGTCCACACCCTGCCATCGTGTAACCACAGATCCCAAGGTCGCAATGCCCTTGTGGCCTAAGCCTCCACTAATCGTATCATATTATGTTCTTTCTTCTGCGGCCCATTCTTCATGCGCTCCCACAGATCTCTTTCAATTATCTTATCTTCACTGGAGTTTCCCCCAGGATTGGACAAACTATTCCCCTCACAGCACTAGGAAGAAATTTAACTCTATCCCAGCCGAAACCAGGACAGTATCCACCCCTTATTCTATACCATCTACATCATGCTTAGGTCTCACATTTTTCAATACATTCCAAATAATCACCACCACCTTTCTTGTCTTTATATATATATTTATATACACACAGATATCATTCCCTTAGTCTATGGGCCATCCCTCTAAAATGTCCATTGAGTTCGTTTAGTCCATGACTTTGGGCTCCATCTGTCATAACAGTCCTTCAGGGCAGGAGAGATGGTGTGTGGTGTTGGATTGTTGCATCCTGAAGCCAGTTCTGATTCCATTATTGCTGCACTCATCTGGTTCTATCATCGTTGCACTTTGCTTAGTTTCAGTGGAGTTCATTCTTCACTAATCTGGGTGATTTTTACTGCTATACCATTGATAGCAACCATAGAAATAATGATATACAATATCATATAACAATTAACATCATACGATTCAGTTCATTGGCTACTTTCACCCAAAATCAAATCCCCTTGAGGTACACATCGGACTACCCCATCCTTTCGCATTACCCACCAAGTGCACCCAGGTCCTTGAGCAAAAGCAATCCCACGGATGGCTTTTCCCTTGCCAGAGGCAGGAGTAACCCAGACTGTCTTCCCCAGCATATTTCTTATGTGCACGACAGGGACTTTATCTCCATCTACAGTACGTAAGGGTTTGGATTGGGCAGGGCCAGCTCGAGTGACAGATCCCCTGGTGTTGACTAACCAGGTGGCTTTTGCTAAATGTGTGTCCCAATGCTTGAATGTCCCACCACCCA
Organism: Calonectris borealis; assembly: GCF_964195595.1. NCBI lineage: Eukaryota > Metazoa > Chordata > Aves > Procellariiformes > Procellariidae > Calonectris > Calonectris borealis. The sequence goes on along the minus strand of NC_134351.1, from coordinate 34,960,953 downwards.
TTGCCCTCAGTGTTGTCTTTAGCAGTCCATTGTATCATTCGATTTTCCCAGAGGCTGGTGCATGGTAGAAGATGCGATAGACCCACTCAATGCCATGATCTTTGGCCCAGGTGTCTCTGAGGGTGTTTCGGAAATGAGTCCCGTTGTCTGACTCAATTCTTTCTGGGGTGCCATGTCGCCATAGGACTTGCTTTTCAAGGCCCAGGATGGTGTTCCAGGCAGTGGCATGGGGCACGGGATATGTTTCCAGCCATCCGGTGGTTGCTTCCACCATGGTGAGCACATAGCGCTTGCCTTGTCGGGTTTGTGGGAGTGTGATATAATCAATCTGCCAAGCCTCCCCATATTTATATTTCAACCATCGTCCTCCATACCAGAGAGGCTTTACTCGCTTGGCTTGCTTGATTGCAGCGCATGTTTCACATTCATGGATAACCTGTGCAATAGCGTCCATGGTCAAGTCCACCCCTCGATCACGAGCCCATCTATATGTTGCATCTCTTCCTTGATGGCCTGAGGCGTCATGGGCCCACTGGGCTATAAATAATTCACCCTTATGTTGCCAGTCCAGATCCACCTGAGCCACTTCAATCTTAGCAGCCTGGTCCACCTGCTGGTTGTTTTGATGTTCTTCAGTGGCCCGACTCTTGGGTACGTGAGCATCTACGTGACATACTTTTACAACCAGGTTCTCTACCTGGGCAGCAATATCTTGCCACAACGCGGCAGCCCAGATGGGTTTACCTCTGCGCTGCCAGTTGTTCTGCTTCCACTGCTGCAACCACCCCCACAGGGCATTTGCCACCATCCATGACTCAGTATAGAGATAAAGTACTGGCCATTTTTCTCGTTCAGCAATGTCCAAGGCCAGCTGGATGGCTTTCACCTCTGCAAACTGGCTCGACTCACCTTCTCCTTCAGCAGTTTCTGCGACTTTTCGTATAGGACTCCATACAGCAGCCTTCCACCTCCGATGCTTTCCCACATGACGACAGGACCCATCAGTGAACAGGGCATATTGTTTCTTGTTTTTTGGTAGTTTGTTGTACAGTGGGCCTCTTCAGCATGCGTCACCTCCTCCTCTGGGGATATTCCGAAATCTTTGCCTTCTCGCCAGTTCGTGATCACCTCCAAGATTCCTGGGCCACTGGGGTTTCCTATTCGGGCCCGTTGTGTGATCAGTGCGACCCACTTACTCCACGTAGCATCGGTTGCATGATGTGTAGAGGGGACCCTCCCTTTGAACATCCAGCCCAGCACCGGCAGTCGGGGTGCCAGGAGGAGCTGTGCTTCAGTACCAACCACTTCCGAAGCAGCTCGAACCCCTTCATATGCTGCCAATATCTCCTTCTCAGTTGGAGTGTAGCGGGCCTCGGATCCTCTGTATCCCCGACTCCAGAACCCTAAGGGTCGACCTCGAGTCTCCCCTGGTGCTTTCTGCCAGAGGCTCCAGGTAGGGCCATTCTCCCCGGCTGCGGTGTAGAGCACATTCTTCACATCTTGTCCTGCCCGGACTGGCCCAAGGGCTACTGCATGAACTATCTCCTGTTTAATATCCTCAAAGGCTTGTTGTTGCTCAGGGCCCCATTTGAAGTCGTTCTTCTTCCGGGTCACTTGATAGAGAGGGCTTACAATCAGGCTGTCATCTGGAATATGCATTCTCCAAAAACCCACAACGCCTAAGAAATCTTGTGTTTCCCTTTTGCTAGTTGGTGGGGACATGGCTGTTATTTTGTTGATCACATCCATTGGGATCTGACGACGACCATCTTGCCATTTTATTCCTAAAAACTGGATCTCCTGTGCAGGTCCCTTGACCTTACTTTGTTTTATGGCAAAACCGGCCTTCAGAAGGATTTGGACTAGCCTCTCCCCTTTCTCAAAAACTTCTGCTGCTGTGCTGCCCCATACAATGATGTCATCAATGTATTGCAGGTGTTCGGGAGCCTCACCCTGTTCCAGTGCGGTGTGGATCAGTCCATGGCAAATGGTAGGGCTGTGTTTCCACCCCTGGGGCAGTCAGTTCCAGGTGTACTGGACGCCCCTCCAAGTAAAAGCAAACTGTGGCCTGCACTCTGCCGCCAAAGGGATTGAGAAGAACGCATTAGCAATATCAGTTGTGGCGTACCACTTGGCTGCCTTGGACTCCAGTTCGTATTGGAGTTCTAGCATGTCTGGCACGGCAGCACTCAGTGGCGGTGTGACCTCGTTCAGGCCACGATAGTCTACTGTTAGTCTCCACTCTCCATTAGACTTTCACACTGGCCATATGGGACTGTTAAAGGGTGAGCGAGTCTTGCTGATCACTCCTTGGCTCTCCAGTCGACAAATCAGCTCATGGATGGGGATCAGGGAATCTCAGTTGGTGCAATATTGCCGCCGGTGCACTGTTGTGGTTGCGATTGGTACCTGCTGTTCTTCAACCCTCAACAACCCCACAACAGAAGGGTCCTCCGAGAGACCGGGCAAGGTGGACAGCTGTTTAGTTTCCTCCGTCTCCAGGGCAGCTATACCAAAAGCCCACCGGTACCCTTTTGGGTCCTTGAAATACCCTCTCCTGAGGTAGTCTATGCCAAGGATGCACGGAGCCTCTGGGCCAGTCACAATGGGGTGCTTCTGCCACTCATTCCCGGTTAGGCTCACTTCGGCCTCCAATACAGTTAACTCTTGGGATCCCCCTGTCACTCCAGAAATACAAATGGGTTCTGCCCCTTTATAGCTTGATGGCATCAGGGTACACTGTGCACCGGTGTCTACGAGAGCCTTATACTCCTGTGGGTCTGATGTGCCAGGCCATCGAATCCACACAATCCAGTAAACCCGGTTGTCCCTTTCCTCCACCTGGCTGGAGGCAGGGCCCCTCTAGTTCTGGTCATAGTATCCGTTTCTCACTTCTTGCAAACACGAGTCCAGAATTTCTTCATTACAATCCAAAGTAAGATCAGCCCTTCTACTCACTCTGGGGAACTGTTCACTGGAAAGTGGACCGTCGTGAGCCAGGCTTTCCCTGAAAACTGGAGCAGCATTTTTCCTGGGACAACCCCCTTGTGTGATTGTTTTTTCTTGCAGCTCATGTACCCGTGCCTCTAGGGTCAAGGTAGGTTTTCCATCCCACTGCCTCATGTCCTCTCCGTGGTCACGCAGGTAAAACCACAGGGTGCCCCGTGGTGTGTACTTTCTATATCCTCTCTCTTGAGCAGAAGAACGCTGACTCCTAATGGCTGAGATACTGGTCCGTACAGGTGGAGAATAGGACATATCCTCTCTGAGTTGCTGGACCTCCCGGGACAGTTTTTCCACAGCCGAGACAAGGGAGGAGGAGACAGTTTCTTTGTATTCCCAGAGTCTGCTAACCACGTCCTCCACCGTTGGTGCTTCTTCCTCTTTCCAGCACAGTACTGCCAACGAATTGGCATACGACGCTGGTGCGCTCCGTACCAACTTCCGCCACATGGGTCGCGTGCACTGGACTTCATCTGGATCTTTGGGTACTTGCTCATTGTCCAGGTCACTATAAACCACCTCCAGCATGGCTCATTCTCTCAGGTACTGGATACCTCTCTCCATAGTGGTCCATTTGCCTGGGCGATATATAACATCTTCCTTGAAGGGATACCTTTCCTTCACGCCGGACAGCAGTCGCCTCCAGAGGCTGAGGGCTTGTGCCCCTTTTCCAATCGCTTTGTCAATGCCCCCTTCCCTGGAAAGGGATCCCAGCTCACAACTCATCCAGGGATAGCGATCGGGTGGTTTCCATCTCTTTTATGGGGTTGGAGTAGCCGCAGTGCCCGTCGCGGGGGTTGGAGTATCTGCAGCGCCTGTTGTTTTGTCATCAGATCTGGAGACCTTCTGTCCCCTTTGAGGGTTCTGAATAGTGTTGAACAGGGCTTGGTAGGCATGGGCCAGGCCCCAGCACATTGCAGTAATCTGGGTGTCTCTGGAATTGCCAGGATGACAGCATACATTTTCCATACATTTTACTAGTTTTTCAGGATTCTGCACTTGTTCAGGGGTGAAGTTCCAAAACACTGGGGGTGTCCACCATCCTAGGCACTTGCCCATACTATCCCACACACCCTGCCACTCATAACCATCCAGCCTCGGGGCAGATCTCTGGGTGGTATTGTTAAACAGTTGTTGTCGTGGTTTAACCTGGCAGGCAGCCAAATACCACACAGCCGCTCGCTCACTCCCCCCACCCCTGGGGTGGTAGGCATGATCCAGGAAGTAGCGATCGCTACTTGGTTATCGGTCAGCGCGTGGTGAGCAATTGCATTGTGCATCACTCATTTTGTATATTCTATCATTATTATTATTATTATTATTATTATTTATTTAATTTTTTTCTCTTTTCTGTTCTATTAAACTGTCTTTATCTCAACCCACGAGTTTTTCTCACTCTTACCCTTCCGATTCTCTCCCTGTCCCACTGGGTGTGGGGGGAGTGAGTGAGCAGCTGCATGGTGTTTGGCTGCCTACCAGGTTAAACCACGACAGTCCTTCTTGGTGCCCAACGTGGGGCTCGAAGGGTTGAGATAATGACACATCTGACCCGAACGGGTTAAAACAAATTTGTTATAAGCATTCATGATATCATTTTTGTACTCGCTAGTCACAACGTTGGTTTATTTGCTCTCAGAGTTGTTGGATCTGTTCTTGCATTTTTGGTATGTAGTACCTTACTGGCTGTCTATAATGCTGATGATCAGTTTTTATGTGGGGTTGGTCATCTCTGGGAAATAGATTAAGGTCATCGCTTTGCTATACTGTGTGACACTGGTTTATGTTATGATAAAATTATTGGTCACGAGCCTGTACTCAGCACTGCCGTCATTCCTGTTCTTCAGGAGCTATCTTCTGGAAACTATTAATAATTACAGTTTTTACCTCTTCACCTCGGAGAATGAATTTAGGGGGGAGACAGGATGGGACACTTTTTCCCACTTGTTCACCTTCCCTTCCATATCTTCAGAAACTCCTTTTTCTTCTATCCTCTTCATGAAGACGTCCACAAGATTCCCTGAGAATTTTGAATATCCTTGGGATGTTCAAACAAGCATGATCATATTGCTATGTCTCCCGAATGTGGTTCAGGTCTTGTTTAGGGTTAAACAACTATTCAGGAATACTGTCCAGAGATCAACCCTTGCAACAGACACGGTGGCTACTCAAACCCCCACGACAGGCACTGCTGCTACTTCAACCCCCACGACAACCACTATGGCTACTCAAACCCCCGCAACAGGCACTGTAGCTTCTCCAACCCCTGCGACAGGCACTGTGGCTACTCAAACTCTGGCAACAGTCACTGCAGTTACTCCAACCCCCGTCACAGGTACTGCAGCCACTCAAACCCCGGCAACAGTCACTACAATTACTCCAACCCCCGCGACAGGCACTGCAGCCGCTCAAACTCCGCCAACAGTCACTGCAGTTACTCCAACCACCGCAACAGGCACTGCAGCCACTCAAACCCCGGCAACAGTCACTACAGTTACTCCAACCCCCGCGACAGGCACTGCAGCTGCCCAAACCCCAGCAACAGGTACTACAGCTGAACCAGAGGACCAACCCTTGCTGGTATCCGTTGCCCCTGTACAGAAGAGAAAATCTTGGAAGCGGAAGTCAGGTCATTTAGAAAGGGATGATGGAAAAGCAGGGCCATCACGAGGACGGCAGGAGGAAGAGGAAGAACTCGTAAACGAGATGGTAAACACCCGACCCCTATCCCTGAGTGAGTTGCAAGATATGCGGAAAGATTTCAGCCGTCATCTAGGCGAGTGTGGCGAATAAGGACACGGACTCCGTCTGAGAGGACATGAAGACGAAGACGAAAAAACCCTTTATTATACAGCACAAGCGCCTTTTTATACCTCACCTTATGCCACGTATGCACTTCAAAGAATTCCCTAGTACATCCCCTAAGCAAAGGTCATCTCGACACTCTTCCTCTAATTTCCTTATCTTTGTCACGCCCTCAGAACCGTTAACTGCCACCTCTTATCTCCCTTTTTCCCATGGCTTCTTTCACTTTCCATCTTCCCATGGCTTCTTGTTTACCAACGCTATGATACTGCTTGTACTCTCAGGCATTGATTCCTCCACAGCGAGCACATTGTCACCTGGCTGCTCCGATGCTGGGATAATGGGGCCAGTAGCCTGGAATTAGAGGGGAAGGAGGCCAAACAACTGGGATCCCTTGCTAGGGAAGGGGGCATTGACAAAGCAATTGGAAAAGGGACACAGGTCCTCAGCCTCTGGAGGCGAATGCTGTCCGGCGTGAAGGAAAGGTATCCCTTCAAGGAAGATGTTATATATCGCCCAAGCAAATGGACCACTATGGAGAGAGGTATCCAGTACCTGAGAGAATGAGCCATGCTGGAGGTGGTTTATAGTGACCTGGACAATGAGCAAGTACCCAGAGATCCAGATGAAGTCCAGTGCACGCGACCCATGTGGCGGAAGTTGGTACGGAGCGCACCAGCGTCGTATGCCAATTCGTTGGCAGTACTGTGCTGGAAAGAGGAAGAAGCACCAACGGTGGAGGACGTGGTTAGCAGACTCTGGGAATACAAAGAAACTGTCTCCTCCTCCCTTGTCTCGGCTGTGGAAAAACTGTCCCGGGAGGTCCAGCAACTCAGAGAGGATATGTCCTATTCTCCACCTGTACGGACCAGTATCTCAGCCATTAGGAGTCAGCGTTCTTCTGCTCAAGAGAGAGGATATAGAAAGTACACACCACGGGGCACCCTGTGGTTTTACCTGCGTGACCACGGAGAGGACATGAGGCAGTGGGATGGAAAACCTACCTTGACCCTAGAGGCACGGGTACATGAGCTGCAAGAAAAAACAATCACACAAGGGGGTTGTCCCAGGAAAAATGCTGCTCCAGTTTTCAGGGAAAGCCTGGCTCACGACGGTCCACTTTCCAGTGAACAGTTCCCCAGAGTGAGTAGAAGGGCTGATCTTACTTTGGATTGTAATGAAGAAATTCTGGACTCGTGTTTGCAAGAAGTGAGAAACGGATACTATGACCAGAACTAGAGGGGCCCTGCCTCCAGCCAGGTGGAGGAAAGGGACAACCGGGTTTACTGGACTGTGTGGATTCGATGGCCTGGCACATCAGACCCACAGGAGTATAAGGCTCTCGTAGACACCGGTGCACAGTGTACCCTGATGCCATCAAGCTATAAAGGGGCAGAACCCATTTGTATTTCTGGAGTGACAGGGGGATCCCAAGAGTTAACTGTATTGGAGGCCGAAGTGAGCCTAACCGGGAATGAGTGGCAGAAGCACCCCATTGTGACTGGCCCAGAGGCTCCGTGCATCCTTGGCATAGACTACCTCAGGAGAGGGTATTTCAAGGACCCAAAAGGGTACCGGTGGGCTTTTGGTATAGCTGCCCTGGAGACGGAGGAAATTAAACAGCTGTCCACCTTGCCCGGTCTCTCGGAGGACCCTTCTGTTGTGGGGTTGTTGAGGGTTGAAGAACAGCAGGTACCAATCGCAACCACAACAGTGCACCGGCGGCAATATTGCACCAACTGAGATTCCCTGATTCCTATCCATGAGCTGATTTGTCGACTGGAGAGCCAAGGAGAGATCAGCAAGACTCGCTCACCCTTTAACAGTCCCATATGGCCAGTGTGAAAGTCTAATGGAGAGTGGAGACTAACAGTAGACTATCGTGGCCTGAACGAGGTCACACCGCCACTGAGTGCTGCCGTGCCAGACATGCTAGAACTCCAATACGAACTGGAATCAAAGGCAGCCAAGTGGTACGCCACAACTGATATTGCTAATGCGTTCTTCTCAATCCCTTTGGCGGCAGAGTGCAGGCCACAGTTTGCTTTCCCTTGGAGGGGCGTCCAGTACACCTGGAACTGACTGCCCCAGGGGTGGAAACACAGCCCTACCATTTGCCATGGACTGATCCACACCGCACTGGAACAGGGTGAGGCTCCCGAACACCTGCAATACATTGATGACATCATTGTATGGGGCAGCACAGCAGCAGAAGTTTTTGAGAAAGGGGAGAGGCTAGTCCAAATCCTTCTGAAGGCCGGTTTTGCCATAAAACAAAGTAAGGTCAAGGGACCTGCACAGGAGATCCAGTTTTTAGGAATAAAATGGCAAGATGGTCGTCGTCAGATCCCAATGGATGTGATCAACAAAATAACAGCCATGTCCCCACCAACTAGCAAAAAGGAAACACAAGCTTTCTTAGGCGTTGTGGGCTTTTGGAGAATGCATATTCCAAATTACAGCCAGATCGTAAGCCCTCTCTATCAAGTGACCAGGAAGAAGAAGGACTTCAAATGGGGCCCTGAGCAACGACAAGCCTTTGAACAAATTAAACGGGAGAGAGTTCATGCAGTAGCCCTTGGGCCAGTCCGGGCAGGACAAGATGTGAAGAATGTGCTCTACACCGCAGCCGGGGAGAATGGCCCTACCTGGAGCCTCTGGCAGAAAGCACCAGGGGAGACTCGAGGTCGACCCTTAGGGTTTTGGAGTTGGGGATACACAGGATCCGAGGCCCGCTATACTCCAACTGAGAAGGAGATATTGGCAGCATATGAAGGGATTAGAGCTGCTTCGGAAGTGGTTGGTACTGAAGCACAGCTCCTCCTGGCACCCTGACTGCCGGTGCTGGGCTGGATGTTCAAAGGGAGGGTCCCCTCTACACATCATGCAACCGATGCTACGTGGAGTAAGTGGGTCGCACTGATCACACAACGGGCCCTTATAGGAAACCCCAGTCGCCCAGGAATCTTGGAGGTGATCACGAACTGGCCAGAAGGCAAAGATTTCGGAATATCCCCAGAGGAGGAGGTGACGCATGCTGAAGAGGCCCCACTGTATAATAAACTACCAGAAAACAAGAAACAATATGCCCTGTTCACTGATGGGTCCTGTCACCTTGTGGGTAAGCATCGGAGGTGGAAGGCTGCTGTATGGAGTCCTATACGCCAAGTCGCAGAAACTGCTGAAGGAGAAGGTGAGTCGAGACAGTTTGCAGAGGTGAAAGCCATCCAGCTGGCCTTGGACATTGCTGAACGAGAAAAATGGCCAGTACTTTATCTCTATACTGAGTCATGGATGGTGGCAAATGCCCTGTGGGGGTGGTTGCAGCAGTGGAAGCAGAACAACTGGCAGCGCAGAGGTAAACCCACGTGGGCTGCCGCATTGTGGCAAGATATTGCTGCCCAGGTAGAGAACCTGGTTGTAAAAGTATGTCACATAGATGCTCACGTACCCAAGAGTCGGGCCACTGAAGAACATCAAAACAACCAGCAGGTGGACCAGGCTGCTAAGATTGAAGTGGCTCAGGTGGATCTGGACTGGCAACATAAGGGTGAATTATTTATAGCTTGGTGGGCCCATGATACCTCAGGCCATCAAGGAAGAGATGCAACATATAGATGGGCTCGTGATCGAGGGGTGGACTTGACCATGGACGCTATTGCACAGGTTATCCATGAATGTGAAATATGCGCTGCAATCAAGCAAGCCAAGCGAGTAAAGCCTCTCTGGTATGGAGGACGATGGTTGAAATATAAATATGGTGAGGCCTGGCAGATTGATTATATCACACTCCCACAAACCTGACAAGGCAAGCGCTATGTGCTCACCATGGTGGAAGCAACCACCGGATGGCTGGAAACATATCCCATGCCCCATGCCACTGCCTGGAACACCATCCTGGGCCTTGAAAAGCAAGTCCTATGGCGACATGGCACCCCAGAAAGAATTGAGTCAGACAACGGGACTCATTTCCGAAACACCCTCAGAGACACCTGGGCCAAAGATCATGGCATTGAGTGGGTCTATCGCATCTTCTACCATGCACCAGCCTCTGGGAAAATCGAATGATACAATGGACTGCTAAAGACAACACTGAGGGCAATGGGTGGTGGGACATTCAAGCATTGGGACACACATTTAGCAAAAGCCACCTGGTTAGTCAACACCAGGGGATCTGTCACTCGAGCTGGCCCTGCCCAATCCAAACCCTTACGTACTGTAGATGGAGATAAAGTCCCTGTCGTGCACATAAGAAATATGCTGGGGAAGACAGTCTGGGTTACTCCTGCCTCTGGCAAGGGAAAAGCCATCCGTGGGATTGCTTTTGCTCAAGGACCTGGGTGCACTTGGTGGGTAATGCGAAAGGATGGGGTAGTCCGATGTGTACCTCAAGGGGATTTGATTTTGGGTGAAAGTAGCCAATGAACTGAATCGTATGATGTTAATTGTTATATGATATTGTATATCATTATTTCTATGGTTGCTATCAATGGTATAGCAGTAAAAATCACCCAGATTAGTGAAGAATGAACTCCACTGAAACTAAGCAAAGTGCAACGATGATAGAACCAGATGAGTGCAGCAATAATGGAATCAGAACTGGCTTCAGGATGCAACAATCCAACACCACACACCATCTCTCCTGCCCTGAAGGACTGTTATGACAGATGGAGCCCAAAGTCATGGACTAAACGAACTCAATGGACAATTTAGAGGGATGGCCCATAGACTAAGGGAATGATATCTGTGTGTATATAAATATATATATAAAGACAAGAAAGGTGGTGGTGATTATTTGGAATGTATTGAAAAATGTGAGACCTAAGCATGATGTAGATGGTATAGAATAAGGGGTGGATACTGTCCTGGTTTCGGCTGGGATAGAGTTAAATTTCTTCCTAGTGCTGTGTTTTGGATTTAGTACGAGAAGAATGTTGATAACACACTGATGTTTTCAGTTGTTGCTAAATAGTCTACTAGTCAAGGACATCCAGCTTCCATGCTCTGGAAGAAGCTGGGAGGGAGCATAGCCAGGACAGCTAGCCCAGCTGGCCAACGGGGTATTCCATACCATGTGACATCATGCTCAGTATATGAATGGTAGGCGTGATCCAGGAAGTAGCGATCGCTACTTGGTTATCGGTCATCGTGGGTGGTGAGCAATTGCATTGTGCATCACTCATTTTGTATATTCTATCATTATTATTATTATTTTCCCTTTTCTGTTCTATTAAACTGTCTTTATCTCAACCCACGAGTTTTTCTCACTCTTACCCTTCCGATTCTCTCCCGTCCCACTGGGGGCGGGGGGAGTGAGCGAGCAGCTGCGTGGTATTTGGCTGCCTGCCAGGTTAAACCATGACACTGACCTAGACAATTCAATACTGCTTTCTGCTGTGTGGTGTGAGTTGTAGGAAAAATGTTAAGATTAACATATTTGTGGTATATCTTTCAGTACCCAACACAACATATTTCAAGTGTGCATCTTCTTCCTCCTCTCCCCACCATAAACCTATTTCACTGTTAAAGGAAATATATCTGAGTATTGTTAAGACCCTTCATGGATTTTTTTGTTCATGGGATGGATATTAAAAACCACAAAGTCTATGATACCTTAGCCAGCCTTGCATGAGATAACTGAATTTTTTATATACAAAGTTTTTTTTTTTAATTTTGATTACATAATAGTGTCCTGGTTTCGGCTGGGATAGAGTTAAATTTCTTCCTAGTGCTGTGTTTTGGATTTAGTATGAGGAGAATGTTGATAACACACTGATGTTTTCAGTTGTTGCTAAGTGCCCTCCTAGTCCAAGGACAGCTCCCATGCCTACTGACTGAGCTAGGTACACAAGATGGGAGGGAACATAATCAGGACAGCCAGCCCAGCTGGCCAATGGGGTATTCCATACCATGTGACGTCATGCTCAGCATATGAACGGTAGGCGTGATCCAGGAAGTACCGATCGCTACTTGGTTATCGGTCAGCGCGGGTGGTGAGCAATTGCATTGTGCATCACTCATTTTGTATATTTTATTATTATTATTATTATTTTCCCTTTTTCTGTTCTATTAAACTGTCTTTATCTCAACCCACGAGTTTTTCTCACTCTTACCCTTCCGATTCTCTCCCCGTCCCACTGCTGGGGTGGGGGGAGTGAGCAAGCGGCTGCATGGTATTTGGCTGCCTGCCAGGTTAAACCACGACAAATAGGAATGTAGAAAGTATTTTTTTTTCTTGTGGCCTTTTAACCACTTTTTTGTTGTTGTTGCACTTGGTGAATAACAGAAATGACAAGGGAAAAACAAAGAACAATTTCACACCTGAGATTGAAGGAGCTGATTACCATCATTTTGATGATGTGCCTTTTATATGTTTGTAGTGGTTAAGAAAGACTTCATAGTTTGGAGCATGAGCACTTTAGAGTGAATCAAAATTACTGAAGAGCTACAAATTTTGTAAAGTGCTTGAAATTGTTAGTGACTCAAGCAGCATTGTAGTGAGTTTTGTAGGACTTTTAGTACAGCCATATGCACAGCCTATAAATGTTCTTGTAATCTTCCCTAGGGTTTCTTTTTTCCCTCTATGTGTTTGGTGCTCTTGCTCATAAGACACTCTCTGTTAATATCAACATTTCTATTCAGTAGGTGCACACTGCACAGACTCAGTCTGGCCTGTGGAGGCATGGCTGACGGAACGAGGACATGGCCTTATCCCTATGAGCAATCCGAGCTTTGTTCCTGATCTGCGAGACTAAGTTTGAAGTAACCTTGGACTGTCCTTGACGCAAGGAAAAAGAGGAACCTAGCGGTGAAGTAAACACTTAATGCAGAACAAAGAAGAGGAGTGAGCATCGCAAGATCCGGGAGTAGGCGTGTAAGAACGGCGCGTGGACAGCTTTGTATTCCAATGAGGTTTAGCTTAGGTGCGCGTGGACAAGTACTTGTAACCAATAGAAAAGTTGTAGGTGCGCGTGTTAGTGTGGCTGGCTTATAAAAGTATCGCTGTACATTGAAATAAAGGAGAATGATCATACCCATATTGGGAACCGTCGTTACTCCGGAATCGCCTCCCACTCCGACATCTGGTAGCAGAGGATGGTTTCAAGTTACAATTCTTCGAGACTGCGGTAAGAGCAGCAAGAGAAGGGGAGTGGGAAACAAGCGGCTGGGAGAAGTACTATTCTATTGCTCAAATAGAATAGATAACGGTGCAGAGTGGCCAACTGCCTCCCAGAGGGTGAGCTGCCATCATGGAGAGTGAGGCAGCTGCTACGTTGCTCGCAGGTATACTCTCTAAGAGAGGGATAGAGACAACGGTGAAACAGCTTATCAAGCTAATTAAGTTAGGACAACGTTTGGGACATTTTAAAGACACACACACGTTGTTTTCGGTGCTTGAATGGCGGGAGCTGGGGGAACTAATGTGGCAGAAGACTATTGAAGGTGATGAAAAATTGGAGAAGGAGATTAAGTCTGTGAGAGAATTGTGGAGAGATGTACTGGAAACGTTAAAGGCTATGAAAGCTGAACGGGAGGTGGCGTGTGCGGCTGCTCAGATGCTTACTCCGGACCCCATATCAGAAAAGATTAAGAGAATGGAACCTAAGGCGGGACCTATCACGCGATTTTTTGGGCTGTCTGCTGTGAAGGGTATGACGGGGTCTACCTGTAAGACTGTTGCTGAATTGCGTGGTAGAGTTGAGCAGGACTTTGAGGTTAAAACGCCCAATAGTCTATGTTCTCCATCTTCCCCGACAATATCGTCTCTGCCAAAGAAGACGGAAGTTGCCGGGGCTGAAGCAAAGCAGCAGTGTGAGTCGAAAGCGGAAGAGCAACCGCCGAGCATGAAGGGGGAGGAGTGGCCAGCTCCACCTGCCCCTTTAATTCAATGTGGGGAAGGGTGCCACCGTCCTCTCACTGCCCCTCCTCTCTACCCGCCCTTGCCACTCTCCAATGATTCCTCCAGTGCTGCCACACCGCCATCTAGAGAAAAAGGGGAAACTTCAGTAGAAAGTACTAATAAGCTGTTAAAAGAGGTCGTGCAACAACTAAAGGAAATAACTATACAGACTCAGAAAAAAGGAGAACCTTGGTCAAACGCAGGTTCGAGAGACAACTTGCCACCCTGTTTCTCTGGACCTACCGCAGCTACCCGTCCCGGCCGATGGAGTGGAGTTGTTCGGGATGCTATTTTGGAAGGACAGTGGGGGGTTGCCTCCAACATTGGCCCCATGGCCTTTCCGGTGGTACAGGAAAACGGTCAAGGAAAATGGGAACCACATGATTGGAAGATTCTACAACAAGCCAAAAATACTATATCGCAGTATGGCGTAAAATCGGAAGCCTCACGACAGATCGTTATTTGGATTTTTTCTGCTGATTTGATGTGTCCCCATGATTGCCAAAGTCTGATGAGGCTTCTGTTGACACCTACACAGTTTTTGTTATGGGGATCGTCATGGTCCCAGAGGGCAGTGAATGCTGCTGCCCAACATCAACAACAAGGAGATCCATTATATGGAGTCACAGCGGAAATGCTCATTGGTGGGGGACGTTATGCGGATATAAATGTCCAACTGACTTTTCCTGTCAATATGTTACAGCTATCTTCTAAACTTGCTTTAGATGCGTTTCTTAGCTTACCAGGAGCGGCAGCCCCTTCTTTTAGCTCGGTGACGCAAGGGGCAACTGAGAAGTATAACAACTTTATTGATAGGCTTTGGGATGCAGTAATGAACCACCCAGATTTGGGAGAGGATAATAAACAACAAATGTTTAGAATTTTGGCCTTTGATAACGCCAATAAAACTACCAAGGCCATTCTAGCCAGTCTGCCTAAAGGGGCAGGAGTAGAAGAAATGCTTTCTCGGGTGGAAAGAGCGGGGGTTCAAAAACAAAATGAGTCGATGGCAGCCGTGGTGCAAAGTGCTGTCAAAGAAGTAGTACAACCATTAGCAGCTGTTGTTAGGCAGAAACACGCTCCAGGAATAGTCCAGCCCTTTAAAGGCAACTGCTTTTGTTGTGGGGATCAGGGGCATAGCAAGCGAAATTGTCGTGCTACTGTATGGTGTGATAGGTGTCAAAAAAATACCCATGCTACTAAGGCCTGTTCGGGAAACTTCAAATCGAGCGCGGGGAGAGGCCGCGCGCAGACACAAATGCCCCCTCAAGACGACAGCAGCAATCAGGGTTTTTACAAAAATACTCAGCTGCCACCAAAGGAAGTTTGGGGGTCGACCTGGAAACAACAATTAACAAACGTACTAGCTGACAAAGGACTTGTAATTGCACCAGAGAAGATCCAAAGGTCTCCACCTTGGAAATACCTAGGGTGGATCATTGAACAGGCAAAAATTCATCCTCAAAAAATAGCATTAAAAACTGCACTCAAAACATTGACTGATGTGCAAACGGTCTTAGGCGACATCCAATGGGTTCGCAATTGCGCTGGCATTACCAATGCAGACGTTAAACCACTAATTGAATTGCTGCGAGGCACTCAGCCTGCAGCTGAGATTCATACGACAGACAAACAAAACGCAGCCTTACAGCACATTATAAACAAACTTGCTATGGCCTGGACCGCAAGAAGAATCCTGGAATTACCGCTTTCTTTGCTTATCTGTAACACCGAAGAATCACCTTTTGCCGTTATATGTCAATGGCAAAACAAGAAGGGGGAGACGAAGGGACAACAAGGAATGAACTCTGTGACTGTCATTGACAACAAGAATAATGATAACTTGCAAAATTCCTCCCTTTTTCAAATTTTGGAATGGGTTTTCTTACGGGTACAACCACGTTTCAGTATACAACCTCGTCCGGAAGCTGTGGGGGAATTAATCCGAAAAGGGAGAACGCGAATTATAGAGCTGACAGGACAGGAACCAGCAGACATCAGTATTCCTGTTAACGCTGTAGATTTAGAATGGTGGATACGCCACGTGCTGGCCATTCAAGAATCTCTGTTAGGATTTAGCGGAAAGGTGCACTCTCAGCAACCTCAAGGGAAACTGTGGCAGATTCTAAAACGAAATCAGTGGCTAGAAAAACCTAAAGTGATTGATAGCCCGATACTCGAGGGGTTGACGGTATACACAGATGCGGGGAAACGCTCTAGACAAGCTGCATGTGTATGGTGGGAAACAGATCAATGGTGCAAAAAGATTTTGCAAGGGCAAGCTGGAGATACCTTATAGACTTTAGAACTAATGGCGGTGGTATGGGCGTTAGGGAACTGGCCTGATCATCCTTTGAATGTGGTGACTGATTCTCTATATGTAGCTGGGCTTATACCAAGAATTCAAGACGCACTGATTAGGGACACAAATAATCCTCAGCTAGGGAAACTGTTTATTCAATTAAGATCGACCATCTCCCAGCGAACGGCTCCGTGTTGTGTCATTCATATCCGTAGCCATCAATGGGAGTTGGGTTTAGGACAGGGCAATCAGATAGCGGACAATCTTGTCAGTCCAGCATGTCATGTACCACCTGTAGATAAATTTTTACAAGCTAGGCAGGGTCATGAAATATTTCATCAAAACTCAAAGGGTTTAAGAAGGCAATATGGGTTATCAGAAAACGAAGCTCGCTCTATCATACAGGCCTGTCCCAAGTGTGGAAATCATGGACCTGGAATAGGGCTGGGCGTTAATCCAAAAGGTCTCAAGGCTTTAGAGCTCTGGCAGACTGACGTCACTCACATTGCTGAATTTGGGCAGCTCAAATATGTGCATGTCACCATAGATACCTTTTCTAAAGTAATATGGGCCACGGCTTTATCGGGTGAGAAGGCTCATCATGTGTGTAAGCACCTCCTTGCTTGCTTTGCAGTGTTGGGTGTGCCAGAACAACTGAAAACAGACAATGGCCCTGCTTACACCAGTCAGAAGTTGAGAACCTTTCTGATGAGATGGGGGGGTCAAGCATATTACTGGCATCCCATACTCACCGACGGGGCAGAGCCTTGTAGAACGTACGCATCAGGTATTGAAGGACTATCTAGTAAAGCAAAAGGAGGGAGAAAAGGACCCGCAGATGAGACTGCATAAAGTCCTATTTACCCTAAATTATTTGTGTCTGATGGGAGACAGAGAAGAGCCATCCATTATAATCCATCACCAAAACCTTAAGTTTAACTCTCATACAACGCTCCCAAAGTTAAAAGTAATGTATCGAGACCCAATCACTGGCATGTGGTTGGGCCCAGTTTCGGTAATATTTAATGGGAGGGGATACATGTGTGTTTCCACAGATAAGGGACCAATATGGGTGCCTAGCCGAGCGGTGAAGCCTGCACTCTCACAAGAAGAGGAAGACGTATCAAAGGAATTGTAACGACCGAGACTGTACGTTGTTATGAACTCTCCGTATGAAATAGATAAAAGCAAATTAGATGTGAAGACTGCCACCGATGTAAACCCTGGGTGTTATGCGAATGTTGTCAATGCGGGAAAAGGTGGTGGGTTCGACTTAATCACGCTAATCGGTGGTGTGATCACTGTTATCAAAAGGAAATTGATTTGACTAAAATATTGTTGATTACTGGGCATGAGATAATTAATACGCTTTCATACCAGATTAGCTGTAATTAGTGGATTAGATTAGTTGTTGAAAGAGCTCGCTTGCTTATTATTTTAAGTGTTGAATGTAAACAACATAACCTGGTGCCTGAGATCTGGAAAGTACCCTGTAACAAAAGAAAAATGTCAAAGGCGGTTTGCATGGAAAGTGAAGCAAAACAACTACGAAACCTGGTGATTGAAACATTAGTAATAGTGATGGTACTTCCCGTGACCGTGTCCATACATCACATAGAGCCTAGGGAAAATATGTGGGTTACCTGGGCAAACAAAACAGGTCAATCTGTGTTTTGTTTGTCTCTTGCTACGGCAACAGAGCCTTTCAGAACCTGTTTAGTGGGCGTACCTGGCTTCCGGGTAGAGAAGTTTGCCAGCTACAGCAAAAATAATTGTTCCAACATTAACGCAGTCAGTAACTGTACTGCCTCATTGGTAAATGGATTAAATCGTACAATGTCGTGGGACCCCCAAGAATTGAAATTACTAGGTTCGATGCGTATTGGTAATACATCAGATAATTGGACTCAAACTTGTGTTGTATTCGGAGGCCCTGGCTTTACTGGCATTAATTATTTTAAAACATACAATTGGACTGGATGGACCAATGTTACACCACATGCCGCTTATTATGATTATGAAAATAAAGGTGGTTTCTGCAGAACAAACACGTCCAGTAGCCAGGGTTTGGGAGCCGCTGGAGCTGAAACGAAAGGGGGTTCACATATATGGAATAACGGTACACCAAAAGCTCTGCCTCCTGAAGTCTTTTTAATATGCGGTGATAGAGCCTGGCAAGGCATTCCAGCGAATATTTTTGGAGGCCCATGCTATTTAGGGCAATTGACATTATTAGCACCAGACGAGAATTGGTGGAAGAATTTAACAACTAACACAAACAGTCGAAAAAAGAGGAGTACCACAGGCCTCCCTCCTGACTGCAACGATAAAGTGACACTGCTTAGTGCTACAGGACGAGTGTTCTTGTCACTATTTGTTCCTGGGGCAGCAGCAGCGAGGGCTTTAAATGAGCTAGGGAAATTAGCTTGTTGGGCCAAAAAACAGGCCAACGTTACAACAGAAATTATAGAAGCCTTACCTGAAGATCAAGATAGTTTGCGTCATGCTATATTGCAGAATAGAGCAGCTATTGATTTTTTGTTGCTAGCACAAGGCCATGGATGTGAAGATCTTGAAGGAATGTGTTGCATGAACCTATCCGATCACGGTGAGTCTATACATAAACAATTACAATGGTTAAAAAACCATGCAAGCATGATACAGCAAAGTCATGGCATTTTGGATGACTGGCTCATGAATATTTTTGGAGGGTTGCCACAATGGCTGACAGCTTTGATAAAAGAAAGCTTGCGTATATTGATCATCATTTTAATATTGTGTGTATGCTTTTGTATTGCTTTTAGTTGTATAAAGAAAGCTGTGTTGAAAGTAATAAATCAGGCTTGGATTGCTCAAAAACAAGAAGGGGGAGTTGTGGAGGCATGGCTGACGGAACGAGGACATGGCCTTATCCCTATGAGCAATCCGAGCTTTGTTCCTGATCTGCGAGACTAAGTTTGAAGTAACCTTGGACTGTCCTTGATGCAAGGAAAAAGAGGAACCTAGCGGTGAAGTAAACACTTAATGCAGAACAAAGAAGAGGAGTGAGCATCGCAAGATCCGGGAGTAGGCGTGTAAGAACGGCGCGTGGACAGCTTTGTATTCCAATGAGGTTTAGCTTAGGTGCGCGTGGACAAGTACTTGTAACCAATAGAAAAGTTGTAGGCGCGCGTGTTAGTGTGGCTGGCTTATAAAAGTATCGCTGTACATTGAAATAAAGGAGAATGATCATACCCATATTGGGAACCGTCGTTACTCCGGAATCGCCTCCCACTCCGACACTGGCCCAGGTGAAATGGAGGGGGATCATTGCAATGCTATCATAATAAAAGTAACCTGAAATTGGTGTTGGCATTAGTCACATTAAAGGCAATCACCCCTTTGCTGTGAAAAAAAGAGGATGCATTTTCACTCTCACGTGTTTAAAGACTGAACAGTTTGAGAAACTGAGATCAGGAAAAGCTTGTTATTTAAAAAAAAATCCTACCAAAATGATTAAAAATAAGTCTCTACTAAGTTGTCTGTGTCTTACTAAGACTTATGGACATGAAATTACTTTTTTCAGCAATGGTCAGAATCTTATTCAAAGTGGTCTTAGGTATTCTAAAGAAACTGTCGTCTTATAGGATGATATGATTTGGTTATTTTGAGTGTAAATCACAGTTACTGTGCATTCTTTCCCTTTTTTTTCCCCTCATTTTGCAAATCAACATGAGAATAGTTCAATTTGCTTAGAAATCTCAAATGTTCATCCTAGTAAGGAAGGAAGGCTTGGAAGTTGTGTTTTATAATGCAAAGGTTTTGCCTTAAAATAAGAAGGGAACATTCGTGTATTGTATCAGTAGTGCGTTTCCTGTTCAATCATAGAATCATAGAATCATTAAGGTTGGAAAAGACCTCTAAGATCATCATGTCCAACCGTCAACCCAACACACCATGCCCACTACACCATGTCCCTAAGGGCCTCATCTACACGTCTTTTAAATACTTCCAGGGATGGTGACTCCACCACTTCCCTGGGCAGCCTGTTCCAAGGCCTGACCACTCTTTCAGTAAAGAAATTTCTCCTAATGTCCAGCCTAAACCTCCCTTGGCGCAACTTGAGGCCATTTCCTCTCGTCCTATCGCTAGTTACTTGGCAGAAGAGACCAACACCCACCTCGCTACAACCTCCTTTCAGGTAGTTGTAGAGCGCGATGAGGTCTCCCCTCAGCCTCCTCTTCTCCAGGCTAAACAGTCCCAGTTCCCTCAGCCGCTCCTCATAAGACTTGTGCTCCAGACCCTTCACCAGCTTCGTTGCCCTCCTCTGGACACACTCCAACACCTCCATGTCCTTCTTGTAGTGAGGGGCCCAAAACGGAACACAGTATTCGAGGTGCGGCCTCACCAGTGCCGAGTACAGGGGCACGATCACCTCCCTAGTCCTGCTGGCCACACTATTCCTAATACAGGCCAGGATGCCGTTGGCCTTCTTGGCCACCTGGGCACACTGCCGGCTCATGTTCAGCCGGCTGTCAACCAGCACCCCCAGGTCCTTTTCCTCCGGGCAGATTTCCAGCCACTCTTCCCCAAGCCTGTAGCGTTGCCTGGGGTTGTTGTGGCCGAAGTGCAGGACCTGGCACTTGGCCTTGTTGAACCTCTTACAGTTGGCCTTGGCCCATTGATCCAGCCTGTATATTACATAGAGCAAAGTAAAAATTCCTAATTTACACATTTTTCCACAAAAACGTGAATTTTCTCAGCGTTACACATTTGGAATGATCTGACCTTTGTCATCTTTTTCATGTATTGTTTTTGCCCTCTGAAATCCAACATCTGGTTAGTTGTGATTGGTCATAAATTGTGTTTTGTCTTCTGAATGATGTTGTGTGATTTGGTATACTACTTATATAGAACTTGTTTTAGCATAACTTGCTTAGCATTAGTAGCTAAATTTGCTGAAGCCTTAGGCCGCAAGCTGTGAACTTTCACCCAGATATGCTGAACTTTTACCTAGTTAAGTAAAAGAAGGCCCCAGAGCCGGTTCGAACTGGAAGATAAGGAAGCAAGGAAGGCCGCTACAATCGTCAGCTGATGCAGCAACCTTAGAGATAAGAGAAGAAACAGCCCGCCTAGAGACAATGAAGGGACCCAATGAAGAATGGGAAGACCCCAGACACTAATATTACTATTGGTCAGAACTGTTGCGTGAGGGGTGGGCAATTTAGATTTTAAGGGTATAATTGCCCAGGGATTTCTTTGTTCGGGGTTCCTCTTCAGAGGCACCCAGCTCGAGCTGTAGCGCTATTAATAATAAGTACTTTTATAGAGGAATCTATCTTTCGGCTTATCGATTCAGCGGAAACCTAGAGTCGAACCCTGTTATGGTGGCTGGAGTGAGTAATTTCCATAACAATGAGTATAACTCAAGATCATAAACCTCCTGATCTGAATCCTCATGGTAAGTGAGATTTACATTTGCCTGTTTGGGGGTGTATATTCCTTTTTTTGGGGATTGACTGGAAGCAAATGTCAGCAATTTAGTTCCCTCAAAATCGATGGGTACTTTCACCTAAGGAAAAAAATCATTAGAATCTGAACATAAAATTTGAATCAGTATTCACCCAGCTCTACCCATAATAATGAGCCTAAAGAGTTTCCTCCTTAGAGCACTCCTATTAGTAATGCATTAATGAATTAATACATGATTACAGATATGCCATACTTGGCACTGTTATAAAACTTTGAAATACTGGCAGTACAGCATTGGCAGCCTGATTTTTATTTGTCATTTTTGAGACATCTGACCTTTTTAGGACTAACTAGGAGAACAGTTTTCAAAGACAAAGGTGTCAGTTAAGACAACCACAGTGTTGCACACTGTTACATGCAGAAAAAAAAAAAAAGGTTGAGATTTACTTGATTAAATCTGGATCAAAATTTGGTAGTTTAGACTAATAAATAGCTGCCTTTAAACATGGTGATGCACCTAAAAGTGAATATAGTCACAGTATATGTTTATGAATCTCCTTTCTCTTTCTGAAATGGTAATTAACAGCGCTCTCCAGCACATCCAAGCTTCAAACCTGTCCTTAAAAAAAGCCTCAATCATGAAGATGAAGATGCAAATCCCAAGAGGTTTTTAGACATTGCAGCTTATTAACTATAAGCTTAGTGAAAACAGAGCTGAGCCGGTGGTTAGTGCATTTTAAAAACCCCACTCAAAATGCACTCAGACCCTCACGTAAAGGGTCTAGAAATTTGGCAGCTAGAGCAAACAAAAGCAATCATTTCTATTATCTTAATTTTCAAGTATATCAACCATTCAGTCAACAGGTGACCATCCTGTGCTCTGTGCTCTGGCTGCCCTCTTAACACTTGGAATTTGCATTCCTATTAATGAAGTACCGTATGACATAATTAGAAGGTGCAAGATTTAGTGAGAAAAGGAGAAAGAAATTATGCAAGGCCAGATGAGAATACATGAATGTCACAGTCCATTTGGATCTCTCAAGTACAGGACAACATACTTTGTAAATTAAACTTTATTCCATGAACTCATTAGGTTAAAAAAAAAAACACAAACCACAACCAAATCAAACAAGGTCTCATCTTCTTTGTACAGACTAGTCTAACATGTGAATTCTCTAATTCATCACTTCATTAATTCATGAATTCTCTAACTCGCAAATTCTCACTTGCAAATTCTCTAACTTCTAACTCGTGCACCTATGACCAAAATAGTTACCTAGCCAATGCTGAGAGTGATCATCCTTCCTCCTGTCACGGTGCTGGTGTCCCCTGTGTCACATCGGGAAGCACAAAAGCCTCAGCAGTTCAGCTGCTGTTGTATTTGCTTCAAAATGTTTTTGGGGTAAGCTGATGTATTTATTTATACCTTGCAGTGACTTGCGGAAACCGGACTCCACAATCTATGAGATTGTAAAGTAGGTATGTTTATTCAGCGCTGGGCGGCACGGGGGGGTAGTCCCACCAAAATCGTGCGCTCCTCAACGCGGCACTCACCATAAATATATACAGTAAAATATTACATATTCATAGAGTTTTGTAATACGCCTATACATATGCATGACCTGTCCCCGCTTTGTATTAAAATGAGTTCTAAGAAGTCATTTCCATAGACCCCTCCTATCTGCGCTTGCGCATTGCCTCCTAGTGGTGGTCGTCGGGGGTCGTGGGGATGAAGGCTGATAGTTCCTCTTCGTCACCGCTAGTAACCTTTTGTTCTTGCGCAGGCTCAGTTGTCTTCTTACTTTTGTCCATACTGCAGGGTCAGTTTTAGCTGGCTTCTTGAGACAAGTTTTTAGTCTTTATCAGGAGCTGTCCTTGTGAGGCGCCTCAGTTAATTTACGCCATAGCTAAGTCGGCCTTATCAGGCTGAGCCGGCCTTGTGAGGAACAAAGTATCAAGCCCCTACCTACTGATTCAATCTTCTACCTACTATTAATCATTCAACTACTAAAATTCCTTAATCCCTTCTCTCAGTCCCCCCTTTTCTAAAAAGTTAGTAAATTCTTTTACTCTATACTAAACCCTATACTAATGTTCTTTATATTATCCCATTCTTCTCCAGGTCCTTTATAAGATTTCTGCCTTATTACATATGGCCCGACTTCATACACTCTAGGTTTGAGCTTGAGTGCATGAGGTGTGACCGGTGTGACCGGTGTGACCGTTGCAACAGGCCTTGCCACAGCATTTATCCTAAATTTAAATGAGTCCAATGTTATCTCTGGCCCAGAGACAAACCACCTCACTGGTTCGTATTAGTGTAAAGTTATGCCAACATTCTAATTCCCTTCCGGTACAGGCCGTTATGTTATCTGGAGGGCAGACTGTATTTGTAATGCAGTCCTCCTTGTTTTTAGGACAGACTTCTGTGGTATCATCTATGGGACAGATGTTTGGATTATTAATCTGGGGTGCCTTTTTATGGGTAGTAGTCCCATTAGTCATTCGGCATCCCACTTTGATTTCTTCTCCTACAGTCCCCTGGAGTTGATGAATTTCTGTAGTGTTACCCCATTCCCCTCTCAAGTATACCTGGCTTCCGTGTATGACCACGGTAGATAGATTTAAGCCTCTCAGATCAGACAATTTCCCCATGGATCCGGTATATTTGATATAAGCCTGAGACCAAAGCTGCTTAGTATTATCCTGGCTAGTAGTGCTTTCCCACCCCCAAATCATAATTATGACTGTGAAAAAAATAATTTTCCTGGTTGGGCTTGTGCAACCTTCCATGAAGATTTGTGTGCCTTCTTCACTCTGGTATGATGGATCCAGGCGCTCTGTTCTTTGATTTTGATTGCTGTGAAGGAGGTGAGGAGTACTTGGAATGGTCCTTCCCACTGCGGCTCCAAAGTTTTCTCTGCAAGAGACTTTACATACACATAGTCTCCAGGTTGTATATTATGTACAGGCCCATCCAAACCCCTGCTTCGAGTCCCAACCACATATTTCTCAACCTTCCTGAGTTGTTTCCCCAATGCAACCATGTAGGAGGTCATGATTTCATCCCCGGCTTGCGTGGACATCCCTTTCTGTACTCTATAGGGTCGTCCGTACAAGATTTCAAAAGGGCTCAGTCCTTCCTTTGCTCTTGGCCTAGTTCGTATGCGCAAAAGAGCCAAAGGAAGAGACTGAGGCCAGGCCAAGTTAGTTTCCTGTCCCAATTTCACAATCTGCTGTTTGATTAAGTGGTTCATTTTTTCCACTTGGCCACTCGACTGAGGGCGATATGGGGTATGAAGCTGCCAATCTATGCCCAAATGGCGGCTAATTTGTTGTACTACTTTGGAGATGAAATGTGGTCCTCTGTCAGAAGATATGGTTGCTGGAACCCCAAAACGTGGTATTATTTCTTGTATTAATATTTTAGTTACCTCCCGAGCCTTGGCTGTCCTGGTAGGGAATGCCTCTGGCCAACCTGAAAAGGTGTCAGTTAATACCAATAAATATCGATACCCCCCTTTTCTTGGGAGTTCTGAAGAATCGATCTGCCATTGTTGCCCAGGCCCGTTGCCTTTCCCAATTTGGCCCATTTCTGGTTTGGGGGTATTCTTGGGATTCGTCTGGAGACAGAGATCGCACTGCTGTGTCACTTGCCTTACAGTAGTGTATAGATTCCTAGCTACGATTTCTTTGATTAGTTGTTTATATAGGGCCTCCGCCCCCCAATGCCTCTTCTTATGTTCTTCCCTTATCAGAGACCATGTTAGATAGGAGGGAATAATTAGTTTCCCTTGTGGGGTGAGAGCCCACCCCTCTCTATTATATGACCCTTCTAGATCTGCAATAAGCTTCTGATCTTCTTTTGTATATTCTGGCTTACCTTCTAGGGAGATTCGCCCGTCAGGGACTAAAGCCCCTTCTATTTTTACCTTTGCCGTGGCTGCCTGTTTTGCCTCTCTGTCCGCCAGCTCCTTTCCCCTTTCGAATTCCGAGCTCACTTTCTGGTGTGCCTTGATGTGTATAATTGCCACTTTCTCAGGGAGTTGTACTGCCTCCAACAGTCTCAAAATTTCCTCTGCGTGTTTAATATTCTTTCCTTGAGAGCTCAATAACCCTCTCTCTTTCCAGATTGCTCCATGTGCATGCACAACTCCGAAGGCATATCTTGAGTCTGTATAAATGTTTACAATTTTTCCTTGGGCCAATTCCAAGGCATGGGTTAGAGCCATTATCTCCGCTTTCTGTGCCGAGGTATTTAGGGGCAAAGGCTTTGATTCTATTATCTCCTGACTAGTGGTAATAGCGTATCCCGCGTATCTTTTACCACTCAGGACATAACTGCTTCCGTCTGTGAACCGGTTTTCTCCGTCTTCTACGGGGCTGTCTTTCAGATCTGGTCGGCTTGCATATGTTGCTTCAATGGTTTCTAAGCAGTCATGATGCACTGGTTCTCCTGTGTTTCCCTCTAGGAAGGAAGCTGGGTTGGCAATGTTAGTGACTGTTATTTCCACATCATCCTGTTCTACCAACATAGCCTGATATCTTAGAAATCTTTGTTGAGAAAGCCAATGTCCACCCTTCGCTTCCAGTACTGCAGATACTGTATGGGACACCAACACAGTCATTTTCTGACCCAGAGTGAATTTTTGGGCTTCTTGTATGTTTAGTATTACAGCTGCGACTGCCCGCAAGCATCCAGGCCAGCCCTTCGCAGTTGTATCCAACTGTTTGGAAAAGTAGGCAACTGCTCGTCGATCGGGACCCAAATTCTGTGCTAGTATCCCCAGAGCAACCCCTTGTTTTTCGTGGGAAAAGAGGAGAAATGGCTTACTCACATCTGGGAGCCCCAAGGCTGGAGCTGACATCAAGGCTTTCTTTAGTTTCTCAAAGGCTCGTACGGCCTGGTTGTTCCATTCAAGGTGTCCCTGGTCGGTAGTTATTAGGGCATATAATGGTTTAACAAGCAGTCCATAATTATAAATCCACAGCCGACACCACCCAGTCATTCCCAAGAAAGTCCGTAACTCTTTCACTGTTCGAGGTCTCTGGGTTTGGCAGATTGCCTCTTTGCGGGCTTGTCCCAAGGTTCTTTCCCCAGCACTGATTTCATAGCCTAAACAAATCCCTTTGCGCTGTATTACTTGGGCTTTCTTCTTAGACACCCGGTACCCTTGGAGCCCCAAGAAATTTAATAGACTCACCGTCCAGGTGATACAATCGTTCTCTGTTTTGGTGGCAATCAGGATATCGTCCACGTATTGTAGCAGTTTTCCCTTTTCAGACGGGATTTCCCATGATTCCAAGTCCTTCGCAAGCTGATTGCCAAAAATGGTAGGGCTATTTTTGAATCCTTGTGGCAACACCGTCCAGGTGAGTTGAGTCTTGCGACCGGTTTTGGGGTTTTCCCATTCGAATGCAAACAATCTTTGGCTGGCTTCATGGAGAGGGAGGCAAAAGAAGGCATCTTTCAAGTCTATAACAGTAAACCAGGCTAATTCAGGTGTTAGTGTAGTCAACAGAGTATATGGATTCGCCACCACGGGGTAGAGATCCTCAGTTACCTTGTTTACGGCCCGTAGATCCTGGACTACACGATACGACCCGTCAGGCTTACGAACGGTAATATGGGTGTGTTAAAATTAGACTCACATTCTTTCAATAGTCCCAATTGTAAAAATTTTTCGATTATCGGCCGAATCCCTTCTCTATCTTCTCTCTTTAGGGGATATTGCTTAATCCTTACTGGTTGTTGGTTTCCCTTTTTAAGTTTAACTTCAACAGGTAATGCATTCTTTGCTCTTCTGGGTACATCGGTAGCCCATACCCCAGGGTATACCTGATTTAAGACTTCCTCCCTAATTTCTCCTCTTATGGAGGGACTGGTTAAGAATAAACTCAGGATTTGAATGTATTCTTGATCTTTTACTTTCAGAGAAATTTCTCCTTTTTCAAATATAATTTTTGCACCTAATTGTTCTAGCAAGTCTCTTCCCAATAGGGCCTTTGGAGAGTCGGGCATATATAGAAATCTGTGAATTCCCCATTGTTTTCCCAGTTTATATTTTAAAGGTTTACAAAAATACGCCTTTTCACTATGGCCAGTTGCCCCCTTTACCATGATGTAATCGTTCTCCAGGGGCATCAAGGCTTGATTCAAAACTGAGTATGTTGCCCCTGTATCAACTAAAAATTCTACCTCTTGTTGTTCCTTCCCTAGCTTTATTATAACCAGTGGATCCGCTAGGGTGGATTCCCCAGGTTCCCGTCAGTCCTTTTTCACATGAGCTACCACTTTCCTTGCCTGATAACTTCGTCCTCTTCCCCTATTCATCGGACATTCTCCTTTCCAATGACCAAACTTTTTGCATCGTGCACATTGATTTTTTCCTAAGCGAGGCGGTTCTTGCCTAGGTCTCCTTTCCTCTTTTTTCCTTACAACTGCCACTGTTCTCCTTTGTACCTGTTTGTATGCTTCTTCCCTGTTACTAAATACTCTCCATGCTTCATCTAGCAACACCTCCAAATTTCTACTTTCTGTAGTGCGTAGCTTCTGGAGCTTGTGCCTAATGTCCCCTGTGGACTGACCCAAAAACAGAGAGACTAGTTGTTGTATTCCTACCTCGGATCCAGGATCCAGCAGTGTGTTACGGTGCATTGCATCCCTCGGTCGATCCAGGAATTCAGATGGGGACTCGGAGGGACCTTGCTTAACTGCATATAGAGCTGACCAGTTTATGGTTTTGGGTATAGCCTTTTCCATTCCTCTCAAAATCCACTCCTGATACCCCTGTAGTTTTACCATTTCTGCAGATCTGTTCGCATCCCATTTTGGATCTTGTAGAGGGAAATATTCCTTAACATCCCCTCCTGTAGTCCTATAGTATTCATCAGCCAAACTCCCTGCTGTTTTTAAAATCAATTGCTTTTCTGTTTCAGTCATATAGTCTAATAATAATTGTATGTCCTTCCAATCAGGGTTATGCTGTTTCACAATAAACTGAAAATGTTTAGTTACACTGATCGAATCACTCCTATAATCCTTTGCAACCCTTTTCCATTCCCCTAAATCAGTAGTGGAAAAAGGTACCTTGATTAGCATCGTCCCGCCATCAGGCGCCACCGCCTCTCGAAGAGGTGCCTGTAAGGCTACTGGAGCAGTTTTCTTTCTGGTATGGGAAGATACAGGGCTGTCCGGGGGGGTGGAAGTTTCGTCCGAGTCCGCATCCTGTTCCTGTGGTCGAGGGGGAGGCTTAAACAGGTCAGTTAGCTCTGGTTCCGGCACCTGGTGAATTTTGTTTGCTTTCATACACCTCTGTCCAATACTGCATGCCGAGCAACACCGCTTCAGTTTACCTTTAAATTCTTTATTATTTTCTCGCTCAAGTGCGAGTACCATAGGGTCCTGTGGTGGCACCATTCCACAGTCCCTTTGCCACTCCGGATGGTTTCGGAGGGTGAAAAACATATCTGCATACGAAACTTCATCCCACTTCCCTTCTCTCCTTAGAAATAGCATCAATTGTAGGAGAGTATTGTAGTCTATTGATCCATTAAGTGGCCATTTAGCCTCACTTTCCAATTTATACAATGGCCACCACTGATTACAATACTTAATAAGAACCTTTCTATTTTCCGTCCCTCCGATCCCAAAAATATCTCTCCAATGAGCAAGCACACAGCCCAAGGGGCTTTTCTTCAAGACTCCCTTTTGAGTGTTACCCATTTCGTATCTTCCCTTTATTGATCTTTTCTTTTAACCTTTAATAAGATGCCAGGACTAGTTTTCCTTCCCGCACTGTCTCAGTGATTTTATCAGAGGTTTTCTTATCATAGAACCCTCTAGATATACAATACTGCTTTTTCACAAAATTCTACAATGTTTTCGTACACAAAAGACAAAGGCTAGATCCTATCATTCACTTCGTTCGTCTCCGGCCGCTCTCCTCGCGGAGATTACGGAACCGCGGATCAGAACTCCACACTCGCTTCGCAGCTGTGCTGCGTCTCACTCATACAACACAGACACTCAGTCACACAATAAATTGTTGCAACAGATGATAATACTTATGGCCATGCCACGTACAACTCCTCAGACTAGTTGTACACCCACCCAGCAGCTGCAACCGTAAAGATGACCCAATCGCAATTGCAAGGAGGTCCGCTTACCCTTCTCCTGCTTCTTATATACCAGTCATTAGCAGGTCCGTCCTGGCTCCCAACACTGGGATGCAGCGGAAACCTCGGATTCACTCGATCTACTCCCAAGATCGCTAGCGGCCTCTCTATCGGTCAGCAAATCCCCCCTATTACCGTGCAGGGTACCCTCCTACCATACGGGGACTATGCTGCATGCCAGACGTCTCTGTGCGATTTACCAGCAGCCCCAGCCATGCGTACGACTTACAGGCCCCTCTCCTAAAACATACCTTTCCTTTCCGCGGACTCAGGAGGTTCTTGTCTACTCCCACAGTGAGCAGCTGGCAGCGGAGTCCCCTCCGAGGAAGTGCTCGGGGCGCGCCCAGGGGCGTCCGCTCCCCAGCCGATCCCGCAGTGAAGCAGAGAGTCTCCTGCCTGGCTCGCCAAAACTGACTTGCGGAAACCGGACTCCACAATCTATGAGATTGTAAAGTAGGTATGTTTATTCAGCGCTGGGCGGCACAGGGGGGTATCCCACCAAAATCGTGCGCGCCTCAACACGGCACTCACCATAAATATATACAGTAAAATATTACATATTCGTAGAGTTTTGTAATACGCCTATACATATGCATGACCTGTCCCCGCTTTGTATTAAAATGAGTTCCAAGAAGTCATTTCCATAGACCCCTCCCATCTGCGCTTGCGCATTGCCTCCTAGTGGTGGTCGTCGGGGGTCGTGGGGATGAAGGCTGATAGTTCCTCTTCGTCACCGCTAGTAACCTTTTGTTCTTGCGCAGGCTCAGTTGTCTTCTTACTTTTGTCCAAACCGCAGGGTCAGTTTTAGCTGTCTTCTTGAGACAAGTTTTTAGTCTTTATCAGGAGCTGTCCTTGTGAGGCGCCTCAGTTAATTTACACCATAGCTAAGTCGGCCTTATCAGGCTGAGCCGGCCTTGTGAGGAACAAAGTATCAAGCCCCTACCTACTGATTCAATCTTCTAACTACTATTAATCATTCAACTACTAAAATTCCTTAATCCCTTCTCTCACCAGCTTGGAAGTTTGGTCTATACCATTTCCATAAGTTAGTGGATTCTGAAGAAACTGCCAGACAGTTACTATGGAAAAATGCAGGAGATGATGGCTGCAGGAGACAGCAAGCTGCAGATGATAACGGCTGCAGAATGGTCCTTATCTCTTCCTGACCATTGTGCCCTGTGTATGTGTTGCTCTCTCTTTGACCTAATGGTGCTGCTCCCAGCATATGTCACTCCTTAACATGAGCTGTGGTTTTGGCCAAAACCTGAGCAGGAGTTCAGTGAACAGTCGCACATGAGATAAGGCAACAAGGACAAAGAAATAGGGTTACATTGGAAGCGGTGACAGAGCAAAATACTACAGTATCAGGCATACCACAGTTTTTTTCAAAGTCAGTGCCATCTATCTGTGGAGGATAATGGACAGTAGGATTGCAAAGTCATAGAATCGCAGAATCATAGAATCATAGAATGGCTTGGGTTGGAAGGGACCTTTAAAGAACTTCTAGTCCAACTCCCCTGCAATGAGCAGGGACATCTTCAACTAGATCAGGTTGCTCAGAGCCCCGTCCAACCTGACCTTGAACACTTCCAGGGAGGGGGCAGCCACAATTTCTCTGGGCAACCTGTTCCAGTGTCTCACCACCCTCATCATAAAAAAATTCTTCCTTATATCCAATCTAGATCTTCCCTCTTTCAGTTTAAAACCATTACCCCTTGTCCTGTCACTACAGGCCCTGGTAAAAAGTCTCTCTCCATCTTTCTTATAAGCCCCCTTTAAGTACTGAAAGGCCGCAATAAGGTCTCCCTGGAGCCTTCTCTTCTCCAGGCTGGACAACCCCAACTCTCTCAGCCTTTCTTCATAGGAAAGGTGTTCCAGCCCTATGATCATTTTTGTGGCCCTCCTCTGGACCTGATCTAACAGGTCCATGTCTTTCTTGTACTGGGGACCCCAGAGCTGGACGCAGTAATCTATGTGGGGTCTCACGAGAGTGAAGTACAGGGGGAGAATCACCTCCCTCGACCTGCTGGCCATGCTTCTTTGTATGCAGCCTGGGATATGATTGGCTTTCTGGGCTGCGAGCGCACATTGCTGGCTCATGTCCAATTTTTCATCCACCAGTACCCCCAAGTCCTTCTCAGCAGGGCTGCTCCCAATCCCTTCATCCCCCAGCCTGTATTGATACTGGGGATTGCCCTGACCCAGGTGCAGGCCCTTGCACTTGGCCTTGTTGAACTTCATGAGGTTCACACAGGCCCATCTCTCTAGCCTGTCAAGGTCCCTCTGGATGGCATCCCTTCCCTCCAGTGAATCAACTGCACCACTCAGCTTGGTGTCATCTGCAAACTTGCTGAGGGTTCACTCAATCCCACTGTCTATGTCACTGATGAAGATATTAAACAGTATTGGTCCCAGTACGGACCCTTGAGGGACACCACTCATTACTGGTTTCCACTTGGACATTGAGCCATTGACTGTAACACTTTGGATGTGGCCATCCAGCCAATTCTTATCCATCTAACAGTCCATCCATCAAATCCATATCTCTCCAATTTAGCGGCAAGAATGTTGTGGGGGACCGTATCAAAGGCCTTACAGAAGTCTAGATAGATGTCATCAGTTGCTCTTCCCTTGTCCACTGATGCAGTCACTCCATTGTAGAAGGCCACCAGATTAGTTCAGGCAGGATTTGCCCTTGGAGAATCCATGTTGGCTGTCTCTAATCACATCCCTGCCTTCCATATGCTTCAACATAACTTCCAGGAGGATCTGCTCCATGATCTTACCACGCATGGAGGTGAGGCTGACAGGTCGGTAGTTCCCAGGGTCCTCCTTTTTACCCTTTTTAAAAATGGGTGTGATGTTTCCCTTTTTCCAGTCACTGGGGACTTCGCCTGACTGCCATGACTTTTCAAATATGATGGAGGGTGGCTTGGCAACTACATCAGCCAATTCCCTCTGGACCCTGGGATGCATCTCATCGGGTCCCATGGACTTGTGTATGTTCAGGTTCCTCAGGTGGTCTCGAACCTGATTTTCTCCTACAATGAGAGGGTCTTCGTTCCCCCAGTCCCTGCCCTGAGCTTCAGGGACTTGAGAGATGTGGGAAGAGAGATTACCATTGAAAACTGAGGCAAAAAACTTGTTGAGTACCTCAGCCTTCTCTGTGTTGGTTGTCACGAGCTCTTCTGTCTCATTTTTCAGGGGAGGTGCATTTCTTTAATTTTCTTTTTTTGACTAATGTACCTGTAGAAGCCCTTCTTATTATTCTTTGCATCCCTCACCAAATTGAGCTCCAGCTCTGCCTTAGCTTTCCTGATCCCATCCCTACACATCCAGGCAGCATCCCTATATTCTTTCCAGGATACATGTCCCTGCTTCCACTGCCTGTGCATTTCCTTCTTACACTTTAGTTTGACCAGGAGGTCCTTACTCAGCCATGCTGGTCTCCTGCCTTCCTTGCCTGATTTCTTACACATGGGAATCGAGAGCTCTTGTGCTCTAAGAAAAATGTCCTTAAAGAGCTGCCAGCTCTGTTCAGTTCCTTTGTCCCTGAGGGCAGTTTCCCCAGGGGTCCCATCCACTAATCCCTTAAACAACTGAAAGTTTGGTCTCCTAAAATTCAGGGTCCTGACTCTACTCTTCACCTGGCCCATATCCCTCAAGATTGTGAATTCCACCAGGGCATGATTACTGCAGCCCAGGCTGCCACCAATCTTGACCTCTCTAATTGGTTCATCTATGTTGGTAAACAACAGGTCTAGTAACGCTTCTCCTCTGGTTGGGCTGTCCATCACCAGGGTTAAGAAATTATCCTCAACACACTCCAAGAGTGTCCTGGACTGCTTACAGCTTGCTGTGCTGCTTTTCCAGCAGATGTCAGGGGGATTGAAGTCCCCCAGCAGGATCAGGGCCTGCGAGCGTGATGCTTCTTGTAGTTGAAGAACGCTTTGTCAACAGGCTCCTCTTGATTGGGTGGCCTGTAGTAAATACCAACCATGAGGTTTCCTTTCTTGGCTTGCCCCCTAATTTTTACCCATAAACTCTCAACTTGTTCATTGCTGTTTTTCAAAGACAGCTCTGTTCAGTCAATCCATTTTTTTTACGTAGAGGGCAACCCCCCCACACACCCCTCCTTCCTTGCCTATCCCTCCTGAACAGTTTATAGCCATCAATTGTAGTGCTCCAGTTGTGCAATTTGTCCCACCACATTTCAGTGATAGCAATTAGATTGTAGCTGTCTAGCTGCACAGTGGCTTCCAGCTCCTCCTGTTTGTTACCCATGCTGCGTGCATTGGTATAGAGGCACTTCAGCTGGGCTATTGACTGTGTCACCTTTTTAGAGGAACATGCCCTAATTCCTTTGAGGAATTAGGAAGTCCTGCCCCTCCACAGGAGGCTCTGGCTTTGTCAGGCAGTTTCAGAACTTCATAATTCCTGCACCATTCCTCTTCTTTAGGGCGATTTCTGAGCCTCCAACAACTTGATTTTATAGGTTGTTATACATATTACAGCCTCACAGGCCTTTCTTCTGTCACTTTTCCTCTTTTCTGTCAAAATTACTTTCCATTGTTTGGCTTTTCTAGGTTATTTGGGTTGCTCCGCATCACAACAGGTATCCCTTACCATTTCATAGTTGTAACTTTTTATTGTATGCTCCTTTTTAAAAAAATTTTAGCTTCATTATCATTTGGGAAAAGTCTATCTATCTGCTATAGTGATATGTCCATGAAACCTTGTTCCTCCCTTCCCAAATGTCTGCTTATAGTTGCTAGCATCTTCAGGTGTTACAGCAGGTCACCCCTCTGCAGGTTATTGCTTATTATTGCATCTGTTCTTGTATCTTGATCTTATCCTATATATATGTCTAGATGTATATATAAATAAAAAAGAATTGGAGAGGAAGAAAGCATAGTCAGAAAAATTGCTCACCTTTTAATATAGTGCTCTGTTTTCCTTTCCTGCAATCTGCCTTCCTCCCCTCTGAAGGCAGAGACATTCTGCCACTTCATATATCTTCCTGGAACTTTATCCAAGTTAGTTTATTGCTAAATTCTTTTCAGCCTGGAAATCTCATCTGGTAGTTGGTGGACTGTGGCCTTAACAGCAGAATTTGATTGATAGATGCTTTGTTTCCGACTGCATTATTCAGTGATGCTTATGCACTTGGTAGTAGTGATGCCCAGATGATATATATGTGTCTTCCTGTGTGAGAATCAAGCTATCAGCTTCTGAGCTGAGATAATTTAACACTCTCCACCTGGTTTTAAGAGATCCTGCATTCTAAGTTGAGGATATGTACATAACAGCTACTCACTTCTCATTTTAGGCATAGTCACTGGATTCTGTCAAGCCTCATTTTTGCTGCCATTTTCCATTAGCCTTCCAATCAACATGTAACAGAAAAATTCATTGGGGCTGTATGGTAGTGAAGGGAGGAGAAAGGGAAAGGTTTCAGTAATTTTAACGCATCAAAGCCAAGAGGAGATGGAAAAGAGTTAACTCTTCTTATTATTGCAGGAACTAGTAATGTCAGTTTAATAAGCTAAAGGCATGGAAAGGGTGAAAAATGCAGTAAAATAGCATATTTATAGCAGAAAGAGTAGGCAGTATTTTCACCCATGTTACAACAATTCTTTTTGATATTGTGGGGGGTTGACCTTGGCCAGCTGCCAGACACCCACTCAACCACGCTCTCACTCCCTCTCCTCAACAGGACAGGGGGAGAAAATAAGATGAAAATCTCATGGCTCAAGATAAAGACAGGGAGATCACTTACCAATTACTGTCATGGACAAAACAGACTCGACTTGGGGAAGATCAATTTAATTTATTGCCAGTTAAAATAGAGTTGGATGGTGAGAAACAAAGACAAAAACGAAAACACCTTCACTCCACCCCCACCCCTTTTTCCCAGGCTCAACTCCACTCCTTCATTTCCAACTCCTCTACCTCCACCTTCCCCCCACCCCGAGTGGTGTAGGGGGGGGTGGGGAATGGGGGTTGCAGTCAGTTTGTAACAGTTCCTCTCTGCCACTCCTTCCTCCTCATACTTTTCCTCTGCTCCAGTGTGGTTCCTTCCCATGGGCTGCAGTCCTTCAGGATAAACCTGCTCCTGTGTGGGCTCCTCTCCATGGGGCCACAGCTCCTGCCAGGAGCCTGTTCCAGCATGGGGTCTCTACAGGCTGTAGCTTCCTTCAGGGCACATCCACCTGCTCTGGTGTGGGGTCCTCCACGGACTGCAGGGTGAATATCTGCTCCACCATGGACCTCCACGGACTGCAGGGGGACAACCTGCGTCACCATGATCTTCACCACGGGCTGCAGGGGAATCTCTACTCTGGTGCCTGGAGCACCCCCTCCCCCTCCTTCTTCTCTGACCTTGGTGTTTGCAGGGTTGTTTCTCTCACTCTTTTTTCCCCTCATTCCTCACACTGTAGTGCAGCGTTTTGCCTGTTCTTAAATGTGTTTTCACAGAGGCACTACCAGCTTCACTTATTGGCTCAGCTTTGGCCTGTGGTGGGTCTGTTTTCGAGCTGTCTGGAACCAGCTGTGTCCAGCACAGGGCAGCCCCTGGCCTCTTCTCACAGAGGCCACCTATGTACCACCGCCCCCCCCTCCCCCCCCCCGCTACCAAAACCTTGCCAGTTAAACCCAACGCAAATATAAATCACAGTAGCCAATTATTTTATTATTATTATTATTAGAACAGGAATTGACAGGACAATATTTTGTCTCTGACTCTACATTAGTGCAAAACATAACAAAATATTTTGACTGTCATGGGTACCTCCTGTGCCTCACTTTATACAGGGGTCCTGCAATATGTGTCATTTACTTTGGGCACAGCCGATCTTGGCAAGTTCCTGGGAATTCCCCCCAAGCAGCACTGCACAGACAGCACTACAGCCTGCAAATGGTAGCACTAGCTACTGAAAAAGCTTGTGCTGATGCACGTTACTGAGATTTCTCCTAAGTCATCACATTGACCAAACACTGAGATTTTTTTTAACAGTCTTCACAATAAGATTTTTTTCTTGGCTCCACTGCCATGGAACTCTAAGTTGTTTTGTTAACAAAGTATGCCAAAAATAATTACAGGTAAGAGGGAAATAAGGCTCCAGAGTATTTGTTGTTATGTGTTAGGAAACTCTTTTGGAAATTCTAACAGAAAACTCTTTTGGAAACCTTGCCCAACCCCTAGAACATAAAATTGTATTGATTTTAATAATCAGTTTCCTGTGAGTGGCTTCAAGATGTATGGCTCAGGGAAGGCCTTTGAGAAGACACTTCATTGCACAGATTGCCTTCTTTTTAGGAAGAAGATTCTCAGAGACATAAACATGAATAACCTATACCCAGAATCTGATTTTAATGAGTATTACAGAGTAATGCCTAAAACTAACACATGACAGCTCCAGGTGAAAAATTAGACATAGAATTAGACCTAGGTAGCCCATTGGGTGCTTTTGACACTCAGATAAACATAGAATAATTTGCTCTGATTATTTTTTAGAAAATTATATCCTATGCCACCTGTAGAGCCCAGAGAAGAGACCAAAAATTCTGATGCCTAGAATCAGATTCTCAGCTAGTTAAAACTGCTGTTATCTTATTTAATCACTATGTAATGTATACCTCATGTTGCCAACTGTTCTACGTTCAACAAGTTTTTATTTCCAGAGATATGGGCCTTTGGTTATAAGAGTAGTAATCTACTGAGTAGCCTCCGACTGAATGCAGTCTGTTGGCTGTACTGCCAGTTTCCCTTGGAATTATCTGAGAAATACAATGGTAATACCTCTCTGTTTCCCTGCAAATGACTTAAATATGTGCATTGATGAAGACAACAGGATTACTCATATTCTTTAAGTTAAGCGTAATTAAGTATACTTAATTAATAAACTGAAAATGGCTTGCATCAGACTAATCAAAAGTATTTGGGAAGAAACAAATAATTAAGATCATTATATTTCTGTACCTAGAATCAGCTAGTTAAATAATTTCAAATAAGATCTGTAATTAAATAAAAAAAACTTTAATATATAAAAATATATTAAAATATATAAAAATAAATATATTTAAATATATAAAAATATTTGTAATTAAACACAAAAATATATTCATATTTTGAATTGTATAATTTCAGTAATTACTTCTTTATAGATTTATAATTTTAAGAAATGATGAATATAGACTCTAAGTGAGCTCTGCAATGAGAACTAAACAACTGTTAAAAAAAAAAGAGGAGGAAGAAGTAAGCCTTTAATTTCCTGTGGCTGTAGATGTACTTTACTAATGGCCTGCTGGCTGCAGGGCTAACCCTAGCGATTGGTTGCTTGTCATGAAAATTCATATTTCTTTGCTGACTTGGATGTTTGCCATTATTAGTAAACAAGTGGCATTGATTCTTTTTAAAACTGTGTTGTGATCATGAGAGATCACATGGGGGTGTCTAGGGGCTTGCAGATGTTATATGAAGTAGAGACATGGAGGCTTCCTTTAGTCCTTATTATTTTGGTTTAGGCTAATCCTTGTATCATCAATATCTCTTAAAAGGTTAAAGTGAAAGCTTGGCTTTGCAAACTGCTAACGGACAGAAATAACATTTTAATACACAGTACTCACACTAATCCAGCGCAGGACATAGCAGCTAGGGTTAGAGGATGTATGTTCAATTGTCAATGTGAAATTTTTTTTTTTTATTCCATTTGGCCTGTGAGAGGTCTGAACACATTTGCTTTTTAAGAAGGTGTGGATTTAAGAAACATAAAGGTTTGCTTTTGTGAAAGGCAAGATGCTAACTGCAATACGACTTGCTTAGAAGAATGAACACTACCTGGGACTATAAGCTTTTACCTCAGGGTCGACATGACCTGAAGACCCAACCTAAGCCAGCTCTTAACATCTGAGAACACCCCATATCAACGATAAAACAACAGGAGATTTGTCTTTCAAAAAAAACAGGCATAAAACTATGGCCAGAACAACAACCGACCAGA
Organism: Calonectris borealis; assembly: GCF_964195595.1. Classification (NCBI taxonomy): domain Eukaryota; kingdom Metazoa; phylum Chordata; class Aves; order Procellariiformes; family Procellariidae; genus Calonectris; species Calonectris borealis. The sequence goes on along the minus strand of NC_134351.1, from coordinate 34,922,315 downwards.
ATCCAGTATAAACCCCCACACACCTGCACAGGACATTGGTTTAGAACAATGAAGATTAACACACCACTGACCATACGCCTACACCACCTGCACGGGACAAGCATGTACTAATCCTGCATGGGACAAGCGCATACTGATTCCACAAGCAATAGTAACTGATTAGCCCACCCCTTAACATGAGTAATTTGATTGGTCTACACAACTGTATCGTAACATATATAAACCCTGCTTTCCTTTGTATCAGGGTCCTCCATGCATTAGGCTGGGGCACCACTATGCGCATAGCTAAAATAAGATAATAAATTCCCTTGATAATTCTATGCTAAGCATCCTTGCCTCCCTTCTTGGCTGGCGAAGAACTGACTTTTACAGTTGGCACCCCAGACGGGACACCACTGACTCTCCCAATTCACCACATCGCTACACTCCCCTGTGATTCAAGGCCCTGCTGCTGGCAAGAAGGTGAATTCACCTGGGAACTGGAATACAGGGGGTAGTGAGTGGAAGAATCTTTTTGGGCATTAAAAGAGGTGCGTAATGTTAGGAGGAGGACTTAGTATAGTGAAGGGGTCAGCCTTAGAAGACGTTCTAAAGGATTGGCCGAAAATAGATGGAACTCATGGCCTCTTGAGAAAAAAGGACATTACGGTTATGCCAATTAAACTGTCCTGAGGTGACCTCTGTTGGAAATATAGACCAACAGTGGCCCAAGATGGGCAGTCTGGATGAAGGTAGACAGCGATTGTTGCGTCTACAATTAGAGGACCACTCCCCGGGACAGATGGATTATTGGTATATCTGGAATAATTAGGAATAATTACGTCTGGTGAAAGAAATTTCCCCCTACGCTCAGTCATTAAGATTGGGCGAATGGGGAATTTCTACAAACTAAACCCCCTTGATTTTCCCCCAACTTTGAGGACCCCAGATCTCCTAGTGCACTGGAGATTCAGGCTCCTCTAAAACAAGTTGTAGTGGGACCCGGGCAGGTTCCCGGACATCTGACTTTAGGTCAGATAGATAAAGTTAATTTTCTTCATAGTAGCTAGTACGGGGCTATGTTTTGGATTTGTGATGAAAAGAGTGTTGATAACACAGGGATGTTTTTGTTATTGCTGAGCAGTGCTTACACAGAGTCAAGGCCTTTTCTGCTTCTCACACCACCCCACCAGTGAGTAGGCTGGGGGGTGCACAAGAAGTTGGGAGGGGACACAGCTGGGACAGCTGACCCCAACTGACCAATGGGGTGTTCCATACCGTATGACGTCATGCTCAGTATATAAAACTGGGGGAAAAAGAAGGAAGGGGGGGACATTCGGAGAGATGGCATTTGTCTTCCCAAGTAACCGCTACGCGTGATGGAGCCCTGCTTTCCTGGAGATGGCTGAACACCTGCCTGCCGATGGGAAGTAGTGAACGAATTCCTTGTTTTGCTTTGCTTGCATGTGCGGCTTTTGCTTTACCTATTAAACTGTCTTTATCTCAACCCATGAGTTTTCTCACTTTTACCCTTCTGATTCTCCCCCCCATCCCACTGGGTGGGGGGAGTGAGCGAGCAGCTGTGTGGTGCTTAGTTGCTGGCTGGGATTAAACCACAACACAACCCTAATGATTTAATGATCACAACTTGGGCAGACGTCCAACAATTATTTGAATCAGTATTTACCTCGGATGAACGTATACGAATCCAGGAGCATAATCAGAGATAGGCTGAAGAAGCCGCTGGGAGAACACCGTGGCCGATGGCCAACCCAGGGTGGGATCATAATACAGAAGCAGGGAGGAACACCTTAAGACAATGTAGAGATGGACTTTTAGAATCCCTGGAGCAAGTAGGATGAAAAACAACAAATTAGAGTAAAGTGAGGGAATGTCAGCAAGGGCTGACAGAGCACCCATCTGATTTCTATGCTAAACTAGCTAAACAAATTAGAATGTACAGAGGGATCAACCCTGAAAATCGATGGTTACTTGTTTCCCTTTTTGTTGACCAACCCGCTCCTGACATCCGCAAATATTCCTCCAAACATGCTACAGGATGGCAAGGGAAAGGAATAGATGAAATTGTTAGTATATTGACTTTTGTCTTTAATGGCAGGGATGACAAACAAGAAAAATTGAGGAAAAAAAACAACAGGACGAAAAGTTTCCTTACTGGCTGCAGCCCTTAGGGGTCCAGGACCCTTTTTCCCTAGAGGGAGGGGCCAAGGGTGGAGACGCGGTAAACTGCAAGGACTTTTTTCCCCTGAAATTCCCCAAGCCTGTTGCTGCAACTATGGTGGGCGATTAGGACACTGGAAGAAAGATTGCCCCTATAAACCCCATTTTTCTCTGATACCACAAGCTATGCTCGGTTTGACCGTGACTTCTGAATTCAATTCCCCTGCCCCCGCACAAATATATAATTATACCAAAAAATTCACTCAAGATTGACAGTTACTGAGAACCTATTATGCAGCAACCATGAGTAATGCCCGCATGATTTTAAATACTGTAAACCCACAACAAGAACTCCAAATGACCCTTAAAGTGTAGAGGGGAAGATTACTTGTGCCTAGTAGATACAGGCGCTATGCTTTCGGCTCTAAACAAACAACCACAAAATATTAACACAGTGGGACAAAATTATATCATGGGAATTGAAGGAAGCCCCCAACACATACCCTTGTTAGAAGAGACACCCCTCCAGGTAGGGCCCTTATCAATTACGCATTCTTTTATACTACTTGAAAACAGCCTGACTAATTAATCAGGGAGAGATTTAGTCTGTAAATTGCAGGCAAATCTAAACTGTTCCCCCCAGGGCATGCGGCTACGAATACTCGTCCAAAATTTATCTAAACTAGTTGCCGCATTACAGGAAAGCCCTAGAGGCTTCACCCTACCAAAAGAACTGCAAAAACTCCCACCCCATATTTGGGGGTGGGATCCCACTGAAGTAGGGCTCCTAAAATCTGCAAAACCAGTTATACTTGGACCCGATTACCTCAGGGTTTAGCAGGATCGCTGACTACTATTTTTTTTTCTTCTTAGATATTGGGCAAAGATTTACAGGATGTAAAACTTACAGGGCAATCTGTACTAATACAATGTGTTGATGATTTACTTATAGCTAGTCCCGACTCCCACACGTGCGAAATCAATATTCTAGTGTTATTGACTGCATTGGCTGATAAAGGTCACAAAGTTTCTCCTTATAAACTTCAATTTTGTAAATCAAAAGTAGAATATTTGGGATATATCTTAGAAGGAACTCAACTTTTATCCCCAGATTGCGTCCAAGCAATCCAAAATATTCCCCGGCCACAAACTAAAAAACAGATGCGAACCTTTTTAGGAGCTGTAGAATTTTGTAGACCATGGATTGCTGCTTTTGGAGAATTAGTGAAGCCTCAGCAGTATACATCAAGATCAAACAGAACCTTTGCAATGGAATGAGGACCAGATGACTGCCTTTGAAAAACTTAAACGAGCCTTACTGACAGCCCCCTGCTCTCGCACTCGGCCTTCCAAATTATGATAAATCTTTAACCTTATACGCACATGAAAGAGAAGGAACCGCCTTCAGAGTACTGACACAAGAATTGGGGGGGGCAACCAAGGCCTGTAGCATATTACTCTATGCAATTAGATCCAGTCATATGAGGATCTATCCCTTGCATGCATGCCATGGCTGCTGCAGCTACTTTAATAGAAAAAGTAAAAAATATAGTCCCAGGACACCCCCTAGAAGTTCAAGTAGCCCATGAAGTTGAAAAAATCTTGACAAATCACGTAACTCAAGCCTTGTCCTCTCAACACCTTCATAAACATGAAGCAACACTCTTAACAGCTGACAACATTACACTGAAACATTGCAACACTTGAAATCCAGCTTCCTTACTTCCACTACCCCACGAAGGACTTCACATCACAACTGTATATCAGACATGCAAGAATTCGGAAAAATAAGAGAAGACCTCCAAGATGATACCCCTCTTGCAAATCCAGCTTTGATTCTATATGTCGACAGTTCTTCATATTACCTAAATAGACTTTGCGTCATGGGCTTTGCAGTTACTATGGAAGCTGAAGTATTAATAAGCAAAGCACTTAGCCCGAGACTAAGTGCACAACCAGCCAAATTAATTGACCTAACCAAAGCCTGTAAACTAAGCACAGATAAATCTACATCTACACAGACTCACAATACGCCTTTGGAGTGTACCACACCACAAGAAAAATTTGGAAACAAAGAGGTTTTATAACCTCAGTGAGAACACACATTTTGAACAAAGAAAAAAGGACTCTTACAAGCCTATTAGCCGGGGATGAACAAATAACAATATATCTGTCGTGGTTTAACCCCAGCCAGCAAATAAACCCCACGCAGCCGCTCACTCACCCCCTCCTCCGGTGGGATGGGAGACAGAATCTCCTGATTCTGTCTGAATCAGGGCACAAGTAGGAAAACTCGCGGGTTGAGATAAAAACAGTTTAATAATTGAAATAAAAAAAAGTAGAACAGTAATAATAACAATGAGAACAACAACAATAACAGAATACACAAAGCAGGCAATGCACAATGCAACAGCTCACCGACCACCGACTGCGTGTCACGAACAGGGGCGAGCCCTCCCACACCCCTGGTTTTTATACTGAGCATGACGTCACATGGTATAGAATACCCCATTGGCCAGCTGGGTCAACCACCCCGGCTGTGCTCCCCCCATCCCCCAGCTTGCCCTGCAAGCGGCAGGGCATGGGAGGCCGAAAAGAGAAAACAAAAGTCCCCGGTGCAAGCACCACCCAGCAACAACCAAAGCATCAATGGGCCATCAACGTTCCTCTCACACGAAACCTGAAACACAGCACACCCCTCAAGATACTGGGAAGAAAGTTAACTCTGTCCCAGCCGGAACCAGGACAGTATCCACGCCATATTCTATACCATCTACATCATGCCCAGGTCTCACATTTTCCAATACATTCCAATTAATCATCACCACTTTTCCTGCCTTTTGATCTATATACACACATAGAGATATCATTCCCTTAGTCCACAGGCCATCCCTCTAAAATGTCCGTTGAGTTCATTTAGTCCATGTCTTTGGGCTCCATCTGTCATAACAGTCCTTCAGGGCAGGAGAGACGGTGTGTGGTGCTGGATTGTTGCATGCTGAGGCCTGTTCTGGTTCCATTATCACTGCGCTTGTCCAGTTCTATCATTGTTGCACTTTGCTCGGTTTCATCGGAGTTCATTCTTCATTAATCTGGGTGATTCTTACTGCAATACTGTTGATATGACATATAGTAACCATAGAAGTGCTGACATACAGTATGATATAGCAGTTAACAACATACAGTCCAGTTCATTGGCTATTTTCACCAAAAATCAAATCCCCTTGGGGTACACACTGGACTTCCCCATCCTTTCGCATTACCCACCAAGTGCACCCAGGTCCTTGAGCAAAAGCAATCCCACGGATGGCTTTTCCCTTGCCAGAGGCAGGAGTAACCCAGACTGTCTTCCCCAGCATATTTCTTATGTGCACGACAGGGACTTTATCTCCATCTACAGTACGTAAGGGTTTGGATTGGGCAGGGCCAGCTCGATTAACAGATCCCCTGGTGTTGACTAACCAGGAGGTTTTTGCTAAATGTGTATCCCAATGCTTGAATGTCCCACCACCCATTGCTCTCAGTGTAGTCTTTAGCAGTCCATTGTATCGTTCGATTTTCCCGGAGGCTGGTGCATGGTAGGGGATGTGATAGACCCACTCAATGCCATGCTCTTTGGCCCAGGTGTCTATGAGGGTGTTTCGGAAATGAGTCCCGTTGTCCGACTCAATTCTTTCTGGGGTGCCATGTCACCATAGGACTTGTTTTTCAAGGCCCAGGATGGTGTTCCAGGCAGTGGCATGGGGCACGGGATATGTTTCCAGCCATCCGGTGGTTGCTTCCACCATGGTGAGCACATAGCGCTTGCCTTGTCGGTGTCGTGGTTTAACCCCAGCCAGCAAAAATAAACGCCACGCAGCCGCTCGATCACCCCCCCCCGGTGGGATGGGGGAGAGAATTGGGAGGGCACAAGTAGGAAAGCTCCCGGGTTGAGATAAAAACAGTTTAATAATTGAAATAAAACTAAGTAGAACAGTAATAATAACAGTGAGAACAACAACAATAACAGAATACACAAAACAGGCAATGCACAACAGAACCGCTCACCGACCGCGTGTCACGAACAGGGGGCGAGCCCCCCCACGCACCTGGTTTTTATACTGAGCATGATGTCACATGGTATAGAATACCCCATTGGCCAGCTGGGTCCACCACCCCGGCTGTGCTCCCCCCTCCCGGTGCAAGCATCACCCAGCAACAGCCAAAGCATCAATGGGCCATCAACGCTCCTTTCACACCGAACCCAAAACACAGCACACCCCCCAGGCTACTGGGAAGAAAGTTAACCCTGTCCCAGCTGGAACCAGGACAATATCCACCCCTTATTCTATACCATCTACATCATGCCCAGGTCTCACATTTTCCCATACATTCCAATTAGTCACCGCTACTTTTCCCTGCCTTTTGATATATATACGCACACAGAGATATCATTCCCTTAGTCCATGGGCCATCCCTCTAAAACGTCCGTTGAGTTCATGTAGTCCATGACTTCGGGTTCCACCTGTCATAACAGTCTTGCAGGGCAGGAGAGATGGTTTGTGGTGTCGGGCTCTTGCATGCGGAGGCCAGTTCTGGGCGCTCGTCTGGTTCTATCATTGTTGCACCTTGCTCAGTTTCATCGGCGTTCATCCTAAATTAATCTGGGTGATTCTTACTGTAATACTGTTAATATGGCATATGGTAACCATAAAAGTGATGACATACAGTACTATGTAATAACTAACATTGTACAATTCAGTTCATTGGCTATTTTCACCCAAAATTAAATCCCCCTGAGGTACACACCGGACTTCCCCATCCTTTCTCATCACCCACCAAGTGCACCCAGGTCCCTGAGCAAAAGCAATCCCACAGATGGGTTTTCCCTTGCCAGAGGCAGGAGCAACCCAGACCGTCTTCCCCAGCATATTTCTCATATGCACGACAGGGACTTTATCCCCCTCTACAGCACGTAAGGGTTTGGATTGGGCAGGGCCAGCTCGAGTGACAGATCCCCTAGTGTTGACTAACCAGGTGGCCTTTGCTAAATGTGTGTCCCAATGCTTGAATGTCCCACCACCCATTGCCCTCAGTGTTGTCTTTAACAGCCCGTTGTATCGTTCAATTTTTCCGGAGGCTGGTGCATGGTAGGGGATGTGATAGACCCACTCAATGCCATGCTCTTTGGCCCAGGTGTCTATGAGGGTGTTTCAGAAATGAGTCCCGTTGTCTGACTCAATTTTTTCTGGGGTGCCATGTCGCCACAGGATTTGCTTTTCAAGGCCCAGGATGGTGTTCCGGGCGGTGGCATGGGGCACAGGATATGTTTCCAGCCATCCTGTGGTTACTTCCACCATGGTGAGCACATAGCGCTTGCCCTGTCGGGTTTGTGGGAGTGTGATATAATCAATCTGCCAAGCCTCCCCATATTTATACTTCAACCATCGTCCTCCATACCAAAGAGGCTTTACTCGTTTGGCTTGCTTGATTGCAGCGCATGTTTCACATTCGTGGATAACCTGTGCAATAGTGTCCATGGTTAAGTCCACCCCTCGATCACGAGCCCATCTATATGTTGCATCTCTCCCTTGGTGGCCTGAAGTGTCATGGGCCCACCGAGCTATAAATAATTCACCTTTATGTTGCCAGTCCAGATCTACCTGAGCTACTTCGATCTTGGCAGCCTGATCCACCTGCTGGTTGTTTTGGTGCTCTTCACTGGCCCGACTCTTGGGTACGTGAGCATCTACGTGACGTACTTTTACAGTCAGGTTCTCTACCTGGGCAGCAATATCTTGCCACAATGCGGCAGCCCAGATGGGTTTACCTCTGCGCTGCCAGTTGTTCTGCTTCCACTGCTGCAACCACCCCCACAGGGCATTTGCCACCATCCATGACTCAGTATAGAGATAAAGCACTGGCCATTTTTCTCGTTCGGCAATGCCCAAGGCCAGCTGGATGGCTTTCACCTCTGCAAACTGACTCGATTCACCTTCTCCTTCAGCAGTTTCTGCAACTTGGTGTATGGGACTCCATACCGCAGCCTTCCATCTCCGATGTTTTCCCACAAGGCGACAGGACCCATCCGTGAACAGGGCATATTGCTTCTCGTTTTCTGGTAGTTTGTTATATGGTGGGGCCTCTTCAGCACGCATCACCTCCTCCTCTGGGGATATTCCAAAATCTTTGCCTTCTGGCCAGTTCGTGATCACCTCCAAGATTCCTGGGCGACTGGGGTTTCCTATTCGGGCCCGTTGTGTGATCAGCGCGACCCACTTACTCCACGTAGCATCAGTTGCATGATGTGTAGAGGGGACGCTCCCTTTGAACATCCAGCCCAGCACCGGCAGTCGGGGTGACAGGAGGAGCTGTGCTTCAGTGCCAACCACTTCCGAAGCAGCTTGAACCCCTTCATATGCTGCCAATATCTCCTTCTCAGTTGGAGTGTAGCGGGCCTCGGATCCTCTGTATCCCCGACTCCAGAACCCTAAGGGTCGACCTCGAGTCTCCCCTGGTGCTTTCTGCCAGAGGCTCCAGGTAGGGCCATTCTCCCCGGCTGCGGTGTAGAGCACATTCTTCACATCTTGTCCTGCCCGGACTGGCCCAAGGGCTACTGCCTGAACTATCTCCTGTTTAATTTGCTCAAATGCTTGTCGTTGCTCAGGGCCCCATCTGAAGTCGTTCTTCTTCCTGGTCACGTGATAGAGAGGGCTTACGATCTGACTGTAATTTGGAATATGCATTCTCCAAAAGCCCACAACGCCTAAGAAAGCTTGCGTTTCCTTTTTGTTAGTTGGTGGAGACATGGCTGTTATTTTATTGATCACATCTGTTGGGATCTGACGACGTCCATCTTGCCATTTTATTCCTAAAAACTGGATCTCCTGTGCAGGTCCCTTGACCTTACTTCGTTTTATTGCAAAGCCGGCCTTCAGAAGGATTTGGACTATTCGCTCCCCTTTCTCAAAAACTTCTTCTGCTGTGTTGCCCCACACGATGATGTCATCAATGTATTGCAGGTGTTCTGGAGCCTCACCCTGTTCCAGTGTGGTGTGGATCAGTCCATGGCAAATGGTAGGGCTGTGTTTCCACCCCTGGGGCAGTCGGTTCCAGGTGTACTGGACGCCCCTCCAAGTGAAAGCAAACTGTGGCCTGCACTCTGCCGCCAAAGGGATTGAGAAGAACGCATTAGCGATGTCAATTGTGGCGTACCACTTGGCTGCCTTTGACTCCAGTTCGCATTGAAGTTCCAGCATGTCCGGCACGGCAGCACTCAGTGGCGGCGTGACTTTGTTCAGGCCACGGTAGTCTACTGTTAGTCTCCACTCTCCATTGGACTTTCGCACTGGCCATATGGGACTGTTAAAGGGTGAGCGAGTCTTACTGATCACTCCTTGGCTCTCCAGTCGACGAATCAGCTCATGGATGGGGATCAAGGAGTCTCGGTTGGTGCGGTATTGCCGCCGGTGCACTGTTGTGGTAGCGGTCGGCACCTGTTTTTCTTGGACCTTTAACAACCCCACAACAGAAGGGTCCTCTGAGAGACCGGGCAAGGTGGACAGCTGTTTAATTTCCTCCGTCTCCAGGGCAGCTATACCAAAAGCCCACCGGTACCCTTTTGGGTCCTTGAAATACCCTCTCCTGAGGTAGTCTATGCCAAGGATGCACGGAGCCTCTGGGCCAGTCACAATGGGGTGCTTCTGCCACTCCTTCCCGGTTAGGCTCACTTCTGCCTCCAACACAGTTAACTCTTGGGATCCCCCTGTCACTCCAGAAATACAAATGGGTTCTGCCCCTTTATAGCTTGATGGCATCAGGGTACACTGTGCACCGGTGTCTACGAGAGCCTTATATTCTTGTGGGTCTGATGTGCCAGGCCATCGAATCCACACAGTCCAGTAAACCCGGTTGTCCCTTTCCTCCACCTGGCTGGAGGCAGGGCCCCTCTAGTCCTGGTCATCATATTCGCTATCCACTTCTTGTAAGTATGAGTCAGAAGTCCCTTTGTTAAGGTCGGAAGTGGAATCAGCCCTTCTACTCTGTCTGGGGAACTCACTGGAGACTGGAGCAGCCGTTTTCCTGGAAGAACCCCCTTTTGTGGTTGTTTTCCCTTGCAACTCATGTACCCGTGCCTGTAGGACTGAGGTAGGTTTTCCATCCCACTTCCTCATGTCCTCTCCGTGGTCACGCAGGTAAAACCACAGGGTGCCCCGGGGTGTGTACCCACGATGTCTCCTCTCTTGAGCAGAGGGACGTTTGCTCCTAATGGCTGAGACGCTGGCCCGTGCAGGGGGGGAGCAGGACATATCCTCTTTGAGTTGCTGGACCTCCTGAGACAGTTTCTCCACAGCAGAGACACAGGCTTGTAGGGAGGAAGAGAGACTTTCTTCATATTGCCGGAGCTGGCCAGCCAGTTCATCCACTGTTTGTTCCTCTCCATCTCTCCAGGTCATTACTGCCAATGAGTTTGCATGTGACGCTGGTGCGCTCCGTACAAACTTCCGCCACATGGGTCGGGTGCATTTGACCTCATCTGGGTCTTTGGATAACTGCTCGTTGTTCAGGTCATCATAAATCACTTCCAGCACGGCTAATTCTCTCAGGTACTGGATACCTCTCTCCATGGTGGTCCACTTGCCTGGGTGGCATATAACATCTTCCTTGAAGGGATACCTTTCCTTCACACCTGACAGGAGTCGCCTCCAGAGGCTGAGGACTTGTGCCCCTTGTCCAATTGTTTTGTCAATGCCCCCTTCCCTAGAAAGGGATCCCAGCTGCTTGGCTTCCCTACCCTCTAATTCCAGGCTACTGGCCCCGTTATCCCAGCATCGGAGCAGCCAGGTGACAATGTGCTCGCCTGGACGACGGCTGAAGTCTTTTCGCATATCTCGCAGCTCACCCAGAGATAGGGATCGGGTGGTCACCATCTCATTTACGGGTTCTGCCTCCTCCTCCTCCTGTTCTCGTGATGGCCCTGGTTCATCTTCATCCCTTACTAGACGAGCTGATTTTCTTGTGCATTTTCTTTTTTGTATAGGGGCGACTGATACCGGCGTGGGTTGGTTCTCTGTCGCAGGGGGCGGAGTAGCTGCCGTGCCTGCCCTGGGGGGTGAGGGAGCCTCTGTGCTTGCAGTGGGGGGTGGGGTAGCCACAGGGCCTGTTGCTTTGTCATCAGCTGCAGAGACGTTTCCTTCCCCTTGGGGGTTCTGAGTGGTGTTAAATAGGGCTCGGTAGGCGTGGGCCAGGCCCCAGCACATTGCAGTGATTTGCGTCTCCCTAGAATGGCCAGGGTGACAGCATACTTCTTCCAAATATTCTACTAATTTTTCAGGGTTCTTCACTTGTTCAGGGGGAAAGTTCCAGAACACTGGGGGTGCCCATCGCCCTAGGCATTTGCCCATGCTATCCCTCTCGCCCTGCCACTCATAACTATCCAACTTTGAGGCAGATCTCTGGATGACGTTCTTAAATTGCTTACTAACCTTGGATAAAACCGCAACAATATTCCCAAGGAGTACCAAGAGATGTATCTTAACTACCCAGGGATGTTCAAGGTACTGGCAAGTTATTTTAACAAAGGAGATGAAGGTAGTGAGGGTGCCATTCTCTATTTCCTCCATAAAAAATCTCTCGGAGGAAAAGGTATAATTGCTAATGGTCTCCATGAGGTGGTACCCGAAATGCAGAAACGGCTTCATTACGAATCCCAAATACCAAATAACCCCCAATGCCAGCGTTTTAGTAACAAACCTCCCAGGCAAAACATCATTAATCACGGCAGAGCACAACAGACTACAAAACCCAACTCCAATTTTTAACAGGTACAGTAAAAACAAGAGCATGGTGCAGAACAAACGAATATGTTACCAGATATAAATTCCTTAATATGTTCTAAATAATCTGTCGTTATCTCAACCCTTTGTGCCCCATGTTGGGCGCCAAAAAGGACTGTCGTGGTTTAACCCCAGCCAGCAAAAATAAACGCCACGCAGCCGCTCGATCACCCCCCTCCCGGTGGGATGGGGGAGAGAATTGGGAGGGCACAAGTAGGAAAGCTCCCGGGTTGAGATAAAAACAGTTTAATAATTGAAATAAAACTAAGTAGAACAGTAATAATAACAGTGAGAACAACAACAATAACAGAATACACAAAACAGGCAATGCACAACAGAACCGCTCACCGACCGCCGACCGCGTGTCACGAACGGGGGGCGAGCCCCCCCACACACCTGGTTTTTCTACTGAGCATGATGTCACATGGTATAGAATACCCCATTGGCCAGCTGGGTCCACCACCCCGGCTGTGCTCCCCCCTCCCGGTGCAAGCATCACCCAGCAACAGCCAAAGCATCAATGGGCCATCAACGCTCCTTTCACACCGAACCCAAAACACAGCACACCCCCCAGGCTACTGGGAAGAAAGTTAACCCTGTCCCAGCTGGAACCAGGACAGTCGGGTTTGTGGGAAAGTGATATAATCAATCTGCCAGGCCTCCCCATGTTTATATTTCAACCATCGTCCTCCGTACCAGAGAGGCCTTACTCGCTTGGCTTGCTTGATTGCAGCGCATGTTTCACATTCATGGATAACCTGTGCAATAGCATCCATGGTTAAGTCCACCCCTCGATCACGAGCCCATCTATATGTTGCATCTCTTCCTTGATAGCCTGAGGTGTCATGGGCCCACCAAGCTATAAATAATTCCCCCTTATGTTGCCAGTCCAGATCCACCTGAGCCACTTCGATCTTAGCAGCCTGGTCCACCTGCTGGTTGTTTTGGTGCTCTTCACTGGCCTGACTCTTGGGTATGTGAGCATCCACGTGACGTACTTTTACAACCAGGTTCTCTACCCGGGCAGCAATATCTTGCCACAATGCGGCAGCCCAGATGGGTTTACCTCTGTGCTGCCAGTTGTTCTGCTTCCACTGCTGCAACCACCCCCACAGGGCATTTGCCACCATCCATGACTCAGTATAGAGATAAAGTACTGGCCATTTTTCTCGTTCGGCAATGTCCAAGGCCAGCTGGATGGCTTTCACCTCTGCAAACTGACTCAATTCACCTTCTCCTTCAGCAGTTTCTGCAACTTGGCGTATAGGACTCCATACAGCAGCCTTCCACCTCCGATGTTTTCCCACAAGGCGACAGGACCCATCAGTGAACAGGGCATATTGCTTCTCATTTTCTGGTAGTTTATTATACAGTGGGGCCTCTTCAGCACGCGTCACCTCCTCCTCTGGGGATATTCCAAAATCTTTGCCTTCTGGCCAGTTCGGGATCACCTCCAAGATTCCTGGGCGACTGGGGTTTCCTGTTCGGGCCCATTGTGTGATCAGCGCGACCCACTTACTCCACATAGCATCGTTTGCATGATGGGTACAGGGGACCCTCCCTTTGAACATCCAGCCCAGCACCGGCAGTCAGGGTGCCAGGAGGAGCTGTGCTTCAGTACCAACCACTTCCAAAGCAGCTCGAATCCCTTCATATGCTGCCAATATCTCCTTCTCAGTTGGAGTGTAGTGGGCCTCGGATCCTCTGTCTCCCCGACTCCAAAACCCTAAGGGTCGACCTCAAGTGTCCCCTGGTGCTTTCTGCCAGAGGCTCCAGGTAGGGCCATTCTCCCCGGCTGCGGTGTAGAGCACATTCTTTACATCTTGTCCTGCCCGGACTATCTCCCGTTTAATTTGTTCAAAGGCTTGTTGTTGCTCAGGGCCCCATTTGAAATCGTTCTTCTTCTGAGTAACTTGATAGAGTGGGCTTACAATCAGGCTTTAATCTGGAATATGCATTCTCCAAAAACCCACAACGCCTAAGAAAGCTTGTGTTTCCTTTTTGCTAGTTGGTGGGGACATGGCTGTTATTTTGTTGATCACATCCTTTGGGATCTGACGACATCCATCTTGCCATTTTATTCCTAAAAACTGGATCTCCTGTGCAGGTCCCTTGACCTTTGTTTTATGGCAAAACCATCCTTCAGAAGGATTTGAATTATTTTCTTCCCTTTCTCAAAAACTTCTTCTGCTATGTTGCCCCACACGATGATGTCATCAATGTATTGCAGGTGTTCTGGAGCCTCACCCTGTTCCAGTGTGGTGTGGATCAGTCCATAGCAAATGGTAGGGCTGTGTTTCCACCCCTGGGGCAGTCGGTTCCAGGTGTTCTGGACGCCCCTCCAAGGGAAAGCAAACTGTGGCCTGCACTCTGCCGCCAAAGGGATTGAGAAGAACGCATTAGCGATATCATTTGTGGTGTACCACTTGGCTGCCTTTGACTCCAGTTCGTACTGAAGTTCTAGCATGTCCGGCACGGCAGCACTCAGTGGCGGCGTGACTTCGTTCGGGCCACGGTAGTCTACTGTTAGTCTCCACTCTCCATTGGACTTTTGCACTGGCCATATGGGACTGTTAAAGGGCGAGCGAGTCTTGCTGATCACTCCTTGGCTCTCCAGTCGACAAATCAGCTTATGGATGGGAAGCAGGGAGTCTCGGTTGGTGCGATATTGCTGCCGGTGCACTGTTGTGGTAGCGATTGGTACCTTTTGTTCTTTGACCCTCAGCAACCCCACAGCAGAAGGGTCCTCCAAGAGACCAGGCAAGGTGGACAGCTGTTTAATTTCCTCTGTCTCCAGGGCAGCTATACCAAACACCCACCGGTACCCTTTTGGGTCCTTGAAATACCCTCTCCTGAGGTAGTCTATGCCAAGGATGCACGGAGCCTCTGGGCCAGTCACAATGGGGTGCTTCTGCCACTCATTCCTGGTTAGGCTCACTTCGGCCTCCAATACAGTTAAGTCTTGGGATCCCCCTGTCACTCCAGAAATACAAATGGGTTCTGCCCCTTTATAGCTTGATGGCATCAGGGTGCACTGTGCACCGGTGTCTACGAGAGCCTTATATTCTTGTGGGTCTGATGTGCCAGGCCATCGAATCCACACAGTCCAGTAAACCCAGTTGTCCCTTTCCTCCACCTGGCTGGAGGCAGGGCCTCTCTAGTCCTGGTCAGCGTATTCGCTACCCACTTCTTGTAAGTATGAATCAGAAGTCTCTTTATTAAGATCGAAAGTAAAATCAGCCCTTCTACTCTCTCTGGGGAACTGCTCACTGGAGACTGGAGCTGCAGTTTTCCTGGAAGAACCCCCTTTTGTGGTTGTTTTTCCTTGCAACTCACGTATCCGTGCCTCTAGGGTTGAGGTAGATTTTCCATCCCACTTCCTCATGTCCTCTCTGTGGTCACGCAGGTAAAACCACAGGGTGCCCTGTGGTGTGTATCCACAGTATCTTCTCTCTTGAGCGGAGGGACGCTGACTCCTAATGGCTGAGATGCTGGTCCATACAGGTGGGGGGTAGGACATACCTTCTTTGAGTTGCTGGAACTGCCGAGACAGTTTTTTGGACAGTTTCTCCAAAGCAGAGACACAGGCCCGTAGGGAGGAAGAGAGACTTTCTTTGTATTGCCGGAATTGGCCAGCCAATTCATCCACCGTTTGTTCCTCTCCGTCTTTCCAGGTCATTACTGCCAATGAGTTTTCATGCGATGCTGGTGCACTCCGTACAAACTTCTGCCACATGGGTCAGGTGCATCCGACTTCATCTGGGTCTTTGGATAACTGCTCGTTGTTCAGGTCATCTTAAATCACTTCCAGCATGGCTAATTCCCTCAGGTACTGGATACCTTTCTCCATGGTGGTTCACTTGCCTGGGCGATATATAACATCTTCCTTGAAGGGATACCTTTCCTTCACGCCTGACAGCAGTCGCCTCCAGAGGCTGAGGACCTGTGTCCCTTTTCCAATTGCTTTGTCAATGCCTCCTTCCCTAGCAAGGGATCCCAGCTGCTTGGCTTCCCTACCCTCTAATTCCAGGCTACTGGCCCCGTTATCCCAGCATCGGAGCAGCCAGGTGACAATGTGCTCGCCTGGACGACGACTGAAGTCTTTTCGCATATCTCGCAGCTCATTCAGGGATAGGGATCGGGTGGTTATCATCTCATTTATGGCTTCTGCCTCTTCCTCCTCCTGTTCTCGTGATGGCCCTGGTTCATCTTCATCCCTTACTAAACAAGCTGATTTTCTTGTATATTTCTTCTTCTGTATAGGTGCGACTGATACTGGCACAGGTTGGTTCTCTGGTTCAGCCACAGTGACTGTCGCTGGGGTTTGGGTAGCTGCAGTGCCTTTCAGGGGGTTGGAGAAACTGCAGTGCCTGCCAGCGGGGTTTGAGTGGCTGCAGTGCCTGTGATGGGCGTTGGAGTAGCCACAGTGCCTTTCGCGGGGGTTTGAGTAGCCACAGTGCCTGTCGCGGTGGTTAGAGTAACCACAGTGGTTGTCGCGGGGGTTTGAGTAGCCACCATGTCTGTTGCCGGGTTTGATCTCTGGACAGTATTCCTAAATAGTTGTTTGACCCTAAACAAGACCTGAACCACATTCAGGAGACATAGCAATATGAACATGCTTGTTTGCACAAACCAAGGATATTTAAAATTCTCAGGAACTATTGTGGATGGCTTCATGAAGAGGACAGAAGAAAAAGGAGTTTCTGGAGATATGAATGGGAAGATGAACAAGTGGGAGAAAGTGTCCCACCCTGTCTCCCCCTCTAAATTCGTTCTCTGAGGAGAAAAAAGTGTAATTACTAGTAGTTTCTAAGAGGTGGTTCCTGAGGTACAGAGATGACGGCAGTGCTGAGTACAGATACCAGATTAGACTTACAACCAATGATTTTATCGTATCATAAACCAGTGTTACACAGTGCAGCAAAATGATAATCTTGGCCCGGTTCCGAATAATGATAAACAGCACAACAGGGAACATATACTGCAAGTAAGGTATTACATAACCCAACATTGAGAGCCAGCCCCAAAACTTTGAGAGCCAATAAGTCAACATTGTGACCAGAGACTATTAAACCAATATAATGAATGCTTATAACCAATTTTGCCTTAACACGCTTTGGTCAGATCTATCGTTATCTCAACCCTTCGAGCTTCAAGTCCCACGTTGGGTGCCAAAAAGGACTACTGTGGTTTAACCCAGCAGGCAGCCAAATACCACACAGCTGCTCGCTCACTCCCCACACACACAGTGGGATGGGGAGAGAACTGGAAGGGTAAGAGTGAGAAAAACTTGTGGGCTGAGATAAAGACAGTTTAATAGAAAAGAAAAGGAAGGGAAAATAATAATAATAATAGTAGTAGTAGTAGTAGTAGTAGTAATAATAATAATAATAATAAATAATAATAATAGTGATAGAATATACAAAATGAGTGATGCACAATGCAATTGCTCACCACCCACGCTGACCAATAACCAAGTAGCGATTGCTACTTCCTGGAACACGCTTACCATTCATATACTGAGCATGACGTCACATGGTATGGAATACCCCTTTGGCCGGCTGGGCCAGCTGTCCCGCCTATGCTCCCTCCCAGCCTCTCGTGCACTTGGCAGAGCATGGAAGCTGAAAAAGTCCTTGACTAGCAGGGTACTTAGCAACAACTAAAAGCATCAGTGTGTTATCAACATTCTTCTCATACTAAATCCAAAACACAGCACTAGGAAGAAATTTAACTCTATCCCAGCCGAAACCAGGACAGGTGGGTCCTTGGAGCTGGCTGGAACAGTCTCCATCCTACATGGGGGCAGCTTCTGGCATCTTCTCACAGAAGCCACCCCTGCAGCCCCCCCACTACCAAAACCTTGCCACGCAAACCCAATACATTCCACCCCTCACCTCTGTGAATCACATATTCAAGAATTATCATTAAAATAGACATTCGTCACACAATCTACAATCTTCACAAACTTCACTTACATCAACAAAAAGAATTTCCCACACCAAAATCAAAATAACATCATCACAACACCAATAAAAGTGGACAATTTACACACAATCCACCCCTCATCCCTTCACCACAGTCACAACTGAAATTCCCCAGAATTCTTCCGCTCTCTAGCAGTGTTCAGTCCATGTTTTGCCAGTTACCTCTGCCAATTACTATCCTTATCTCTAATTCCTCATGCCCCATGTTGGGTGCCAAAAAGGACTGTGGTGGGTTGACCTTGCCTGACCACTAGGTTCCCACCAAGCCACTCTATCACTGCCCCCTCCTCAGCTGCACGGTGGGGAGAAAATAAGATGAAAAACTCATGGGTCGAGATAAAGACAGCTTAATAAAAGAAAAGCAAAGACCGTGCACAGAAGCAAAGGAAACATAAAACCAGTTATTCTCTACTTCCCATCAGCAGGCAATGTCCAGCCACTTCCTGGGAAGTAGGGCCTCAGTATGCATAGTGGTTGCTTCGGAAGACAATGCCTTAATAACAAATGCCCTTCCTCCTCCTCCTTTCTCTTAGCCTTTATTGCTGAGCACGATGTCGTATGGTATGGAATATCTCTTTGGTCAGTTTGGGTCAGCTGTCCTGGCTATGTCCCCTCCCAACCTCTTGCCCATCCCCAGCCTACTGACCTTTGGGGCTGGGCGTGGTTTGGAGAGACAGCCTTGATGCTGTGGGAGCACTGCTCAGCAGTAGCCAAAACACTGGTGTGTTATCAACACCTTTCTAGCTACAAATACAGAGCACAGCACTATGAAAGTTGCTATGGGGAAAGTTAACTCCATCCAGCCAGACTCAATATACTACCGAACAGAACATATTTATAAAACTGGAGCTTCCAGGAGTTTGCAAGTGTCACGAATGAGTGGTTTAGAGGCCGCTTAAAGAATCACCGTCAAAGGTATTAGCACAAAGTGATTTTAATAGAGATTTATAAAGGTGCGACCTAACAGTTCAATGGCAAGGTTCACTCTATTACTTACCACACGGATGAAACATATAAAGAAAAATCATGTTATGTCTAAGGGTTTATATCTTAGGGACTATATGTGTTTAGCAGCAGTCTAGGGTTCATTCACAGTTTTAGCAGCACTTAATCATTAACTAATTTAACATTTATGAAGTAAGTTAGTAGAGTCTACTACAATCACGACAATTACAAATTATGCTTACTATTAGTTCACACATATACACACAGACAGAAATATATACATATATATATATATATAAAAAAAAAAATGTACAAAAGGTACCTGTTAAAAATTCCCCTCGAGTTCAGTGAAGAAATATTCACGTAAAATGTCTCGGCATTTCTCTCAATGGGCGAGGGTTGAGCGTCAAGGAGTAAAAGGGGTTCAGCCCAGGTCCCGTCATCAGCTTTCGGTGACGGCCCTCTGAATATTGCAGACCTGAGAGGCCGCGAGCTCTGAGAGGCATCCCACTCAGAGGGAGATGCTGGGCGTGGCCCGCTGCGTTCCAGGAGAGCTCAAAG
Source organism: Calonectris borealis (assembly GCF_964195595.1). Taxonomy (NCBI): domain Eukaryota; kingdom Metazoa; phylum Chordata; class Aves; order Procellariiformes; family Procellariidae; genus Calonectris; species Calonectris borealis. The sequence continues at coordinate 34,902,847 of NC_134351.1, read as the reverse complement.
TGTCTCACTTAGGACCACCGTTTATAGGTTCGCAAGATGGTTGGCTTTAGTCATCCGTAAATTTCCATCCTGGCCACAGTCCCAGGTGGTAATTACTAAGAATTCTCAAGGTTTCAGTGTTGTTCTACTGGACACCTGGGCCGGGCAGTAGGAGTATGTTCCCAGCCTCAGCTGTGCAGAGTTTCTGATACAGTCAAGGAGCGCTCAGACGCCAGACTCAGTACGCCAAGGCTGAGGTTTCACGGAAATTTCTGAGATCAACAAGCGGCCCAGATCAACAAGCAGCCCAGAAAAAGGGGAGTGCATGAATGCACCACCACAGCGAGACAACAGCAAAATATGTGTCCCGGTTTCGGCTGGGATAGGGTTAAATTTCTTCCTAGTGCTGTGTTTTGGATTTAGTATGAGGAGAATGTTGATAACACACTGATGTTTTCAGTTGTTGCTAAGTGCCCTCCTAGTCCAAGGACAGCTCCCATGCCTACTGACTGAGCAAGGAACACAAGATGGGAGGGAACATAATCAGGACAGCCAGCCCAGCTGGCTAATGGGGTATTCCATACCATGTGACGTCATGCTCAGTATATGAACGGTAGGCGTGATCCAGGAAGTACCAATCGCTACTTGGTTATTGGTCAGCGCGGGTGGTGAGCAATTGCATTGTGCATCACTCATTTTGTATATTCTATCATTATTTATTATTATTATTTTCCCTTTTCTGTTCTATTAAACTGTCTTTATCTCAACCCACGAGTTTTTCTCACTCCTACCTTTCCGATTCTCTCCCCGTCCCACTGGAGGGGCGGGGGGAGTGAGTGAGCGGCTGCGTGGTATTTGGCTGCCTGCCAGGTTAAACCACGACAGTCCTTTTTGGCGCCCAACGTGGGGCTCGAAGGGTTGAGATAACGATAGATCTGACCAAAGTGTGTTAAGGAAAAATTGTTATAAGCATTCGTTATATTGATTGGTCACAATGTTGATGTATTGGCTGTCAAAGTTGTGGGGCTGGCTTTCAATGTTGGGTAATGTAATACCTTGCTTGCAATATGTGTTCCCTTTTGTGCTGTTTATCATCAGTCGGAACTGGGCCAAGATTATCATTTTGCTGCTGTTTTATGAGGTGATAAAATCATTGGTCGTAAGTCTAATCTGGTATCTGTACTCGGTACTGCCGTCATTTCTGTACATCAGGAACCACCTCTTAGAAATTATTAGTAATTGCACTTTTTTCTCCTCGGAGAATGAATCTAAGGGGGAGACAGGATGGGACACTTTCTCCCACTTGTTCATCTTCCCTTCCATATTGTCAGAAACTCCTTTTTCTTCTATCCTCTTCACGAAGATGTCCACAATATTCCCTGAGAATTTTGAATATCCTTGGGATGTTCAAACAAGCATGTTCATATTGCTATGTCTCCTGAATGTTGTTCAGGCCTTGTTTAGGGTTAAACAACTATTCAGGAATACTGTCCAGAGATCAACCCTCAGGAAAAAGAAAAGAGGGAGGGCAAACGGCGTTGCCTCATCGGGGCGGGCGGAGCGGCGAGTCTCAGCGGCGGTGAGCAGCGGGAGATCAACCCCGGCAACAGACACGGTAGCTACTCAAAACCCCGCAACAGGCACTACAGTTACTCCAACCCCCATGACAAGCACTGCAGCTACCCAAACCCCACCAACAGGCACTACAGCTGAACCAGAGGACCAATCCTTGCTGGTATCCGTTGCCCCTGTACAGAAGAGGAAATCTTGGAAGCGGAGATCAGGTCATTTAGAAAGGGATGATGAAAGAGCAGGGCCATCACAAGGAGAGGAGGAGGAAGAGGAAGAACTCATAAACGAGACAGAAACCACCCGATCCCTATCCCTGAGTGAGCTGCGAGATATGCGGAAAGATTTCGGCCGACGTCCAGGCGAGCATATTGTTACCTGGCTGCTCCGATGCTGGGATAATGGGGCCAGTAGCCTGGAATTAGAGGGGAAGGAAGCCAAACAGCTGGGATCCCTTGCTAGGGAAGGGGGCATTGACAAAGCAATTGGAAAAGGGACACAGGTCCTCAGCCTCTGGAGGCGACTCCTGTCAGGCGTAAAGGAAAGGTATCCCTTCAAGGAAGATGTTATATATCGCCTAGGCAAATGGACCACTATGGAGAGAGGTATCCAGTACCTGAGAGAATTAGGCGTGCTGGAGGTGATTTATGATGACCTGAACAACGAGCAGTTATCCAAAGACCCAGATGAAGTCGAATGCACCTGACCCATGTGGCGGAAGTTTGTACGGAGTGCACCAGCATCGTATGCCAGTTCGTTGGCAGTATTGTCCTGGGCAGAGGAAGAAGCACCAACGGTGGATGTCTTAGTTAGCAGACTTCGGGATTTCGAAGAAACTGTCTCCTCCTCCCTTGTCTCGGCTGTAGAGAAACTGTCCCGAGAGGTCCAGCAACTCAAAGACGATAGGTCCTATTCTCCACCTGTACAGACCAGTATCTCAGCCATTAGGAGTCAGCGTTTTTCTCCTCAAGAGAGAGCATATTGAAAGTACACACCACAGGGCACCCTGTGGTTTTACCTGCGTGACCACGGAGAGGACATGAGGCAGTGGGATGGAAAACCTACCTTGACCCTAGAGGCACGTGTACGTGAGTTGCAAGGAAAAACAATCACACAAGGGGGTTCTCTCAGGAAAATTGCTGCTCCAGTTTTCAGGAAAACCCTGTCTCACGATGGTCCAGTTTCCAGTGAACAGTTCCCCAGACAGAGTAGAAGGGCTGATCTTACTTTGGACTGTAATGAAGGAATTCTTGACTCGCGTTTGCAAGAAGTGAGAAGCGGATACTATGACCAGAACTAGAGGGGCCCTGCCTCCGGCCAGGTGGAGGAAAGGGACAACCGGGTTTACTGGACTGTGTGGATTCAATGGCCTGGCACATCAGACCCACAGGAGTATAAGGTTCTCGTAGACATGGGTGCACAGTGTACCCTGATGCCATCAAGCTATAAAGGGGCAGAACCCATTTGTATTTCTGGAGTGACAGGGGGATCCCAAGAGTTAACTGTGTTGGAGGCCGAAGTGAGCCTGACCGGGAATGAGTGGCAGAAGCACCCGATTGTGACTGGCCCAGAGGCTCCGTGCATCCTTGGCATAGACTACCTCAGGAGAGGGTATTTCAAGGACCCAAAAGGGTACCGGTGGGTGTTTGGTATAGCTGCCCTGGAGACGGAGGAAATTAAACAGCTGTCCACCTTGCCGGGTCTCTCAGAGGACTCTTCTGTTGTAGGGTTGTTGAGGGTTGAAGAACAGCAGGTACCAATCGCTACTACAACAGTGCACCGGCGACAATACTGCACCAACCGAGATTCCCTGATCCCCATCCATGAGCTGATTCGTCGACTGGAGAGCCAAGGAGTGATCAGCAAGACTCGCTCACCCTTTAACAGTCCCATATGGCCAGTGCGAAAGTCCAATGGAGAGTGGAGACTAACAGTAGACTACCGTGGCCTGAACAAAGTCACGCCGCCACTGAGTGCTGCCGTGCCGGACATGCTAGAACTTCAATACGAACTGGAGTCGAAGGCAGCCAAGTGGTACGCCACAATTGACATCGCTAATGCATTCTTCTCAATCCCTTTGGCGGCAGAGTGCAGGCCACAGTTTGCTTTCACTTGGAGGGGCGTCCAGTACACCTGGAACCGACTGCCCCAGGGGTGGAAACACAGCCCTACCATTTGCCATGGACTGATCCACACCACACTGGAACAGGGTGAGGCTCCAGAACACCTGCAATACATTGATGACATCATCGTGTGGGGCAACACAGCAGAAGAAGTTTTTGAGAAAGGGGAGAGAATAGTCCAAATCCTTCTGAAGGCCAGTTTTGCCATAAAACAAAGTAAGGTCAAGGGACCTGCACAGGAGATCCAGTTTTTAGGAATAAAATGGCAAGATGGACGTCGTCAGATCCCAATGGATGTGATCAACAAAATAACAGCCATGTCCCCACCAACTAACAAAAAGGAAACACAAGCTTTTTTAGGCATTGTGGGTTTTTGGAGAATGCATATTCCAGATTACAGCCTGATTGTAAGCCCCCTCTGTCAAGTGACTCGGAAGAAGAACGATTTCAAATGGGGCCCTGAGCAACGACAAGCCTTTGAGCAAATTAAACAGGAGATAGTTCATGCAGTAGCCCTTGGGCCAGTCCGGGCAGGACAAGATGTAAAGAATGTGCTCTACACCGCAGCCGGGGAGAATGGTCCTACCTGGAGCCTCTGGCAGAAAGCACCAGGGGAGACTCGAGGTCGACCCTTAGGGTTCTGGAGTCGGGGATACAGAGGATCCGAGGCCCGCTACACTCCAACTGAGAAGGAGATATTGGCAGCATATGAAGGGATTCGAGCTGCTTCGGAAGTGATTGGTTCTGCAGCACAGCTCCTCCTGGCACCCCGACTGCCAGTGCTGGGCTGGATGTTCAAAGGGAGGGTCCCCTCTACACATCATGCAACTGATGCTACGTGGAGTAAGTGGGTCGCACTGATCACACAACGGGCCCGAACAGGAAACCCCAGTCGCCCAGGAATCTTGGAGGTGATCACGAACTGGCCAGAAGGCAAAGATTTTGGAATATCCCCAGAGGAGGAGGTGACGCGTGCTGAAGAGGCCCCACTGTATAATAAACTACCAGAAAACAAGAAACAATATGCCCTGTTCACTGATGGGTCCTGTCGCCTTGTGGGAAAACATCGGAGGTGGAAAGCTGCGGTATGGAGTCCTATACGCCAAGTTGCAGAAACTGCTGAAGGAGAAGGTGAATTGAGCCAGTTTGCAGAGGTAAAAGCCATCCAGCTGGCCTTGGACATTGCCGAATGAGAAAAATGGCCAGTACTTTATCTCTATACTGAGTCATGGATGGTGGCAAATGCCCTGTGGGGGTGGTTGCAGCAGTGGAAGCAGAACAACTGGCAGCGCAGAGGTAAACCCATCTGGGCTGCCGCACTGTGGCAAGATATTGCTGCCCAGGTAGAGAACCTGACTGTAAAAGTACATCACGTAGATGCTCGCGTACCAAAGAGTCAGGCCACTGAAGAACACCAAAACAACCAGCAGGTGGACCAGGCTGCTAAGATTGAAGTGGCTCAGGTGGATCTGGACTGGCAACATAAGGGGGAATTATTTATAGCTCTGTGGGCCCATGATGCCTCAGGCCATCAAGGAAGAGATGCAACATATAGATGGGCTCGTGATCGAGGGGTGGACTTAACCATGGACGCTATTGCACAGGTTATCCATGAATGTGAAACATGCGCTGCAATCAAGCAAGCCAAGCGAGTAAGGCCTCTTTGGTATGGAGGACGATGGTTGAAATACAAATATGGAGAGGCCTGGCAGATTGATTATATCACACTCCCACAAACCCACCATGGCAAGCGCTATGTGCTCACCATGGTGGAAGCAACCACCGGATGGCTGGAAACATATCCTGTGCCCCATGCCACTGCCCGGAACACCATCCTGGGCCTTGAAAAGCAAGTGCTATGGCGACACGGCACCCCAGAAAGAATTGAGTCAGACAATAGGACTCATTTCTGAAACACCCTCATAGACACCTGGGCCAAAGAGCACGGCATTGAGTGGGTCTATCACATCCCCTACCATGCACCAGCCTCCGGGAAAATCGAACGATACAAGAGGCTGCTAAAGACAACACTGAGGGCAATGGGTGGTGGGACATTCAAGCATTGGGACACACATTTAGCAAAGGCCACCTGGTTAGTCAACACTAGGGGATCTGCCAATCAAGCTGGCCCTGCCCAATCAAGACTCTTACGTACTGTAGATGGAGATAAAGTCCCTGTCGTGCACATAAGAAATATGCTGGGGAAGGCAGTCTGGGTTACTCCTGCCTCTGGCAAGGGAAAACCCATCCGTGAGATTGCTTTTGCTCAAGGACCTGGGTGCACTTGGTGGGTGATGCGAAAGGATGGGCAAGTCCGGTGTGTACCTCAAGGGGATTTGATTTTGGGTGAAAATAGCTAATTAACTGAATTTTATGATGTCAATTGTTATATGATATTGTATATCATTATTTCCATGGTTGCTATCAATGGTATAGCAGTGAGAATCACACAGATTAACGAAGAATGAACTAACTCTGATGAAACTGAACAAAGTGCAACGATGATAGAACTGAACAAGTGCAGCAGTACCGAAATGAGAACTGGCTTCAGGATGCAACAGCCCAACACCACACACCATCCTTCTGGCCCTGAAAGACTGTTATGACAGATGGAGCCCAAAGTCGTGGACTAAATGAACTCAATGGACATTTGTATATATTTATGTATGTATATGTATTATATGTATATATGTATGTATATGTATTATATATGTATATATATAAAAAAGATAGTGGTGATTAATTGAAATGTATCGAAAAATGTGAGACCTAAGCATAACGTAAATGGTATGGAATAAGGGGTGGATACTGTCCCGGTTTCGGCTGGGATAGGGTTAAATTTCTTCCTAGTGCTGTGTTTTGGATTTAGTATGAGGAGAATGTTGATAACACACTGATGTTTTCAGTTGTTGCTAAGTGCCCTCCTAGTCCAAGGACAGCTCCCATGCCTACTGACTGAGCAAGGAACACAAGATGGGAGGGAACCTAATCAGGACAGCCAGCCCAGCTGGCTAATGGGGTATTCCATACCATGTGACGTCATGCTCAGTATATGAACGGTAGGCGTGATCCAGGAAGTAGCGATCGCTACTTGGTTATCGGTCAGCGCGGGTGGTGAGCAATTGCATTGTGCATCACTCATTTTGTATATTCTATCATTATTTATTATCATTATTTTCCCTTTTCTGTTCTATTAAACTGTCTTTATCTCAACCCACGAGTTTTTCTCACTCTTACCCTTCCGATTCTCTCCCCCCGCCCCCCCAGTGGGACGGGGAGTGAGTGAGTGGCTGCGTGGTATTTGGCTGCCTGCCAGGTTAAACCACGACAATATGAAAAATGGTTTACAAACACAGGAATTAAATTGTTTTTATGTTAAACCGGTAATGTTTAGTGAAATCCTTTATTGCACTGATCCTTTCCAATTTTTATTCTAAAAATTTATTTTCAAATAATTAATTTCACAATACATCATATTTCTGATTTGCACTACACAGTTCTGAATGTTTGTAATGTTTTGCAGTTTTTGTTTCTGCTTTGAGATGCATTCTATTTATGAATCTGTGGTGAGTTGACCTTGGCTGGCTGCCAGTTGCTCAACAATCTGCTGTATCACTCCCCCCCCATGAACAAGACAGGTGGAGAAAAATACAAAAAAAAGCTCATGGGTCAAAATAAGGACAGGGAGGTCACTCACCAGTTACTGTCACGGGCAAAACAGACTCAACCTAGGGAAATTAATTTAATTTATTGCCAATTAATAACAGAGTAGGATAGCGAGAAATAAAACCAAATCATAAAACACCTTCCTGCCACCCCTCCCTTCTTCGTAGGTTCAACTTCACTCCCAACTCTTCTACCTCCTCCCCCCGAGTGGCACAGGGGGATGGGGAATGGGGGTTGCGGTCAGTTCATAACAATTCATCTCTGCTGCCCCCTCCTCCTCACAGTCTTCCCCTGGGGTCCCTCCCAAGAGACAGTCCTTCACAAACTTCTCCAGTGTGGGTCCTTTCCATGGGCTGCAGTTCTTCAAGAACTACTCCAGCATGGGTCCTTTCCATGGGGTACAGTCCTTCAGGAACAGATTGCTCCAGGGTGGGTTCACCACAGGCCACAGGTCCTGCCAGAAAACCTGCTTGTGTGTGGGCTCCTCTCCATGGGCCACAGGTCCTGCGTGGGCTCTCCATGGGGTCACAGCTTCCTTCAGAGCACATCCACCTGCTCCGGCGTGGGGTCCTCCATGGGCTGCAGCGTGGATATCTGCTCCACCGTGGTCCTCCATGGGCTGCAGGGGGACAACCTGCTTCACCACAGTTTTCACCACGGGCTGCAGGGGAAGCTCTGCTCCGGCGTCTGGAGCACTTCCTCCCCCTCCTTCTTCTCCGACCTCAGCATTTGCAGGGTTATTTCTTTCACATATACTCACTCTTCTCTCTCACAGCTGTTGCGCAGTGTTTTTTATCCTTTCTTAAACATGTTATAGAATCATAGAATCATTAAGGTTGGAAAAGACCTCTAAGGTCATCGAGTCCAACTGTCAACGCAACACCACCATGACCACCAAACCATGTCCCTAAGCGCCTCATCTACACGTCTTTTAAATACCTCCAGGGATGGTGACTCAACCGCTTCCCTGGGCAGTCTGTTCCAAAGCCTGACCACCCTTTCAGTGAAGAAATTTTTCCTAATGTCCAATCTAAACCTCCCTTGGCGCAACTTGAGGCCATTTCCTCTCGTCCTATCGCTAGTTACTAGGCAGAAGAGACCAACACCCACCTCGCTACAACCTCCTTCCAGGTAGTTGTAGAGCGCGATAAGGTCTCCCCTCAACCTCCTCTTCTCCAGGCTAAACAACCCCAGTTCCCTCAGCCGCTCCTCATAGGACTTGCTATCCAGACCCTTCACCAGCTTCATTGCCCTTCTCTGGACATGCTCCAGCAACTCAATGTCCTTCTTGTAGTGAGGGGCCCAAAATGGAACACAGTATTCGAGGTGCGGCCTCACCAGTGCCGAGTACAAAGGGACGATCACCTCCCTAGTCCTGCTGGCCACACTATTTCTGATACAGGCCAGGATGCTGTTGGCCTTCTTGGCCACCTGGGCACACTGCCAGCTCATGTTCAGCCAGCTGTCAACCAGCACCCCCAGGTCCTTTTCCTCTGGGCAGCTTTCCAGCCACTCTTCCCCAAGCCTGTAGCGTTGCATGGGGTTGTTGTGACCCAAGTGCAGGACCTGGCACTTGGCCTTGTTGAACCTCATACAGTTGGCCTCGGCCCATCGATCCAGCCTGTCAAGGTCCCTCTGCAGAGCCTTCCTACCCTCGAGCAGATCAACACTCCCGCCCAACTTGGTGTTGTCTGCAAACTTACTGAGGGAGCACTCGATCCCCTCATCCAGATCATTGATGAAGATATCGAACAAGACCGGCCCCAGTACTGAGCCCTGGGGAACACCGCTCATGACTGGTCGCCAACTGGATTTAACTCTGTTCACCACAACTCTGGGCTCGGCCGTCCAGCCAGTTTTTTACCCAGTGAAGAGTGTACCTGTCTAAGCCGTGAGCCGCCAGCTTCTCTAGGAGAATGCTGTGGGAGACAGTGTCAAAGGCCTTACTGAAGTCCAGGTAGACCACATCCACAGCCTTTCCCTCATCCACGAGGCGGGTCACCTGGTCATAGAAGGAGATCAGGTTGGTCAAGCAGGACCTGCCTTCCATGAACCCGTGCTGGCTGGGCCTGATCCCCTGGTTGTCCCGGACATGCCTTGTGAGCGCCCTCAAAACGAACCGCTCCATAATCTTCCCCAGCACCGAGGTCAGGCTGACAGGCCTGTAGTTCCCTGGATCCTCCTTCCGGCCCTTCTTGTAGATGGGCGTCACATTGGCAAGCCTCCGGTCGTCCGGGACCTCCCCAGTTAACCAGGACTGCTGGTAAATGATGGAGAGTGGCTTAGCAAGCTCCTCCGCCAGCTCCCTCAGTACCCACGGGTGGATCCCATCTGGCCCCATAGACTTGTGAGCATCCAGGTGGCGTAGCAGGTCATTAACTGCTTCCTCTTGGATTATGGGGGGTTTATCCTGCTCGCCGTCCCTGTCTTCCAGCTCAGGGGGCTGAGTACCCTGAGGATAACTGGTCTGACTATTAAAGACTATGGCAAAGAAGGCATTAAGTACCTCAGCCTTATTCTCGTCCTCGGTGGCAATGTTCCCCCCCCCATCCAATAAAGTATGGAGATTCTCCTTGGCTCTCTTTTTGTCATTAATATACTTGTAAAAACATTTTTTGTTGTCTCTTATGACAGTGACCAGATTGCATTCTAGCTGGGCTTTTGCCTTTCTAGTTTCCTCTCTGCATGACCTAACGAGATCCCTGTACTCTTCTTGAGTTGCCTGCCCCTTCTTCCACAAGTGGTAAGCTCTCCTTTTTTTCTTGAGTCCCAGCAAGAGCTCCCCATTCAGCCAGGCCGGTCGTCTTCCCTGCCCGTTCTTCGTACGGCACATGGGGACAGCCCGCTCCTGCGCCTTTAAGACTTCCTTCTTGAAGAACGTCCAGCCTTCCTGGACCCCTTTGCCCTTCAGGACTGTCTCCCAAGGGACTTTCTCGACCAGTGTCCTGAGCAGGCCAAAGTCCGCCCTCCGGAAGTCCATGGTAGTGTTTTTGCTGGCCCCCCTCCTTACTTCACCAAGAATCGAGAATTCTATCATTTCATGGTCCCTAAGCCCAAGCCGGCCTCCGACCACCATGTCTCCCACCAGCCCTTCTCTGTTTGTAAACAGCAGGTCAAGCGAGGCACCTCCCCTGGTAGGCTCGCTTACCAGCTGTGCCAGGAAGTTATCTTCCACACACTCCAGGAACCTCCTCGACTGTTTCCTCTCTGCCATGTTGTATTTCCAGCAGACGTCCGGAAAGTTGAAGTCCCCCACGAGAACAAGGGCTAGTGACTGGGAGACTTCTGCGAGCCTCTGGTAGAATATTTCATCTGCCTCCTCATCCTGGTTAGGTGGTCTATAACAGACTCCCAGCAGGATATCTGCCTTGTTGGCCTTCCCCCTCATCCTTACCCACAAGCACTCGACCTCGTCATCACTACCATCGAGCTCTAGACAATCGAAGCACTCCCTAACATATAGAGCCACCCCACCACCTCTCCTCCCTTGCCTGTCCCTTCTGAAGAGCTTATCGCCATCCATTGCAGCACTCCAATTGTGAGACTCATCCCACCATCTTTCCGTGATGGCGACTAAGTCATAGCTATCCCGCTGCACAATGGCTTCCAGCTCCTCCTGTTTGCCGCCCATGCTGCGTGCATTGGTGTAGATGCACTTGAGCTAGGCTATCGATTTCTCCCCCGACATTGGCGTGCCACCCCTAGGCTCTTCTCTAGTGAGCCTGGTTTTATCCCCTTCCCCCTTTGAACCTAGTTTAAAGCCCTCTCTATGAGCCCTGCCAACTCACAAGCAAGAATCCTTTTCCTCCGTGAGGCAGCTGAACTCCATCTGTCACCAGCAGGCCCGGTGCCGTGTAAAACTCCCCGTGGTCAAAGAAGCCAAAAATCCGCCGATGGTACCAGTCCCTGAGCCACGTGTTAATCAGGTGTGTTTTCCTGTTCCTTTCAGTATTCTTCCCTGCCACTGAAGGGATCAAGGAAAACACTACCTGTGCTCCTGATCCTTCCACCAATTGCCCCAGTGCCCTGAAGTCCCTTTTGATCCCTTCGGGACTTCTCTCTGCAACCTCCTCACTCCCAGCCTGTATAACGAATAGTGGGTAGTAATCGGAGGGCTGTACCAGACTAGGGAGTTTCCTAGTGATGTCCTTAACCCAGGCCCCAGGGAGGCAGCAGACTTCCCTGTGGGATGGGTCTGGCCGGCATATTGGGCCCTCCGTCCCCCTCAGAAGGGAATCGCCTATGACAATGACCCTCCTTTTTTTCTTAGCGGAGGCATTCGTAATGCGTGGGGCTGACTGACTCGCCCTGGGCAACCCCCTGGATGGACCTTAATCTACATCCTCATTTGCCTGGCCCTCAAGTTCCAGGGCCCCATATCTGTTGTGTAAGGGCAACTGGGAAGGTGAGGGAGGCTGGGTGGGTATTCGCCTGGCGCCCCAAGCAAGGACCTGTGTCCATTCTCCCCTGTCTCCTAGGTCCCCTCCTTCTGCCTGGTAGCAAGAGGGTAGGGAATCCACTGCTTCTTGTGGAGCCTTCATCTGCTGCCTTCACCTCAGGGATGGTAGGGTGTGGCTCCACCAATCTACCTCTCTCTCACACTCCCTGATACTCCTTAACCTTTCCACTTCCTCTTTCAGCTCTGCCACCAGGCTGAGCAAATCATTCACCTGGTCACAGCACACACAGGTGTTGTTCCTGCTGCCCTCTGGTACAAGTGACAGGATCAGGCACTCCCTGCAGCCGAAAACCTGGACAACTATATGTTTGGGTGGGGACTCCGTCTGGGTCGCAACACTCCTTCTGGCGATAGCTTTCGGCCAGTTGGAAACCATAGCTAGGTCCTCCTCTGGAAGGGCGATGACCAATAGTTAAGTTAGCCTCTAGAGCCAAGAGGGGGACTGCGCCCTGCCCGTTTGCCTTCCCCGCAGACCCTGCCTGGGCAAACGGCAGCCCAAACTGCTGCGCCACACCCTTCTTACTTGGAACATCCTGTTTGCCCGCCCTGTTCTCCACGCTCCCTGGGGCTGCTCTTGAAACTGAGGGGGTTTGGCCGCCGTCCAACCAGTCCCCGCCCACGCTCAGTCAAAGCTGCCGCTCGTCAGGAGCTCCCTCCTCCGGCTCTGGGGACGGGGGCTGGGGCACCCTCTCGCTTTTGCCTTCGCGGTTTTGCCGCTTGAGGAAGGGTCCCCTGGCACGATCCTCTGCTCCGGAGCCCTTCGCCTTGATGTAGTAGGTATAGTTTGTTCGTTTTTGTAATTTCGAACATCGCATACTGTTCTGTTAGTTTCTGTAATTTTAAAACAATGAAGATTTGATGCTTAAAAATTAGGTATTGTGTTTGCAGGTGTGTAGTATTGTTAGACTCTAGTAAAGATTAACCTTAAAATCAAGAACCATAAATGAACGTGATCCAGACGTGGCTCGGAGACAACCCTCGACCTTATAAGGGAAGAAAGGAAAAGGTTCACGAAGACCCCAAAGACTTTAGTGCGCATGTGTCTAGGATGATGTAATATTATAATTAGTTCTTGGAAATTTAATGAATATGTAAAAGAGAATCTTAAAATATGTATGAGAAGCATGGATATAAACAGAAAGGTGATTAAACCAGGTGTGCTTGATTTGTGGCAAGTCCACCGAGCACCCAGGCCTGAATAAAACAATATCTCTCCTGAGCGTGTGGAATTGGTTACTTACACGCCATGAATCCGCTTTTCGGACAACACACCCGCCCTTTCGGCGAAGCCACCGCGATAACTGTGAATTATCACTTAAATTAAAACCACACATACCTTTAAACTCTTCACAACCATGATTATGTCTTAAAAGTAAATAATCAATTGCAGCCCTGTTCTCAAGAGTAGCTTCTCTTATTTGTGTCATTTCCATGCCAATAGCTGAAAGTGCCTGAGAAGTATAATTTATATCTTTAACTAAAGCACAAGTAATTCTCCTTATGGTGTGATAATTCATGGCTACTCCAACTCCAGGTGCTAGGATAGCTGCAGCTGACATTTCACTTGAACTGTATGAAGTGACTTGCGAGTCACAATCTTCTGATACTTGGTGTACACTCCTTTTAGCTTGTTCACTATGTTCTAAGTCCTTTTTATTTATCAGCAACGGAGCCATCCTCCCAATTGAACATGGACCTCCTGCTACATTTGCTGGGATATAAGAATATGCTATTCGCCCGCATAATAAAAACCATCCAAGGGGTAATTTAGTATGGGCCCAGGCATAACTCAGAAGATGAGTAGAGTTACACCTCAAAGGGGGTTGCAAATGTGTTAAATTTTCACATTTAGAAGTACAATTTACAAACTTAACACAATGTCCAGCCGGGAGTGTTCCTCGTACCTTAACTCTTAACATCCCTCTCTCCTTGGATCTAGTTGTTTTTCCCAGACTATAAATACTATGGTAAGTTAACCTGATGTCAAAGCTCTGAAACATCGTGTAGTTCCTTATCAATTCTAGAGGAGTTGGTATTCCCACCAGGCAAGAACTGTACATTCCTCCTACTGAATTCTCTGCTGCAATATAAAAAAAAGACATGTTGGTTACTTCTCGGGCTAAAAGCTCCCAGATATTTCGATTTCTATCCCATTTTGGCAATAAAAATTGGGATTCAGCTTTACTGATCGTCATAATTAATATCAACAAACTCCACATTTTCTACTCCTAAACCTCAATTTCTAAATAATTTGATTCTTCTTCTAACAGTAAAAATTTAACTATTACAAATAGTTCAGTAGTATTTCTTGGCGATTCATCAAGTACACCTTAAAGTTAACTTCAATGGTCCTTTAGGTATAGATGTCCACAAACTAGGAGGTATTTTCTTTATTTTAGTGTAGTGAATCCAAGAATCTATTCCTTCTAATTTTACAGCAGTGTTTGTTGTCAATAACACTTGAAAGGGTCCCTTCCACTTTTCTCCAAGGGGGTCGTCCTTCCACGTTCGCAGGTAAACTTGATCTCCTGGACTGAATGAATGTACTGGAAATTCAAGAGGTAAAGGTGTCTTCAAAAGAACATACTTGTGTAAAGAACTCAGCACTTTACTCAAAGACAAGAGATACTCAGTTAATACTTTTTCCCCTATTATGTGCATTTGTTCAAACCTTCCTGTTAGATTGACATTATAAGGTTTACCACACAGAATTTCAAATGGACTTATTTTTTCTCTAGCTCTCGGGGTCACCCTAATTCTTAACAAGGCAAGTGGTAAAGCTTTGATCCATTTCAACTGAGCTTCCTGACATATCTTAGAAATCTGTCTCTTTAATGTTTGGTTCATTCTTTCTACTTGTCCACTAGATTGTGGCCTCCAAGGGGCATGCAAATCCCACTTGATTCCTAGTGTCTTACTCATATTCTTAATAACCTCCGCCACAAAATGTGGACCTCTGTCCGAGGATATCCCTAAAGGGACTCCAAATCTTGGAATAATTTCCTTTAATAAGTGTTTTGTTACCTCTTTTGCCTTGTTGGTTCGACACGGGAAAGCTTCTGGCCATCCAGAGAAGGTATTTACCAATACCAATAAATACCGGTATTGATTGCACCTTGGTAATTCTGAAAAATCTATTTGCCAATACTCACCGGGACTTATGCCTCTCCTTACCTCTCCAGGAGGGGGTCGGATTTGTATTTTCGGATTATTCCTAAGACAAATCTCACATTTATTACTCACACTTTTAGCAATCAATAACATTTTAGTCCCTATTGCATATCTTTTTACCGACTCAACCATTGCTTCTGCTCCCATATGTGTCTCAGTATGGGTTTTGACCATCAGTTTTCTCATAATTTCGGGGGTTACTATACATTGTCCATGTGAAGTTATTCACCATCCTTGATCATTCTTTTTGCATTGTAATAGTTCAGCCAACTTATTTTCTTTTTCATTATAATTTGGGGATTCTAGATGAATTTCTTTTGATGGAATCAAAACATAGATTGTGGTACTTAGTGCTACACGCTTGGCAGCTTCATCTGCCTTTCGATTTCCTTGTATTGTTTTTGAATTCCCCTTTTGATGCGCTTTACAATGAATTACTGCAACTTCTTTAGGCTTCTGTACAGCTTCTAATAAATTTAAAATCTCTGCTCCATACTTTATAGGTGAACCACTGGCAGACAAAAGTCCTCGCTCTTTCCATATCGCTTCATGGGCATGAACAACTGCAAAAGCATATTTAGAGTCTGTATAAATATTAACTCTTTTACCTTTAGCCAGATCTAAAGCTCTTGTCAAAGCTGTTATCTTTGCCTTCTGGGTGGATGTATTTGGAGGTAATGCTTTTACTTCTTGATCTTCGGTTGAAGTTACCACGGCATAGCCAGCCCTCCTTGCTCCTTTCACAGCAAAGCTGCTTCTGTCAGTAAATAATTCTTCATCCGGAATCTGGAGAGGGACATCTCTCAGGTCTGGCCTGCTGGCATATACCTGTTCGATAACTTGTAAACAATCATGATTAGGATCACTCTCTTTTTCACTTGGCATTAAAGAAGCAGGATTTAAAATTGCGCTTACTTCAAAATGATGTTGTCTTGTTCCACTAACAGAACTTGACATTGTAGATTGAGGGGGTGCCATCTTGCAAATGGCCTTTTTTCTATTATTTCCCAATCTTCATTGTCCTTGGGAAATCTCAAATCCCAAATAAATTACAGTTTGTTTTGCAATTTGTGCTTTCTTTTCTGACACCCTGTACCCAGCCATTCCCAAAAAGTTTAGGAGGCTAACAGTCTTTTCTTTGCAGATCTCAATAGTATCTGCTCCCAATAGGATGTCATCAACATACTGAAGGAGGGTGATTTGATCTTCCTTACCGGACCACTGTTCCAATTCCTTGATCAGGGCTGCTCCAAAGATGGTTGGGCTATTTTAAAACCCTCGTGGCAGTACAGTCCAGCAGAGCTGAGTCCTCCTCCCGGTCGACAGATCTTCCCATTCAAAGGCAAAAATCTTTTGACTGTTTTCTTCTAAAGGTATACAAAAGAAAGCATCTTTCAAATCTATAACAGAGAAATATGCATTTGATTCATTGATAGTTGTTAACAGCGTATATGGATTAGGGACTACTGGATGAATGTCCACCACTAACTGGTTTATTGCTCTTAAATCTTGAACCAGCCTATATCCTTGGTTATGTGGCTTTTTCACTGGAAGGATAGGAGTATTGTAATCAGATTGGCATTCTCTTAAAAGTCCATATTTAAGAAAGTTATTTATTCTTGGTTCCAAACCCTTTCTGGCTTCTATACTAATAGGATATTGTTTCTTTCTTACCGGTCGAACTCCTGTTTTCAATTCAACTTTTACCGGTTCCACATTCTTCGCTCTTCCTGGTTTCTCCGTTGCCCAGACAAAAGGGTAAACTGCATCTTTAATCTCTTCTGGAATTTTTTCAGATTCTTCTGTGTTTGTCTGTAATAAATAAACTTGGGCTTGCCAGGCATTAGCTTCAGGAAAATGAACTTGGATTTTTCTTTTTTTAAAGTTAATTTGTGCTCCCAATTTATTCAATAAATCCCGTCCTAAGAGAGGCATGGTGCATTCCGGTATATATAAAAATTCATGCATCAGTGTTTTTCCTCCAATTTTACATTTTAAAGGTTTCAAAAAAGGCCTTATCTCCTTCTTTCCTGTGATCCCAACAATAGATACATTAAATTTACTCATTGGTCCTTTACATGTATTTATAACAGAATATTTTGCTCCAGTGTCCACTAAAAAATTGACTACTTCATCTCCCAGCTTTACTGGAACCAGGGGCTCAGCTGGGAAAATATCTTCTTTTACCCCCGGTCCCCATCATTCAGATTCCTCTCCCATCATAAGCAGATCAGCTTCAGGTGGAATCTGTCATGGCTGACTAACTTTTCTATTTTCTGGACACTCGTTTTTCCAGTGTCCTTGTTTCTTACAGGCAGCATATTGATTGATCCCTACTGGAACAGACTGTCTAAATATATTTCCACATCCTCTACCTTTGCCCCTTAAATACCCTCTGCCTCTACCTCTCAAATATCTTCTTCCCCTACCTTCAGCACATCCCTGAGCATTCACAAAAGCAGCTGCCAGAATAGCAGCTTTCTGCTTCCTCTCTTTTATTTTTTCTTTCTCCTGGTTTTTCTTTTCTTCTTCTTCTCTATTATTATATATTATATAGGCAATCTCAATCAACTGTGATATAGTCATCCCTGTAATGCCATCCACTTTCTGCAATTTCTTTTGAATATCAGGGGCTGCTTGTCCAACAAACAAAGTAGTGAATATTGCCCTGTTCTCATCACTTTCAGGGTCTAAATCCATCCATTTTCTGGCTGCCTCACATAAGCGTTCATAGAAGGTGGATGGATCTTCTATTTTCCCTTGAATTATCTGGGTTAATTTTGCCAAATTCTTTGGACGGGATATTCCATTTTTTACTCCATATAAAATCAATTGTTGATACTGTTTTATCATTAATTTCACATCATTATTATTAGGATTCCAATTTGGGTCCTGGGTCGGCATAAAATGAGCAGGACCTTCCCTTGCATTTATTCTTTCATTTTCCATATTAGCTTTTTCCAATACTACCCTCTTTTCTTCAGGAGTAAACAAATTATTTAAAAGAATTTGAATACCTTGCCAATCTGGATTATGATTTTCAATAATTGTCCTAAAAGAACTATACACCTTTTCAGGATTTTCTCTATATGACCCTGCTAGTTCTTTCCAATTCATTAAGTCAGAAGTTGTAAAAGGTACTTTCACAAATACGGGTTCCCCCCTTGGGCCCACAGCCTGACGAAGGGGTGCTAGTAAAACAGACCCCTGCTGGGTCCTAGTTCTGCCAGCTATTGGAGTAAATGTATTACTTCCCTTTGCTCCAATTTCAGCACTTTCATTTCTACTCGGTGCCACCAACATCTGTATATCTTCTTCCTCTTCTCCTAGTTTTAAACACCGTTTTCCTATACTACAAGCAGAACAGCAATGCGTTTTTGGTTCCTTGTCCTCCATCATCATCATCATCACATTAGAATCTGAGTCTAAAAGTTTACATTTCTTCCGAATTTCATGATCATTTCTCAAGGTAAAGAACAAGTCCACTTAAGGGACCTGATCCCATTTGCTCTGGTTGTCCACAAAATAACATAAGTTACAAGATAGTACTATATTGCAAAGTTCCCAATTCTGGCCATTTTATCTCATCTTCTAATTTATACATTGGCCGCCATTTAGTACAATACTCAATTAATTTCTCCTTTCTCAAAGGATCTCCCCCAAATTTTCCCCAATGTTTTATGATGCATCCAAGGGGAGAGCAAGGTGTTACTTTAGAGTATTGAGTTGCCATATTTTTGCCCCAAAAAAACGTTCTAAACCATGATTTCATATACTCCAGTCGTCACTGTCAAACGTATATGAATATACCTTTTTACCTTTGGCGCCACAATTTCATATACTCCAGTCGTCACTGTCAAACGCATATGAATATACCTTTTTACCTTTGGCCACAATTTCATATACTCCAGTCGTCACTGTCAAACGCATATGAATATACCCTTTTACCTTTGGCCACAATTTCATATACTCCAGTCGTCACTGTCAAACGCGTATGAATATACCTTTTTACCTTTGGCCACAATTCCTTACCAAATGCATGCACAATTTTATACCTCAGAACAATATCTCTTTTACCTTACCGTTGCACCGTTGAGTCGCTCACCTGCTCTGGTCGGGGAGAATACTCACGGAGTCCCCGATCAAAAGGTCGGTGCGCGCTGGAGTCCAGAGAGCAGGGTCTCCCCACCGAGAGCCGGCAAGTCGATCCGGGCAAGGCTTCACAACAGTCCCATCTGGGTCGCCAAAAACTGTTGTCCGAAAAGCGGATTCGTGCCCGGCGTGCAAGTAACCAATTCCACACGCTCAGGAGAGATATTGTTTTATTCAGGCCTGGGTGTTCGGTGGACTTGCCACAAATCAAGCACACCTGGTTTAATCACCTTTCTGTTTATATCCATGCTTCTCATACATATTTTAAGATTCTCTTTTACATATTCATTAAATTTCCAAGAACTAATTATAATATTACATCATCCTAGACACATGCGCACTAAAGTCTTTGGGGTCTTCTTGAGGGTCTCGGGTGGTCTCTGGTGGTCGGCAGGGTAGTGAACTCTTCGTGAACCTGTTCCTTTCTTCCCTTATAAGATCGACGTTTGTCACCGAACCACGTCTGGATCACGTTCATTTATGGTTCTTGATTTTAAGGTTAATCTTTACTAGAGTCTAACAATACTACACACCTGCAAACACAATACCTAATTTTTTAAGCATCAAATCTTCATGGTTTTAAAATTACAGAAACGAACAGAACAGTATACAAAGTTCGAAATTACAAAACGAACAAACTACACCTACTACATCACCTTCACAGTTTCGCCACTTTAGGAAGGGTCCCCCAGCACAATCCTCCGCTCCGGAGCCCTTCACCTCGGTGGCTTCGCCGAAAGGGCGGGTGCACTGGCTTTTAAAGTGCCGCCGTCCCTCCTGTCCCCGCCCACGCTGAGTCAGAGCTGCCGCTCGTCAGGAGCTCCCTCCTCCGGCTCGGGGGACGGGGGGCTAGGGTACCCTCTCTCTGCCTGCGTTTTTGCCTTCGCGGTTTTGCCGCTTTAGAATAGGTCCCCCGGCGCTATCCTCTGCTCCGGAGCCCTTCGCCTCGGTGGCTTCGCCGAAAGGGCGGGTGCACTGGCATTTAAACTGCCGCAGTCCCTCCTGTCCTCGCCCACGCTGAGTCAGAGCTGCCGCTCGTCAGGAGCTCCCTCCTCCGGCTTGGGGGACGTGGGTCTAGGGCACCCGCTCTCTGCCTGCTTTTATCCCTTCGCGGTGTTTGCTTTCACGGTTTTGCCGCTTTAGGAAGGGTCCCCCGGCGCGATCCTCCGCTCCGGAGCCCTTCGCCTCGGTGGCTTCGCCGAAAGGGCGAGTGAGACAAGGGATTAAGGAATTTTAGTAGTTGAATGATTAATAGTAGGTAGAAGATTGAATCAGTAGGTAGGGGCTTGATACTGTGTTCCTCACAAGGCCGGCTCAGCCTGATAAGGCCGACTTAGCTATGGTGTAAATTAACTGAGGCGCCTCACAAGGACAGCTCCTGATAAAGACTAAAAACTTGTCTCAAGAAGCCAGCTAAAACTGACCCTGCGGTATGGACAAAAGTAAGAAGACAACTGAGCCTGCGCAAGAACAAAAGGTTACTAGCGGTGACGAAGAGGAACTATCAGGCTTCATCCCCACGACCCCCGACGACCACCACTAGGTGGCAATGCGCAAGCGCAGATGGGAGGGGTCTATGGAAATGACTTCTTGGAACTCATTTTAATACAAAGCGGGGACAGGTCATGCATATGTATAGGCGTATTACAAAACTCTACGAATATGTAATATTTTACTGTATATATTGATGGTGAGTGCCGCATTGAGGCGCGCACGATTTTGGTGGGATTACTCCCCCGTGCCGCCCAGCGCTGAATAAACATACCTACTTTACAATCTCATAGATTGTGGAGTCCGGTTTCTGCAAGTCAGTTTTGGCGAGCCAGGCAGGAGACTCTCTGCTTCGCCGCGGGATCGGCTGGGGAGCGGACGCCCCTGGGCGCGCCCCGAGCATTTCCTCGGAGGGGACTCCGCTGCCAGCCGCTCACCGTGGGAGTAGACAAGAACCTCCTGAGTCCGCGGAAAGGAAAGGTATGTTTTAGGAGAGGGGCCTGTAAGTCGTACGCATGGCTGGGGCTGCTGGTAAATCGCACAGAGACGTCTGGCGTGCAGCATAGTCCCCGTATGGTAGGAGGGTACCCTGCACGGTAATAGGGGGGATTCGCTGACCGATAGAGCGGCCGCTAGCGATCTTGGGAGTAGATCGAGTGAATCCGAGGTTTCTGCTGTATCCCAGTGTTGGGAGCCAGGACGGACCTGCTAATGACTGGTATATAAGAAGCAGGAGAAGGGTAAGCGGACCTCCTTGCAATTGCGATTGGGTCATATTTACGGTTGCAGCTGCTGGGTGGGTGTACAACTAATCTGAGGAGTTGTACGTGGCATGGCCATAAATATTATCATCTGTTGCAACAATTTATTGTGTGACTGAGTGTCTGTGTTGTATGAGTGAGACGCAGCACAGCTGCGAAGCGAGTGTGGAGTCCTGATCCGCGGCTCTGTAATCTCTGCGAGGAGAGTGGCCGGAGACGAACGAAGTGAATGATAAGATCGAGCCTTTGTCTTTTGTGTACGAAAACATTGTAGAATTTTGTGAAAAAGCAGTATTGTATATCTAGCAAGTTCTATGATAAGAAAACCTCCGATAAAGTCACTAAGACAGTGCAGGAAGGAAAACCAGTCCCAGCATCTTATTAAAGGTTAAAAGAAAAGATCAATAAAGGGAAGATACGAAATGGGTAACACTCAAAAGGGAGTCTTGAAGAAAAGCCCCTTGGGCTGTGTGCTTGCTCATTGGAGAGATATCGTTGGGATCGGAGGGACGGAAAATAGAAAAATTCTTATTAAATATTGTAATCAATGGTGGCCACTGTATAAATTGGAAAGTGAGGCTAAATGGCCACTTAATGGATCAATAGACTACAATACTCTCCTACAATTGATGCTATTTCTAAGGAGAGAAGGGAAGTGGGATGAAGTTTCATATGCAGATATGTTTTTCACCCTCCGAAACCATCCGGAGTGGCAAAGGGACTGTGGACTGGCACCACCACAGGACCCTATGGTACTCGCACTTGAGCGAGAAAATAAAGAATTTAAAGGTAAACTGAAGCGGTGTTGCTCGGCATGCAGTATTGGACAGAGGTATTTGAAAGCAAACAAAATTCACCAGGCGCCGGAACCAGAGCTAACTGACCTGTTTAAGCCTCCCCCTCGACCACAGGAACAGGATGCGGACTCGGACGAAACTTCCACCCCCCCGGACAGCCCTGTATCTTCCCGCACCAGAAAGAAAACTGCCCCAGTAGTCTTACAGGCACCTCTTCGAGAGGTGGTGGCGCCTGATGGCAGGATGATGCTAATCAAGGTACCTTTTTCCACTACTGATTTAGGGGAATGGAAAAGGGTTGCAAAGGATTATAGGAGCGATCCGATCGGTGTAGCTAAACATTTTCAGTTTATTGTGAAACAACATAACCCTGATTGGAAGGACATACAATTATTATTAGACTATATGACTGAAACAGAAAAGCAATTGATTTTAAAAACAGCAGGGAGTTTGGCTGATGAATACTATAGGACTACAGGAGGGGATGTTAAGGAATATTTCCCTCTACAAGATCCAAAATGGGATGCGAACAGATCTGCAGAAATGGTAAAACTACAGGGGTATCAGGAGTGGATTTCGAGAGGAATGGAAAAGGCTATACCCAAAACCATAAACTGGTCGGCTCTATATGCAATTAAGCAAGGTCCCTCCGAGTCCCCATCTGAATTCCTGGATCGACTGAGGGATGCAGTGCGCCGTAACACACCGCTGGATCCTGGATCCGAGGTAGGAATACAACAACTAGTCTCTCTGTTTTGGGGTCAGTCCACAGGGGACATTAGGCGCAAGCTCCAGAAGCTACGTACTACAGAAAGTAGAAATTTGGAGGTGTTGCTAGATGAAGCATGGAGAGTATTTAGTAACAGAGAAGAAGCATACAAACAGGTACAAAGGAGAACAGTGGCAGTTGTAAGGAAAAAAGAGGAAAGGAGACCTAGGCAAGAACCGCCTCGCTTAGAAAAAAATCAATGTGCACGATGCAAAAAGTTTGGTCATTGGAAAGGAGAATGTCCGATGAATAGGGGAAGAGGACGAAATTATCAGGCAAGGAAAGGGGTAGCTCATGTGAAAAAGGACTGACGGGAACCTGGGGAATCCACCCTAGCGGATCCACTGGTTATAATAAAGCTAGAGAAGGAACAACAAGAGGTAGAATTTTTAGTTGATACAGGGGCAACATACTCAGTTTTGAATCAAGCCTTGATGCCCCTGGAGAATGATTACATCATGATAAAGGGGGCAACTGGCCATAGTGAAAAAGGGTACCGGGTGTCTAAGAAGAAAGCCCAAGTAATACAGCGCAAAGTGATTTATTTAGGCTATGAAATCAGTGCTGGGGAAAGAACTTTGGGACAAGCCCGTAAAGAGGCAATCTGCCAAACCCCGAGACCTCGAACAGTGAAAGAGTTACGGACTTTCTTGGGAATGACTGGGTGGTGTCGGCTGTGGATTTATAATTATGGACTGCTTGTTAAACCATTATATGCCCTAATAACTACCAACCAGGGACACCTTGAATGGAACAACCAGGCCGTACGAGCCTTTGAGAAACTAAAGAAAGCCTTGATGTCAGCTCCAGCCTTGGGGCTCCCAGATGTGAGTAAGCCATTTCTCCTCTTTTCCCACGAAAAACAAGGGGTTGCTCTGGGGATACTAGCACAGAATTTGGGTCCCGATCGACGAGCAGTTGCCTACTTTTCCAAACAGTTGGATACAACTGCGAAGGGCTGGCCTGGATGCTTGCGGGCAGTCGCAGCTGTAATACTAAACATACAAGAAGCCCAAAAATTCACCCTGGGTCAGAAAATGACTGTGCTGGTGTCCCATACAGTATCTGCAGTACTGGAAGCAAAGGGTGGACATTGGCTTTCTCAACAAAGATTTCTAAGATATCAGGCTATGTTGGTAGAACAGGATGATGTGGAAATAACAGTCACTAACATTGCCAACCCAGCTTCCTTCCTAGAGGGAAACACAGGAGAACCAGTGCATCATGACTGCTTAGAAACCATTGAAGCAACATACGCAAGCCGACCAGATCTGAAAGACAGCCCCGTAGAAGACGGAGAAAACCGGTTCACAGACGGAAGCAGCTATGTCCTGAGTGGTAAAAGATACGCGGGATACGCTATTACCACTAGTCAGGAGATAATAGAATCAAAGCCTTTGCCCCTAAATACCTCGGCACAGAAAGCGGAGATAATCGCTCTAACCCGTGCCTTGGAATTGGCCCAAGGAAAAATTGTAAACATTTATACAGACTCAAGATATGCCTTCGGAGTTGTGCATGCACATGGAGCAATCTGGAAAGAGAAAGGGTTATTGAGCTCGCAAGGAAAGAATATTAAACACGCAGAGGAAATTTTGAGACTGTTGGAGGCAGTACAACTCCCTGAGAAAGTGGCAATTATACACATCAAGGCACACCAGAAAGTGAGCTCGGAATTGGAAAGGGGAAATGAGCTGGCGGACAGAGAGGCAAAACAGGCAGCCAAGGCAAAGGTAAAAATAGAAGGGGCCTTAGTCCCTGATGGGCGAATCTCCCTAGAAGGTAAGCCAGAATATACAAAAGAAGATCAGAAGCTTATTGCAGATCTAGAAGGGTCATATAATAGAGAGGGATGGGCTCTCACCCCACAAGGGAAACTAATTATTCCCTCCTATCTAACATGGTCTCTGATAAGGGAAGAACATAGAAAGAGGCATTGGGGGGCAGAGGCCCTATATAAACAACTAATCAAAGAAATCGTAGCTAGGAATTTATACACTACTGTAAGGCAAGTGACACAGCAGTGCGATCTCTGCCTCCAGACAAATCCCAAGAATACCCCCAAACCAGAAATGGGCCAAATTGGAAAAGGCAATGGGCCTGGGCAACAATGGCAGATCGATTTTTCAGAACTCCCAAGAAAAGGGGGGTATCGATATTTATTGGTATTAACTGACACCTTTTCAGGTTGGCCAGAGGCATTCCCTACTAGGACAGCCAAGGCTCAGGAGGTAACTAGAACATTAATACAAGAAATAATACCACGTTTTGGGGTTCCAGCAACCATATCTTCTGACAGAGGACCACATTTCATCTCCAAAGTAGTACAACAAATTAGCCGCCATTTGGGCATAGATTGGCAGCTTCATACCCCATATCGCCCTCAGTCGAGTGGCCAAGTAGAAAAAATGAACCATTTAATCAAACAGCAGATTGTGAAATTGGGACAGGAAACTAACTTGGCCTGGCCACAGTCTTTTCCTTTAGCTCTTTTGCGCATACGAACTAGGCCAAGAGCAAAGGAAGGACTGAGCCCTTTTGAAATCTTGTACGGACGACCCTATAGAGTACAGAAAGGGATGTCCACGCAAGTCGGGGATGAAATCATGACCTCCTACATGGTTGCTTTGGGGAAACAACTCAGGAAGGTTGAGAAATATGTGGTTGGGACTCGAAGCAGGGGTTTGGATGGGCCTGTACATAACATACAACCTGGAGACTATGTGTATGTAAAGTCTCTTGCAGAGAAAACTTTGGAGCCGCAGTGGGAAGGACCATTCCAAGTACTCCTCACCTCCTTCACAGCAATCAAAATCAAAGAACAGAATGCCTGGATCCATCATACCAGAGTGAAAAAGGCACACAAATCTTCATGGAAGGTCACGCAAGCCCAACCGGGAAAATTATTTTTTTCACGGTCATAATTATGATTTGGGGGTGGGAAAGCACTACTAGCCAGGATAATACTAAGCAGCTTTGGTCTCAGGCTTATATCAAATATACCGGATCCATGGGTGTCCTGGTTTCGGCTGGGATAGGGTTAAATTTCTTCCTAGTGCTGTGTTTTGGATTTAGTATGAGGAGAATGTTGATAACACACTGATGTTTTCAGTTGTTGCTAAGTGCCCTCCTAGTCCAAGGACAGCTCCCATGCCTACTGACTGAGCTAGGTACACAAGATGGGAGGGAACATAATCAGGACAGCCAGCCCAGCTGGCTAATGGGGTATTCCATACCATGGGACGTCATGCTCAGTATATGAAGGGTAGGCGTGATCGAGGAAGTACCGATCGCTACTTGGTTATTGGTCAGCGCGGGTGGTGAGCAATTGCATTGTGCATCACTCATTTTGTATATTTTATCATTATCATTATTATTTTCCCTTTTTTTTTCCCTGTTCTATTAAATTGTCTTTATCTCAACCCACGAGTTTTTCTCACTCTTACCCTTCCGATTCTCTCCCCGTCCCACTGGGGGGGCGGGGGGAGTGAGTGAGCGGCTGCGTGGTATTTGGCTGCCTGCCAGGTTAAACCACGACAGTCCTTTTTGGCGCCCAACGTGGGGCACGAAGGGTTGAGATAACGACACATCTGACCCGAACGGGTTAAAACAAATTTGTTATAAGCATTCATTATATCAGTTTAGTACTCAGTGTTCACAATGTTGATTTATTTGCTCTCAGAGTTTTTGGATCTGTTCTTGCAGTTTTGGTATGTAGCACCTTACTGGCTGTCTATACTGCTGATTATCAGTTTGTATGTGGGGTTGGTCATCTCTGGGAAATGGATTAAGGTCATTGCTTTGCTATATTGTGTGACCTGGCTTTATGTTATGATAAAATTATTGGTCACGAGCCTGTACTCAGCACTGCCATCATTCCTGTTCTTCGGGAGCTATCTTTTGGAAACTATTAATAATTACACTTCTCACGTCTTCACCTCAGAGGATGAATTTAGTGGGGAGACAGGATGGGACACTTTCTCCCACTTGTTCACCTTCCCCTCCATATCTTCAGAAACTCCTTTTTCTTCTATCCTCTTCATGAAGACGTCCACAATATTCCCTGAGAATTTTGAATATCCTTGGGATGTTCAAACAAGCATGATCATATTGCTATGTCTCCTGAATGTGGTTCAGGCCTTGTTTAGAGTTAAGCAACTATTCAGGAATACTGTCCAGAGATCAACCCCAGCAACAGATACAGTGACTACTCAAACCCCCACGACAGGCACTGTAGCTACTTCAACCCGCACGACAACCACCGTGGCTACTTCAACCCCCACAAAAACCACTATGGCTACTCAGACCCCGGCAACAGTCACTACAGTTACTCCAACCCCCGCAACAGGCACTGCAGCTACTCAAACTCCGCCAACAGTCACTGCAGTTACTCCAACCAGTGCGACAAGCACTGCAGCCACTCAAACCCCGGCAACAGTCACTACAAATACTCCAACCCCCGCGACAGGCACTGCAGCTACCCAAACCCTCGCGACGGGTACTACAGCTGCACCAGAGGACCAACCGTCGCTGGTATCCGTCGCCCCTGTACAGAAGAAGAAATCTTTGAAGCGGAAGTCAGGTCGTGTAGAAAAGGATGATGGAAAAGCAGGGACATCACGAGGAGGGGAGGAGGAAGAGGAAGAACTCATAAATGAGACGGAAACCACCCGATCCTTATCCCTGAATGAATTGCGAGATATGCGGAAAGATTTCGGCCGTCGTCCAGGCGAGCATATTGTTACCTGGCTGCTCCGATGCTGGGATAATGGGGCCAGTAGCCTGGAATTAGAGGGGAAGGAGGCCAAACAGCTGGGATCCCTTGCTAGGGAAGCGGGTATTGACAAAGCAATCGGAAAAGGGACACAGGTCCTCAGCCTCTGGAGGCGACTGCTGTCAGGCATGAAGGAAAGGTATCCCTTCAAGGAAGATGTTATATAGCGCCTAGGCAAATGGACCACTATGGAGAGAGGTATCCAGTACCTGAGAGAACTAGGCGTGCTGGAGGTGGTTTATAGTGACCTGGACGACGCCCGAACACCCAAAGATCCAGATGACGTCCAGTGCACCCGACCCATGTGGCGGAAGTTGGTACGGAGCGCACCAGCGTCGTATGCCAATTCGTTGGCAGTACTGTGCTGGAAAGAGGAAGAAGCACCAACGGTGGAGGACGTGGTTAGCAGACTTCGGGATTTTGAAGAAACTGTCTCCTCCTCCCTTGTCTCGGCTGTGGAGAAACTGTCCCGGGAGGTCCAGCAACTCAAAGAGGATATGTCCTATTCTCCACCTGTACGGACCAGTATCTCAGCCATTAGGAGTCAGCGTTTTTCTCCTCAAGAGAGAGGATATAGAAAGTACACACCACGGGGCACCCTGTGGTTTTACCTGTGTGACCACGGAGAGGACATGAGGCAGTGGGATGGAAAACCTACCTTCATCCTAGAGGCACGTGTACGAGAGTTGCAAGGAAAAACAATGACACAAGGGGGTTCTCCCAGGAAAAATGCTGCTCCAGTTGTCAGGAAAAACCTGTCTCACGACGGTCCAGTTTCCAGTGAACAGTTCCCCAGACAGAGTAGAAGGGCTGATCTTACTTTGGATTGTAATTGCAATGAAGAAATTCTTGACTCACGTTTGCAAGAAGTGAGAGATGGATACTATGACCAGAACTAGAGGGGCCCTGCCTCCAGCCAGGTGGAGGAAAGGGACAACCGGGTTTACTGGACTGTGTGGATTCGATGGCCTGGCACATCAGACCCACAAGAATATAAGGCTCTCGTAGACACTGGTGCACAGTGTACCCTGATGCCATCAAGCTATAAAGGGGCAGAACCCATTTGTATTTCTGGAGTGACAGGGGGATCCCAAGAGTTAACTGTATTGGAGGCCGAAGTGAGCCTAACCAGGAATGAGTGGCAGAAGCACCCCATTGTGACTGGCCCAGAGGCTCCGTGCATCCTTGGCATAGACTATCTCAGGAGAGGGTATTTCAAGGACCCAAAAGGGTACTGGTGGGCTTTTGGTATAGCTGCCCTGGAAACGGAGGAAATTAAACAGCTGTCCACCTTGCCTGGTCTCTCGGAGGACCCTTCTGTTGTGGGGTTGCTGAGGGTTGAAGAAGAACAAGTACCAATCGCTACCACAACAGTGCACTGGCGGCAATACTGCACCAACCGAGACTCTCTGATCCCCATACATGAGCTGATTCGTCGACTGGAGAGCCAAGGAGTGATCAGCAAGACTCGCTCACCCTTTAACAGTCCCATATGGCCAGTGCGAAAGTCCAATGGAGAGTGGAGACTAACAGTGGACTATCGTGGCCTGAACAAAGTCACGCCGCCACTGAGTGCTGCCGTGCCGGACATGCTAGAACTTCAATACGAACTGGAGTCGAAGGCAGCCAAGTGGTACGCCACAATGGATATTGCTAATGCCTTCTTCTCCATCCCTTTGGCGGCAGAGTGCAGGCCACAGTTTGCTTTCACTTGGAGGGGCGTCCAGTACACCTGGAACCGACTGCCCCAGGGGTGGAAACACAGCCCTACCATTTGCCATGGACTGATCCACACCGCACTGGAACAGGGTGAGGCTCCAGAACACCTGCAGTACATTGATGACATCATCGTATGGCGCAACACAGCAGAAGAAGTTTTTGAGAAAGGGAAGAAAATAATTCAAATCCTTCTGAAGGCCGGCTTTGCCATAAAACAAAGTAAGGTCAAGGGGCCTGCACAGGAGATCCAGTTTTTAGGAATAAAATGGCAAGATGGACGTCGTCAGATCCCAACAGATGTGATCAACAAAATAACAGCCATGTCCCCACCAACTAGCAAAAAGGAAACACAAGCTTTCTTAGGCGTTGTGGGTTTCTGGAGAATGCATATTCCAAATTACAGTCAGATTGTAAGCCCTCTCTATCAAGTGACCAGGAAGAAGAACGACTTCAAATGGGGCCCTGAGCAACGACAAGCCTTTGAACAATTAAACAGGAGATAGTTCATGCAGTAGCCCTTGGGCCAGTCCGGGCAGGACAAGATGTAAAGAATGTGCTCTACACCGCAGCCGGGGAGAATGGTCCTACCTGGAGCCTCTGGCAGAAAGCACCAGGGGAGACTCGAGGTCGACCCTTAGGGTTCTGGAGTCAGGGATACAGAGGATCCGAGGCCCGCTACACTCCAACTGAGAAGGAGATATTGGCAGCATATGAAGGGGTTTGAGCTGCTTCGGAAGTGGTTGGCACTGAAGCACAGCTCCTCCTGGCACCCCGACTGCTGGTGCTGGGCTGGATGTTCAAGGGGAGCGTCCCCTCTACACATCATGCAACTGATGCTACGTGGAGTAAGTGGGTCGCACTGATCACACAACGGGCCCGAATAGGAAACCCCAGTCGCCCAGGAATCTTGGAGGTGATCACGAACTGGCCAGAAGGCAAAGATTTTGACATATCCACAGAGGAGGAGGTGACACGTGCTGAAGAAGCCCCACTGTATAATAAACTGCCAGAAAACGAGAAGCAATATGCCCTGTTCACTGATGGGTCCTGTCACCTTGTGGGAAAACATCGGAGGTGGAAAGCTGCTGTATGGAGTCCTATACGACAAGTTGCAGAAACTGCTGAAGGAGAAGGTGAGTCGAGCCAGTTTGCAGAGGTGAAAGCCATCCAGCTGGCCTTGGACATTGCTGAACGAGAAAAATGGCCAGTACTTTATCTCTATACTGACTCATGGATGGTGGCAAATGCCCTGTGGGGGTGGCTGCAGCAGTGGAAGCAGAACAACTGGCAGCGCAGAGGTAAACCCATCTGGGCTGCCACATTGTGGCAAGATATTGCTGCCCGAGTAGAGAACCTGACTGTAAAAGTACGTCACGTAGATGCTCACGTACCAAAGAGTCGGGCCAGTGAGGAACATCAAAATAACCAGCAGGTCGACCAGGCTGCTAAAATTGAAGTGGCCCAGGTGGATTTGGACTGGCAACATAAGGGTGAATTATTTATAGCTCGATGGGCCCATGATGCCTCAGGCCATCAAGGAAGAGACGCAACATACAGATGGGCTCGTGATCGAGGGGTGGACTTGACCATGGACGCTATTGCACAGGTTATCCACGAATGTGAAACGTGCGCTGCAATCAAACAAGCCAAGCGAGTAAAGCCTCTTTGGTATGGAGAACGATGGTTGAAATATAAATATGGGGAGACCTGGCAGATTGATTATATCACACTCCCACGAACCCGGCACGGTAAGCGCTATGTGCTCACCATGGTGGAAGCAACCACCGGATGGCTGGAAACATACCCTGTGCCCCATGCCACTGCCCAGAACACCATCCTGGGTCTTGAAAAGCAAGTCCTATGGCGACATGGCACCCCAGAAAGAATTGAGTCAGACAACGGGACTCACTTCCGAAACACCCTCATAGACACCTGGGCCAACGAGCACGGCATTGAGTGGGTCTGTCACATCCCCTACCACGCACCAGCCTCCGGGAAAATCGAACGATACAATGGACTGCTAAAGACTACGCTGAGAGCAATGGGTGGTGGGACATTCAAACATTGGGACACACATTTAGCAAAGGCCACCTGGTTAGTCAATACCAGGGGATCTGCCAATCGAGCTGGCCCTGCCCAATCAAGACTCTTACGTACTGTAGATGGAGATAAAGTCCCTGTCGTGCATATGAGAAATATGCTGGGGAAGACAGTCTGGGTTACTCCTGCCTCTGGCAAGGGAAAACCCATCCGTGGGATTGCTTTTGCTCAAGGACCTGGGTACACTTGGTGGGTGATGCAAAAGGATGGGGAGGTCCCGTGTGTACCTCAAGGGGATTTGATTTTGGGTGAAAATAGCCAATGAACTGAATTTTGATGTCAACTGTTACATGATATTGTATATCATTATTTCTGTGATATAGCAGTGGTATAGCAGTGAAAATCACCCAGATTAGTTAAGAATGAACTAACTCCGATGAAACCAAGCGAAGTGCAACGATGATAGAACTGGATGAGCACAGCAGTATCGAAATGAGAACTGGCTTCAGGATGCAACGGCCCAACACCACACACCATCTCTTCGGCCCTGAAAGACTGTTATAACAGATGGAGCCCAAAGTCATGGACTAAATGAACTCAGTGGACATTTTAGAGGGATAGTCCATAGACTGAGGGAATGATATCTGTGCGTGCATATATATATATGTGTGTATATATAAAGAAAGATAGTGGTGGTTAATTGAAATGTATTAAAAAAGGATGTGAGACCTAAGCACGACGTAAATGGTATGGAATAAGGGGTGGATACTGTCCTGGTTTCGGCTGGGATAGGGTTAAATTTCTTCCTAGTGCTGTGTTTTGGATTTAGTATGAGAAGAATGTTTATAACACACTGATGTTTTCAGTTGTTGCTAAGTGCCCTCCTAGTCCAAGGACAGCTCCCATGCCTACTGACTGAGCTAGGTACACAAGATGGGAGGGAACATAATCAGGACAGCCAGCCCAGCTGGCTAATGGGGTATTCCATACCATGGGACGTCATGCTCAGTATATGAATGGTAGGCGTGATCGAGGAAGTACCGATCGCTACTTGGTTATTGGTCAGCGCGGGTGGTGAGCAATTGCATTGTGCATCACTCATTTTGTATATTTTATCATTATCATTATTATTTTCCCTTTTTTTTTCCCTGTTCTATTAAACTGTCTTTATCTCAACCCACGAGTTTTTCTCACTCTTACCCTTCCGATTCTCTCCCCATCCCGCTGGGGGTGGGGGGAGTGAGTGAGCGGCTGCGTGGTATTTGGCTGCCTGCCAGGTTAAACCACGACAATTATTCTCACACATGAACCCTTGTTGTTCTCGTACAATGCAAGATTCTAAATCTACAGTTTGCCATTCATTCCCTGTTTTTCGAGCCCATGCTCTATGTTCAAAAGGGTAAAGTAGGGTCTTGTTGTGATTCAGTCCTAACGCTATAATAGGGTGGATCATATATACTGTAGCTTTGCTAATAGTTAATACAAAAGCCTCGACTGTGTTTGTAGCAGGATCATAAGTAAAATTCACTAACTTCCACCAAGACTGAAGTTTCTTTTCAAAGTCATTTGCATTGTCCCAAATTATTTTCCGAATTTCAGTGGGGAAGATTCCCTCTTCACCCTCTCTTAGGACTGAAGCAGTTACTGATTGCATCCACAATTGTGCCTGAATACAGCTGAGAGCTAGAGAAACATTATTTTGGAGCCCACCGAGTGCATTCATGATTATCTCATGGTCTCCTCTGTTTATTCTTTCCCAATCAGGTAACACTTTTGACAGTAGCCACTGATGGGTTCCCAGAGCCAATAGGGAAGATCGTAAAGGCTGGTGTAATTTTGTCAGCTCGGTAGTAGAGGCAGCCAATTTATTCATTATTACCTCTGCGTCAATGCTATTTAGGACCCCTAACCCTGTACCTAAAATACCAGTTAAGTCTCTTGATATTCGTCTTTTATGCAGCCAGGTAGTCCACCCCTTGTAAGAGGTTTGCAAAAAAGGAGAACAGGCCGGTTGAATTTCTGAGACATTGTTCTGCATTTGCAATTTAACTTGTTTAAGGGACCAATCCGGGTTAAATAGCATTTGTTGTTGTCCTGTATTCCTTATTACATACGGCCCGACTTCATACACTCTAGGTTTGAGCTTGAGTGCATGAGGTGTGACCGGTGTAACCGGCGCGACCGTTACAACAGGCCTTGTCACAGCATTTATCCTAAATTTAAATGAGAGTCCAATGTTATCTCTGGCCCAGAGACAAACCACCTCAGTGGTTCTTATTAGTGTGAAGTTATGCCAACATTCTAATTCCCTTCCGGTACAGGCCGTTATGTTACTTGGAGGACAGGCTTCTGTGGTATCATCTATGGGACAGATGTTCCGATTACTAATCTGGGATGCCTTTTTATGGGTAGTAGTCCCATTAGTCATTCGGCATCCCACTTTGATTTCTTCTCCTACAGTCCTCATACATTCTCCTCATACTAAATCCAAAACACAGCACTAGGAAGAAATTTAACCCTATCCCAGCCGAAACCAGGACAAGAATGGTATCGATACTCAAGATATTTGTCTTGACACTGATCAGAAAGTTTCTCATTTTGAAATTTGCCCCAATGCTGACCTTAAAACCATATTAATATACACTGGCAAAGGTTGCGTATGTTTGAGAACTACTTGTAGTTTTATATCTGTAGGGGACATGAAGGTAGACACTAAAAATCACTCAAATTTTTGCATTTCCAATTTTATTAAAATCATTGAATGTGCCTTTAATTATATAGCTCCAGTTATATCCCATCAGGTTCTTAGATCTAATTATACATTATTCCATGAATTGATACCTACATCCCTCGGGATGGATTTAGCTCGAACGAAGGAATTACTACAACATCACGATTTAACACAAATACTAGAAGAAGTTAAAAACAATGGAAAGGAGACCTTGATAACGGTGCATCATGACATAGACAAAATAAAAAAAGTTCTAAAGTGGGTAAAAAAGGATGGAGAACACAAATGGTGGGAAATATTTTCCGATGGTCGCCCACTGCTACAGGTATTCTTAATACCTTATGTCACCCTATTGTTGTTCTCCTAATTCTAGTTTTTATTAGTATTGCTTTATCTGCAATACTGTATGTTTTAAATTGGCGAATGATAAAACAAATAAGGCACCTGAGGTATGACTATCAGCACCGACAACAAATTGAAACAGGCAGAAATCTTATAAAGAACCTGGAGAAGAATGGGATAATATAAAGAAAATTAGTATAGGATTCAGTATAGAGTAAAGGAATTTACTAACTTTTTAGAAAAGGGGGGACTGAGACAAGGAATTAAGGAATGTTAGTAGTTGAATGATTAATAGTAGGTAGAAGATTGAATCAGTAGGTAGGGGCTTGATACTTTGTTCCTCACAAGGCCGGCTCAGCCTGATAAGGCCGACTTAGCTATGGCGTAAATTAACTGAGGCGCCTCACAAGGACAGCTCCTGATAAAGACTAAAAACTTCTCTCAAGAAGCCAGCTAAAACTGACCCTGCGGTATGGACAAAAGTAAGAAGACAACTGAGCCTGCGCAAGAACAAAAGGGTACTAGCGGTGACAAAGAGGAACTATCAGGCTTCATCCCCACGACCCCCGACGACCACCACTAGGAGGCAATGCGCAAGCGCAGATGGGAGGGGTCTATGGAAATGACTTCTTGGAACTCATTTTAATACAAAGCGGGGACAGGTCATGCATATGTATAGGCGTATTACAAAACTCTATGAATATATAATATTTTACTGTATATATTTATGGTGAGTGCCGCATTGAGGCGCGCACGATTCTGGTGGGATTACTCCCCCGTGCCGCCCAGCGCT
The DNA here is from genome assembly GCF_964195595.1 of Calonectris borealis. NCBI lineage: Eukaryota > Metazoa > Chordata > Aves > Procellariiformes > Procellariidae > Calonectris > Calonectris borealis. The sequence goes on along the minus strand of NC_134351.1, from coordinate 34,867,511 downwards.
GAAAAAACATACCTACTTCACAATCTCATAGATTGTGGAGTCCGGTTTCCGAAAGTCACGGGTGCACTGGCTTTTAAACTGCCCCGTCCCTCCTGTCCCCGCCCACGCTGAGTCAGAGCTGCCGCTCGTCAGGAGCTCCCTCCTCCGGCTCGCGGGACGGGTGCTGTTTTCTTCACGGTTTTGCCGCTTTACAAAGTATCCCCCGGCGCGATCCTCCGCTCCGGAGCCCTTCGCCTCGGTGGCTTCGCCGAAAGGGCGAGTGCACTGGATTTCAAACTGCCGCCGTCCCTCCTGTCCCCGCCCACGCTGAGTCAGAGCTGCCGCTCGTCAGGAGCTCCCTCCTCCGGCTCGGGGGACGTGAGGCTAAGGCACCCTCTCTCTCCCGGCGCTTTTGTCGTCGCGGTTTTGCCGCTTTAGAATAGGTCCCCCGGCGCTATCCTCCGCTCCGGAGCCCGTCGCCGTGGTGGCTTCGCCGAAAGGGCGGGTGCACTGGCTTTTAAACTGTCGCCGTTCCGCCTGTCCCCGCCCAGGCTAAGTCAGAGCTGCCACACGTCAGGAGCTCCCTCCTCCGGCTTGGGGGACGAGGGGCTAGGGCACCCTCTCTCTCCCTACCTTTCTGCCTTCGAGGTTTTTGCTTTCACAGTTTTGCCGCTTTAGGAAGGGTCCCCCGGCGCGATCCTCCTCCCCGGAGCCCTTCGCCGTGGTAGCTTCGCCGAAAGGGCGGGTGCACTGGCTTTTAAACTGCCGCCGTCCCTCTTCTCTTCGCCCACGCTGAGTCACAGCTGCCGCTCGTCAGGAGCTCCCTCCTCCGGCTCGGGGGACGGATGCTTTTGCCTTCACAGTTTTGCCGCGTTAGGAAGGGTCCCCCGGCGCAATCCTCCGCTCCGGAGCCCTTCGCCGCGGTGGCTTCGCCGAAAGGGCGGGTGCACTGGCTTTTAAACTGCCTCCGTCCCGCCTGTCCTCGCCCACGCTGAGTCAGAGCTGCCGCTCGTCAGGAGCTCCCTCCCCCGGCTCGGGGTACGAGGGGCTAGGGCACCCTCCCTCTGCCTGCGTTTTTGCCTTCGCGGTTTTTGCTTTCACTGTTTTGCCGCTTTAGAAAGGGTCCCCCGGCGCGATCCTCCACTCCAGAGCCCTTCGCCTCGGTGGCTTCGCCGAAAGGGCGGGTGCACTGGCTTTTAAACTGCCGCCGTCCCTCCTTTCCCCGCCCACGCTGAGTCAGAACTACCGCTCGTCAGAAGCTCCCTCCTCCGTCTCGGGGGTCGGGTGCTGTTGCCTTCACGGTTTTGCCGCTTTAGGAAGGGTCCCCCGGCGCGATCCTCCGCTCCGGAGCCCTTCGCCGCGGTGGCTTCGCCGAAAGGGCGGGTGCAGTGGCTTTTAAACTGCCGCCGTCCCTCCTGTCCTCGCCCACGCTGAGTCAGAGCTGACGCTCGTCAGGAGGTCCCTCCTCCGACTCGGGGGACGAAGGGCTAGGGCACCCTCTCTCTGCCTGCGTTTTTGCCTTCGCGGTTTTTGCTTTCACAGTTTTGCCGCGTTAGGAAGGGTCCCCCGGCCCGATCCTCCGCTCCGGAGCCGTTCGCCTCGGTGACTTCGCCAAAAGGGCGGGTGCACTGGCTTTCAAACTGCCGCCGTCCCTCCTGTCCCCGCCCACGCTGAGTCGGAGCTGCCGCTCGTCAGGAGCTCCCTCCTCCGGCTCGGGGGACGGGGGGCTGGGGCACCCTCTCTCTCCCAGCGCTTTTGTCTTCACAGTTTTGCCGCGTTAGGAAGGGTCCCCCGGCACGATCCTCCGCGCCGGAGCCCTTCGCCTCGGTGGCTTCGCCGAAAGGGCGGGTGCTCTGGCTTTTAAACTGCCGCCGTCCCTCCTGTCCGTGCCCACGCTGAGTCAGAGCTGCCGCTCGTCAGGAGCTCCCTCCTCCGGCTCGGGGGACGGGTGCTGTTGTCTTCACGGTTTTGCCTCTTTAGAAAGGCTCCCCGGCGCGATCCTCCGCGCCGGAGCCCTTCGCCTCGGTGGCTTCGCCGAAAGGGCGGGTGCACTGGCTTTCAAACTGCCGCCGTCCCTCCTGTCCCCGCCCACGCTAAGTCAGAGCTGCCGCTCGTCAGGAGCCCTCTCCTCCGGCTCGGGGGACGGGGGGCTGGGGCACCCTCTCTCTGCCTGCCTTTCTGCCTTCGAGGTTTTCGCTGTCGCGGTTTGGCCGCTTTAGAATGGGTCCCCCGGCGCTATCCTCCGCTCCGGAGCCCTTCGCCTCGGTGGCTTCGCCAAAAGGGCGGGTGCACTGGCTTTCAAACTGCCGCCGTCCCTCCTGTCCCCGCCCACGCTGAGTCAGAGCTGCCGCTCGTCAGGAGCTCTCTCCTCCGGCTCGGGGGACGAGAGGCTAACGCACCCTCTCTCTCCCGGCGCTTTTGTCTTCACAGTTTTGCCGCGTTAGGAAGGGTCCCCCGGCACGATCCTCCGCTCCGGAGCCCTTCGCCTCGGTGGCTTCGCCGAAAGGGCGGGTGCACTGGCTTTTAAAGTGCCGCCGTCCCTCCTGTCCCCGCCCACGCTGAGTCAGAGCTACCGCTCGTCAGAAGATCCCTCCTCCGTCTCGGGGGTCGGGTGCTGTTGCCTTCACGGTTTTGCCGCTTTAGGAAGGGTCCCCCGGCGCGATCCTCCGCTGCGGAGCCCTTCGCCTCGGTGGCTTCACCGAAAGGGCGGGTGCACTGGCTTTTAAACTGCCGCCGTCCCTCCTGTCCTCGCCCACGCTGAGTCAGAGCTGCCGCTCGTCATGAGCTCCCTTCTCCAGCTCGGGGGACGAGGGGATATGACACCCTCACTCTGCCTGCGTTTTTGCCTTCGCGGTTTTTACTTTCACGGTTTTGCCGCTTTAGAAAGGGTCCCCCGGCGCGATCCTCCGCTCCAGAGCCCTTCGCCGCGGTGGCTTCGCCGAAAGGGTGGGTGCACTGGGTTTTAAAGTGCCGCCGTCCCTCCTGTCCCCACCCACGCTGAGTCAGAGCTGCCGCTCGACAGGAGCTACCTCCTCCGGCTCGGCGGACGGAGGGCTGGGGCACCCTCTCTCTCCCGGCGCTTTTGCCGTCGCGGTTTTGCCGCTTTAGGAAAGGTCCCGCAGCGCGATCCTCCGCTCCGGAGCCCGTCGCCGTGGTGGCTTCGCCGAAAGGGCGGGTGCACTGGCTTTTAAACTGCCGCCGTCCCTCCTGTCCTTGCCCAGGCTGAGTCAGAGCTGCCGCTCGTCAGGAGCTCCCTCCTCCGGCTAGGGGGACGGGTGCTGTTGTCTTCACGGTTTTGCCTCTTTAGAAAGGCTCCCCGGCGCGATCCTCCGCGCCGGAGCCCTTCGCCTCGGTGGCTTCGCCGAAAGGGCGGGTGCACTGGCTTTCAAACTGCCGCCGTCCCTCCTGTCCCCGCCCACGCTGAGTCAGAGCTGCCGCTCGTCAGGAGCTCTCTCCTCCGGCTCGGGGGACGAGAGGCTAACGCACCCTCTCTCTCCCGGCGCTTTTGTCTTCACAGTTTTGCCGCGTAAGGAAGGGTCCCCCGGCGCGATCCTCCGCTCCGGAGCCCTTCGCCTCGGTGGCTTCGCCGAAAGGGCGGGTGCACTGGCTTTTAAAGTGCCGTCGTCCCTCCTGTCCCCGCCCACGCTGAGTCAGAGCTGCCGCTCGTCAGGAGCTCTCTCCTCCGGCTCGGGGGACGAGAGGCTAACGCACCCTCTCTCTCCCGGCGCTTTTGTCTTCACAGTTTTGCCGCGTAAGGAAGGGTCCCCCGGCGCGATCCTCCGCTCCGGAGCCCTTCGCCTCGGTGGCTTGGCCGAAAGGGCGGGTGCACTGGCTTTTAAAGTGCCGTCGTCCCTCCTGTCCCCGCCCACGCTGAGTCAGAGCTACCGCTCGTCAGAAGCTCCCTCCTCCGTCTCGGGGGTCGGGTGCTGTTGCCGTCACGGTTTTGCCGCTTTAGGAAGGGTCCCCCGGCACGATCCTCCGCTCCGGAGCCCTTCGCCTCGGTGGCTTCGCCGAAAGGGCGGGTGCACTGGCTTTTAAACTGCCGCCGTCCCTCCTTTCCCCGCCCACGCTGAGTCAGAGCTGCCGCTCGTCAGGAGCTCCCTCCTCCGGCTCGGGGGACGAGGGGCTAGGACACCCTCTCTCTGCCTGCGTTTTTGCCTTCGCGGTTTTTGCTTTCACAGTTTTGCCGCTTTAGAAAGGGTCCCCCGGCGCGATCCTCCGCTCCGGAGCCCTTCGCCTCGGTGGCTTCGCCGAAAGGGCGTGTGCACTGGCTTTTAAAGTGCCGCCGTCCCTCCTGTCCCCGCCCACGCTGAGTCAGAGCTGCCGCTCGACAGGAGCTACCTCCTCCGTCTCGGCGGCCGGAGGGCTGGGGCACCCTCTCTCTCCCGGCGCTTTTGCCGTCGCGGTTTTGCCGCTTTAGGAAAGGTCCCGCAGCGCGATCCGCCGCTCCGGAGCCCGTCGCCGCGATGGCTTCGCCGAAAGGGCGGGTGCACTGGCTTTTAAACTGCCGCCGTCCCTCCTGTCCCCGCCCACGCTGAGTCAGAGCTGACGCTCGTCAGGAGCTCCCTCCCCCGGCTGGGTGGACGAGGGGTTAGGGCACCCTCTCTCTGCCTGCCTTTCTGCTTTCGAGGTTTTTGCTTTCACGGTTTTGCCGCTTTAGGAAGGGTCCCCCGGCGCGACCCTCCTCCCCGGAGCCCGTCGCCGTGGTGGCTTCGTCGGAAGGGCGGGTGCACTGGCTTTTAAACTGCCGCCGTCCCTCCTGTCCTCGCCCAGGCTGACTCAGAGCTGCCGCTCGTCAGGAGCTCCCTCCTCCGGCTCGGGGGACGGGGGGCTGGGGCACCCTCTCTCTCCCGGCGCTTTTGTCGTCGCGATTTTGCCGCTTTAGGAAGGGTTCCCCGGCGCGATCCTCCGCTCCGGAGCCCTTCGCCGCGGTGGCTTCGGCGAAGGGGCGGGTGCAGTGGCTTTTAAACTGCCGCCATCCCTCCTGTCCCCGCCCACGCTGAGTCAGAGCTGCCGCTGAGACAAGGGATTAAGGAATTTTAGTAGTTGAATGATTAATAGTAGTTAGAAGATTGAATCAGTAGGTAGGGGCTTGATACTTTGTTCCTCACAAGGCCGGCTCAGCCTGATAAGGCCGACTTAGCTATGGTGTAAATTAACTGAGGCGCCTCACAAGGACAGCTCCTGATAAAGACTAAAAACTTGTCTCAAGAAGCCAGCTAAAACTGACCCTGCAGTATGGACAAAAGTAAGAAGACAACTGAGCCTGCGCAAGAACAAAAGGTTACTAGCGGTGACGAAGAGGAACTATCAGCCTTCATCCCCACGACCCCCGACGACCACCACTAGGAGGCAATGCGCAAGCGCAGATGGGAGGGGTCTATGGAAATGACTTCTTAGAACTCATTTTAATACAAAGCGGGGACAGGTCATGCATATGTATAGCCGTATTACAAAACTTTATGAATATGTAATATTTTACTGTATATATTTATGGTGAGTGCCGCACTGGCGCGCGCACGATTTTGGTGCGATACTCCCCCGTGCCGCCCAGCGCTGAATAAACATACCTACTTTACAATCTCATAGATTGTGGAGTCCAGTTTCCGCAAGTCACCGCTCGTCAGGAGCTCCCTCCTGCGGCTCGGGGGACGAGAGGCTAAGGCACCCTCTCTCTCCCGGCGCTTTTGTCGTCGCCGTTTTGCCGCTTTAGAATAGGTCCCCCGGCACGATCCTCCGCGCCGGAGCCCGTCGCCGTGGTGGCTTCGCCGAAAGGGCGGGTGCTCTGGCTTTTAAACTGCCGCCGTCCCTCCTGTCCCCGCCCACGCTGAGTCAGAGATTCCGCTCGTCAGGAGCTCCCTCCTCCGGCTCGGGGGACGGGGGGCTGGGGCACCCTCTCTCTCCCGGCGCTTTTGTCTTCACAGTTTTGCCGCGTTAGGAAGGGTCCCCCGGCACGATCCTCCGCGCCGGAGCCCTTCGCCTCGGTGGCTTCGCCGAAAGGGCGGGTGCTCTGGCTTTTAAACTGCCGCCGTCCCTCCTGTCCGTGCCCACGCTGAGTCAGAGCTGCCGCTCGTCAGGAGCTCCCTCCTCCGGCTCGGGGGACGGGTGCTGTTGTCTTCACGGTTTTGCCTCTTTAGAAAGGCTCCCCGGCGCGATCCTCCGCGCCGGAGCCCTTCGCCTCGGTGGCTTCGCCGAAAGGGCGGGTGCACTGGCTTTCAAACTGCCGCCGTCCCTCCTGTCCTCGCCCAGGCTGAGTCAGAGCTGCCGCTCGTCAGGAGCTCTCTCCTCCGGCTCGGGGGACGAGAGGCTAACGCACCCTCTCTCCCCCGTGCCGCCCAGCGCTGAATAAACATACCTACTTTACAATCTCATAGATTGTGGAGTCCGGTTTCCGCAAGTCAGTTTTGGCGAGCCAGGCAGGAGACTCTCTGCTTCACCACGGGATCGGCTGGGGAGCGGACGCCCCTGGGCGCGCCCCGAGCATTTCCTCGGAGGGGACTCCGCTGCCAGCCGCTCACCGTGGGAGCAGACAAGAACCTCCTGAGTCCACGGAAAGGAAAGGTATGTTTTAGGAGAGGAGCCTGTAAGTCGTACGCATGGCTGGGGCTGCTGGTAAATCGCACAGAGACGTCTGGCGTGCAGCATAGTCCCCGTATGGTAGGAGGGTACCCTGCACGGTAATAGGGGGGATTCGCTGACCGATAGAGCGGCCGCTAGCGATCTTGGGAGTAGATCGAGTGAATCCGAGGTTTCTGCTGTATCCCAGTGTTGGGAGCCAGGACGGACCTGCTAATGACTGGTATATAAGAAGCAGGAGAAGGGTAAGCGGACCTCCTTGCAATTGCGATTGGGTCATCTTTAAGGTTGCAGCTGCTGGGTGGGTGTACAACTAGTCTGAGGAGTTGTACGTGGCATGGCCATAAATATTATCATCTGTTGCAACAATTTATTGTGTGACTGAGTGTCTGTGTTGTATGAGTGAGACGCAGCACAGCTGCGAAGCGAGTGTGGAGTCCTGATCCGCGGCTCTGTAATCTCTGCGAGGAGAGCGGCCGGAGACGAACGAAGTGAATGATAGGATCGAACCTTTGTCTTTTGTGTACGAAAACATCGTAGAATTTTGTGAAAAAGCAGTATTGTATATCTAGCAAGTTCTATGATAAGAAAACCTCCGATAAAGTCACTAAGACAGTGCAGGAAGGAAAACCAGTCCCAGCATCTTATTAAAGGTTAAAAGAAAAGATCAATAAAGGGAAGATACGAAATGGGTAACACTCAAAAGGGAGTCTTGAAGAAAAGCCCCTTGGGCTGTGTGCTTGCTCATTGGAGAGATATCGTTGGGATCGGAGGGACGGAAAATAGAAAAATTCTTATTAAATATTGTAATCAATGGTGGCCACTGTATAAATTGGAAAGTGAGGCTAAATGGCCACTTAATGGATCAATAGACTACAATACTCTCCTACAATTGATGCTATTTCTAAGGAGAGAAGGGAAGTGGGATGAAGTTTCATATGCAGATATGTTTTTCACCCTCCGAAACCATCCGGAGTGGCAAAGGGACTGTGGGCTGGCACCACCACAGGACCCTATGGTACTCGCACTTGAGCGAGAAAATAAAGAATTTAAAGGTAAACTGAAGCGGTGTTGCTCGGCATGCAGTATTGGACAGAGGTGTATGAAAGCAAACAAAATTCACCAGGTGCCGGAACCAGATCTAACTGACCTGTTTAAGCCTCCCCCTCGACCACAGGAACAGGATGCGGACTCGGACGAAACTTCCACCCCCCCGGACAGCCCTGTATCTTCCCGCACCAGAAAGAAAACTGCCCCAGTAGCCTTACAGGCACCTCTTCGAGAGGCGGTGGCGCCTGATGGCGGGACGATGCTAATCAAGGTACCTTTTTCCACTACTGATTTAGGGGAATGGAAAAGGGTTGCAAAAGATTATAGGAGCGATCCGATCGGTGTAGCTAAACATTTTCAGTTTATTGTGAAACAACATAACCCTGATTGGAAGGACATACAATTATTATTAGACTATATGACTGAAACAGAAAAGCAATTGATTTTAAAAACAGCAGGGAGTTTGGCTGATGAATACTATAGGACTACAGGAGGGGATGTTAAGGAATATTTCCCTCTACAAGATCCAAAATGGGATGCGAACAGATCTGCAGAAATGGTAAAACTACAGGGGTATCAGGATTTCGAGAGGAATGGAAAAGGCTATACCCAAAACCATAAACTGGTCGGCTCTATATGCAATTAAGCAAGGTCCCTCCGAGTCCCCATCTGAATTCCTGGATCGACTGAGGGATGCAATGCGCCGTAACACACCGCTGGATCCTGGATCCGAGGTAGGAATACAACAACTAGTCTCTCTGTTTTTGGGTCAGTCCACAGGGGACATTAGGCGCAAGCTCCAGAAGCTACGTACTACAGAAAGTAGAAATTTGGAGGTGTTGCTAGATGAAGCATGGAGAGTATTTAGTAACAGAGAAGAAGCATACAAACAGGTACAAAGGAGAATAGTGGCAGTTGTAAGGAAAAAAGAGGAAAGGAGACCTAGGCAAGAACCGCCTCGCTTAGGAAAAAATCAATGTGCACGATGCAAAAAGTTTGGTCATTGGAAAGGAGAATGTCCGATGAATAGGGGAAGAGGACGAAGTTATCAGGCAAGGAAAGTGGTAGCTCATGTGAAAAAGGACTGACGGGAACCTGGGGAATCCACCCTAGCGGATCCACTGGTTATAATAAAGCTAGGGAAGGAACAACAAGAGGTAGAATTTTTAGTTGATACAGGGGCAACATACTCAGTTTTGAATCAAGCCTTGATGCCCCTGGAGAATGATTACATCATGATAAAGGGGGCAACTGGTCATAGTGAAAAGGCGTATTTTTGTAAACCTTTAAAATATAAACTGGGAAAACAATGGGGAATTCACAGATTTCTATATATGCCCGACTCTCCAAAGGCCCTATTGGGAAGAGACTTGCTAGAACAATTAGGTGCAAAAATTATATTCGAAAAAGGAGAAATTTCTCTGAAAATAAAAGATCAAGAATACATTCAAATCCTAAGTTTATTCTTAACCAGTCCTTCCATAAAAGGAGAAATTAGGGAGGAAGTCTTAAATCAGGTATACCCTGGGGTATGGGCTACCGATGTACCCGGAAGAGCAAAGAATGCATTACCTGTTGAAGTTAAACTTAAAAAGGGAAACCAACAACCAGTAAGGATTAAGCAATATCCCCTAAAGAGAGAAGATAGAGAAGGGATTCGGCCGATAATTGAAAAATTTTTACAATTCGGACTATTAAAAGAATGTGAGTCTAATTTTAACACACCCATATTACCAGTTCGTAAGCCTGACGGGTCGTATCGTGTAGTCCAGGATCTACGGGCCGTAAACAAGGTAACTGAGGATCTCTACCCCGTGGTGGCGAATCCATATACTCTGTTGACTACACTAACACCTGAATTAGCCTGGTTTACTGTTATAGACTTGAAAGATGCCTTCTTTTGCCTCCCTCTCCATGAAGCCAGCCAAAGATTGTTTGCATTCGAATGGGAAAACCCCAAAACCGGTCGCAAGACTCAACTCACCTGGACGGTGTTGCCACAAGGATTCAAAAATAGCCCTACCATTTTTGGCAATCAGCTTGCAAAGGACTTGGAATCATGGGAAATCCCGTCTGAAAAGGGAAAACTGCTACAATATGTGGATGATATCCTGATCGCCACCGAAACAGAGAACGATTGTATCACCTGGACGGTGAGTCTATTAAATTTCTTGGGGCTCCAAGGGTACCGGGTGTCTAAGAAGAAAGCCCAAGTAATACAGCGCAAAGGGATTTATTTAGGCTATGAAATCAGTGCTGGGGAAAGAACTTTGGGACAAGCCCGTAAAGAGGCAATCTGCCAAACCCCGAGACCTCGAACAGTGAAAGAGTTACGGACTTTCTTGGGAATGACTGGGTGGTGTCGGCTGTGGATTTATAATTATGGACTGCTTGTTAAACCATTATATGCCCTAATAACTACCAACCAGGGACACCTTGAATGGAACAACCAGGCCGTACGAGCCTTTGAGAAACTAAAGAAAGCCTTGATGTCAGCTCCAGCTTTGGGGCTCCCAGATGTGAGTAAGCCATTTCTCCTCTTTTCCCACGAAAAACAAGGGGTTGCACTGGGGATACTAGCACAGAATTTGGGTCCCGATCGACGAGCAGTTGCCTACTTTTCCAAACAGTTGGATACAACTGCGAAGGGCTGGCCTGGATGCTTGCGGGCAGTCGCAGCTGTAATACTAAACATACAAGAAGCCCAAAAATTCACTCTGGGTCAGAAAATGACTGTGCTGGTGTCCCATACAGTATCTGCAGTACTGGAAGCGAAGGGTGGACATTGGCTTTCTCAACAAAGATTTCTAAGATATCAGGCTATATTGGTAGAACAGGATGATGTAGAAATAACAGTCACTAACATTGCCAACCCAGCTTCCTTCCTAGAGGGAAACACAGGAGAACCAGTGCATCATGACTGCTTAGAGACCATTGAAGCAACATATGCAAGCCGACCAGATCTGAAAGACAGCCCCGTAGAAGACGGAGAGAACTGGTTCACAGACGGAAGCAGCTATGTCCTGAGTGGTAAAAGATACGCGGGATATGCTATTACCACTAGTCAGGAGATAATAGAATCAAAGCCTTTGCCCCTAAATACCTCGGCACAGAAAGCGGAGATAATTGCTCTAACCCGTGCCTTGGAATTGGCCCAAGGAAAAATTGTAAACATTTATACAGACTCAAGATATGCCTTCGGAGTTGTGCATGCACATGGAGCAATCTGGAAAGAGAGAGGGTTATTAAGCTCTCAAGGGAAGAATATTAAACACGCAGAGGAAATTTTGAGACTGTTGGAGGCAGTACAACTCCCTGAGAAAGTGGCAATTATACACATCAAGGCACACCAGAAAGTGAGCTCGGAATTGGAAAGGGGAAATGAGCTGGCGGACAGAGAGGCAAAACAGGCAGCCAAGGTAAAGGTAAAAATAGAAGGGGCCTTAGTCCCTGACGGGCGAATCTCCCTAGAAGGTAAGCCAGAATATACAAAAGAAGATCAGAAGCTTATTGCAGATCTAGAAGGGTCATATAATAGAGAGGGATGGGCTCTCACCCCACAAGGGAAACTAATTATTCCCTCCTATCTAACATGGTCTCTGATAAGGGAAGAACATAGAAAAAGGCATTGGGGGGCAGAGGCCCTATATAAACAACTAATCAAAGAAATCGTAGCTAGGAATTTATACACTACTGTAAGGCAAGTGACACAGCAGTGCGATCTCTGCCTCCAGACAAATCCCAAGAATACCCCCAAACCAGAAATGGGCCAAATTGGTAAAGGTAATGGGCCTGGGCAACAGTGGCAGATCGATTTTTCAGAACTCCCAAGAAAAGGGGGGTATCGATATTTATTGGTATTAACTGACACCTTTTCAGGTTGGCCAGAGGCATTCCCTACCAGGACAGCCAAGGCTCGGGAGGTAACTAGAACATTAATACAAGAAATAATACCACGTTTTGGGGTTCCAGCAACCATATCTTCTGACAGAGGACCACATTTCATCTCCAAAGTAGTACAACAAATTAGCCGCCATTTGGGCATAGATTGGCAGCTTCATACCCCATATCGCCCTCAGTCGAGTGGCCAAGTGGAAAAAATGAACCACTTAATCAAACAGCAGATTGTGAAATTGGGACAGGAAACTAACTTGGCCTGGCCTCAGTCTCTTCCTTTGGCTCTTTTGCGCATACGAACTAGGCCAAGAGCAAAGGAAGGACTGAGCCCTTTTGAAATCTTGTACGGACGACCCTATAGAGTACAGAAAGGGATGTCCACGCAAGCCGGGGATGAAATCATGACCTCCTACATGGTTGCATTGGGGAAACAACTCAGGAAGGTTGAGAAATATGTGGTTGGGACTCGAAGCAGGGGTTTGGATGGGCCTGTACATAATATACAACCTGGAGACTATGTGTATGTAAAGTCTCTTGCAGAGAAAACTTTGGAGCCGCAGTGGGAAGGACCATTCCAAGTACTCCTCACCTCCTTCACAGCAATCAAAATCAAAGAACAGAATGCCTGGATCCATCATACCAGAGTGAAGAAGGCACACAAATCTCCATGGAAGGTCACGCAAGCCCAACCGGGAAAATTATTTTTTTCACGGTCATAATTATGATTTGGGGGTGGGAAAGCACTACTAGCCAGGATAATACTAAGCAGTTTTGGTCTCAGGCTTATATCAAATATACCGGATCCATGGGGAAATTGTCTGATCTGAGAGGCTTAAACCTATCTACCGTGGTCATACATGGAAGCCAGGTATACTTGAGAGGGGAATGGGAATGGGGTAACACTACAGAAATTCATCAACTCCAGGGGACTGTAGGAGAAGAAATCAAAGTGGGATGCCGAATGACTAATGGGACTACTACCCATAAAAAGGCATCCCAGATTAGTAATCGGAACATCTGTCCTATAGATGATACCACAGAAGCCTGTCCTCCAAGTAACATAACGGCCTGTACCGGAAGGGAATTAGAATGTTGGCATAACTTCACACTAATAAGAACCACTGAGGTGGTTTGTCTCTGGGCCAGAGATAACATTGGACTCTCATTTAAATTTAGGATAAATGCTGTGACAAGGCCTGTTGTAACGGTCACAACGGTCGCGCCGGTCACACCGGTCACACCTCATGCACTCAAGCTCAAACCTAGAGTGTATGAAGTCGGGCCGTATGTAATAAGGAATACAGGACAACAACAAATGCTATTTAACCCGGATTGGTCCCTTAAACAAGTAAAATTGCAAATGCAGAACAATGTCTCAGAAATTCAACCGGCCTGTTCTCCTTTTTTGCAAACCTCTTACAAGGGGTGGACTACCTGGCTGCATAAAAGACGAATATCAAGAGACTTAACTGGTATTTTAGGTACAGGGTTAGGGGTCCTAAATAGCATTGATGCAGAGGTAATAATGAATAAATTGGCTGCCTCTACTACCGAGCTGACAAAATTACACCAGCCTTTACGATCTTCCCTATTGGCTCTGGGAACCCATCAGTGGCTACTGTCAAAAGTGTTACCTGATTGGGAAAGAATAAACAGAGGAGACCATGAGATAATCATGAATGCACTCGGTGGGCTCCAAAATAATGTTTCTCTAGCTCTCAGCTGTATTCAGGCACAATTGTGGATGCAATCAGTAACTGCTTCAGCCCTAAGAGAGGGTGAAGAGGGAATCTTCCCCACTGAAATTCGGAAAATAATTTGGGACAATGCAAATGACTTTGAAAAGAAACTTCAGTCTTGGTGGAACTTAGTGAATTTTACTTATGATCCTGCTACAAACACAGTCGAAGCTTTTGTATTAACTATTAGCAAAGCTACAGTATATATGATCCACCCTATTATAGCATTAGGACTGAATCACAACAAGACCCTACTTCACCCTTTTGAACATAGGGCATGGGCTCGAAAAACAGGGAATGAATGGCAAACTGTAGATTTAGAATCTTGCATTGTACGAGAACAAGGGTTCATTTGTGAAAAAAATGCTATCGATACTCAAGATATTTGTCTTGACACTGATCAGAAAGTTTGTCATTTTGAAATTCGCCCCAATGCTGACCTTAAAACCATATTAATATACACTGGCAAAGGTTGCGTATGTTTGAGAACTACTTGTAGTTTTATATCTGTAGGGGACATGAAGGTAGACACTAAAAATCACTCAAATTTTTGCATTTGCAATTTTACTAAAATCATTGGATGTGACTTTAATTATATAGCTCCAGTTATATCCCATCAGGTTCTTAGATCTAATTATACATTATTCCATGAATTGATACCTACATCCCTCGGGATGGATTTAGCTCGAACGAAGGAATTACTACAACATCACGATTTAACACAAATACTAGAAGAAGTTAAAAACAATGGAAAGGAGACCTTGATAACGGTGCATCATGACATAGACAAAATAAAAAAAGTTCTAAAGTGGGTAAAAAAGGATGGAGAACACAAATGGTGGGAAATACTTTTCGGATGGTCGCCCACTGCTATAGGTATTCTTAATACCTTATGTCACCCTATTGTTGTTCTCCTAATTCTAGTTTTTATTAGTATTGCTTTATCTGCAATACTGTATGTTTTAAATTGGCGAATGATAAAACAAATAAGGCACTTGAGGTATGACTATCAGCACCGACAACAAATTGAAACAGGCAGAAATCTTATAAAGGACCTGGAGAAGAATGGGATAATATAAAGAACATTAGTATAGGGTTTAGTATAGAGTAAAAGAATTTACTAACTTTTTAGAAAAGGGGGGACTGAGACAAGGGATTAAGGAATGTTAGTAGTTGAATGATTAATAGTAGTTAGAAGATTGAATCAGTAGGTAGGGGCTTGATACTTTGTTCCTCACAAGGCCGGCTCAGCCTGATAAGGCCGACTTAGCTATGGTGTAAATTAACTGAGGCGCCTCACAAGGACAGCTCCTGATAAAGACTAAAAACTTGTCTCAAGAAGCCAGCTAAAACTGACCCTGCAGTATGGACAAAAGTAAGAAGACAACTGAGCCTGCGCAAGAACAAAAGGTTACTAGCGGTGACGAAGAGGAACTATCAGCCTTCATCCCCACGACCCCCGACGACCACCACTAGGAGGCAATGCGCAAGCGCAGATGGGAGGGGTCTATGGAAATGACTTCTTAGAACTCATTTTAATACAAAGCGGGGACAGGTCATGCATATGTATAGCCGTATTACAAAACTTTATGAATATGTAATATTTTACTGTATATATTTATGGTGAGTGCCGCACTGGCGCGCGCACGATTTTGGTGCGATACTCCCCCGTGCCGCCCAGCGCTGAATAAACATACCTACTTTACAATCTCATAGATTGTGGAGTCCAGTTTCCGCAAGTCACCGCTCGTCAGGAGCTCTCTCCTGCGGCTCGGGGGACGAGAGGCTAAGACACCCTCTCTCTCCCGGCGCTTTTGTCGTCGCCGTTTTGCCGCTTTAGAATAGGTCCCCCGGCACGATCCTCCGCGCCGGAGCCCTTCGCCTCGGTGGCTTCGCCGAAAGGGCGGGTGCAGTGGCTTTCAAACTGCCGCCGTCCCTCCTGTCCCCGCCCACGCTGAGTCAGAGCTGCCGCTCGTCAGGAGCTCCCTCCTCCGGCTCGGGGGACGGGTGCTGTTGTCTTCACGGTTTTGCCTCTTTAGAAAGGCTCCCCGGCGCGATCCTCCGCGCCGGAGCCCTTCGCCGCGGTGGCTTCGCCGAAAGGGCGGGTGCACTGGCTTTCAAACTGCCGCCGTCCCTCCTGTCCCCGCCCACGCTGAGTCAGAGCTGCCGCTCGTCAGGAGCTCTCTCCTCCGGCTCGGGGGACGAGAGGCTAACGCACCCTCTCTCTCCCGGCGCTTTTGTCGTCGCGGTTTAGCCGCTTTAGGAAGGGTTCCACGGCGCGGTCCTCCGCTCCGGAGCCCTTCGCCGCGGTGGCTTCGCCGAAAGGGCGGGTGCACTGGATTTCAAACTGCTGCCGTCCCTCCTGTTCTCGCCCACGCTGAGTCAGAGCTGCCGCTCGTCAGGAGCTCCCTCCTGCGGCTCGGGGGTCGGGTGCTGTTGTCTTCACGGTTTTGCCGCTTTAGGAAGGGACCCCCGGCGCGATCCTCCGCTCCGGAGCCCTTCGCCTCGGTGGCTTCGCCGAAAGGGCGGGTGCAGTGGCTTTCAAACTGCCGCCGTCCCTCCTGTCCCCGCCCAGGCTGAGTCAGAGCTGCCGCTCGTCAGGAGCTCTCTCCTCCGGCTCGGGGGACGAGAGGCTAACGCACCCTCTCTCTCCCGGCGCTTTTGTCGTCGCGGTTTTGCCGCTTTAGAATAGGTCCCCCGGCGCTATCCTCCGCTCCGGAGCCCTTCGCCTCGGTGGCTTCGCCGAAAGGGCGGGTGCACTGGCTTTTAAAATGCCGCGGTCTCTCCTGTACTCGCCCACGCTGAGTCAGAGCTGCCGCTCGTCAGGAGCTCCCTCCTCCGGCTCGGGGGACGAGGGGCTAGGACACCCTCTCTCTGCCTGCGTTTTTGCCTTCGCGGTTTTTGCTTTCACAGTTCTGCCGCTTTAGGAAGGGTCCCCCGGCGCGATCCTCCGCTCCGGAGCCCTTCGCCTCGGTGGCTTCGCCAAAAGGGCGGGTGCACTGGATTTCAAACTGCCGCCGTCCCTCCTGTCCCCGCCCACGCTGAGTCAGAGCTGCCGCTCGTCAGGAGCTCTCTCCTCCGGCTCGAGGGACGAGAGGCTAAGGCACCCTCTCTCTCCCAGCGCTTTTGTCGTCGCCGTTGTGCCGCTTTAGAATACGTCCCCCGGCGCTATCCTCCGCTCCGGAGCCCGTCGCCGTGGTGGCTTCGCCGAAAGGGCGGGTGCAGTGGCTTTTAAACTGCCGCCGTCCCTCCTGTCCCCGCCCACGCTGAGTCAGAGATTCCGCTCGTCAGGAGCTCCCTCCTCCGGCTCGGGGGACGGGGGGCTGGGGCACCCTCTCTCTCCTGGCGCTTTTGTCGTCGCGGTTTTGCCGCTTTAGGAAGGGTCCCCCGGCGCGATCCTCCGCTCCGGAGCCCGTCGCCGTGGTGGCTTCGCCGAAAGGGCGGGTGCACTGGCTTTCAAACTGCCGCCGTCCCTCCTGTCCCCGCCCACGCTGAGTCAGAGCTGCCGCTCGTCAGGACCTCCCTCCTCCGGCTCGGGGGACGGGGGGCTGGGGCACCCTCTCTCTCCCGGCGCTTTTGTCTTCACAGTTTTGCCGCGTTAGGAAGGGTCCCCCGGCGCGATCCTCCGCTCCGGAGCCCTTCGCCTCGGTGGCTTCGCCGAAAGGGCGGGTGCACTGGCTTTCAAACTGCCGCCGTCCCTCCTGTCCCCGCCCAAGCTGAGTCAGAGCTACCGCTCGTCAGAAGCTCCCTCCTCCGGCTCGGGGGACGGGTGCTGTTGCCTTCACGGTTTTGCCTCTTTAGAAAGGCTCCCCGGCGCGATCCTCCGCGCCGGAGCCCTTCGCCTCGGTGGCTTCGCCGAAAGGGCGGGTGCACTGGCTTTCAAACTGCTGCCGTCCCTCCTGTCCCCGCCCACGCTGAGTCAGAGCTGCCGCTCGTCAGGAGCTCTCTCCTCCGGCTCGAGGGACGAGAGGCTAAGGCACCCTCTCTCTCCCAGCGCTTTTGTCGTCGCCGTTGTGCCGCTTTAGAATACGTCCCCCGGCGCTATCCTCCGCTCCGGAGCCCGTCGCCGTGGTGGCTTCGCCGAAAGGGCGGGTGCACTGGCTTTTAAACTGCCGCCGTCCCTCCTGTCCCCGCCCACGCTGAGTCAGAGATTCCGCTCGTCAGGAGCTCCCTCCTCCGGCTCGGGGGACGGGGGGCTGGGGCACCCTCTCTCTCCTGGCGCTTTTGTCTTCACAGTTTTGCCGCGTTAGGAAGGGTCCCCCGGCGCGATCCTCCGCTCCGGAGCCCTTCGCCACGGTGGCTTCGCCGAAAGGGCGGGTGCAGTGGCTTTCAAACTGCCGCCGTCCCTCCTGTCCCCGCCCACGCTGAGTCAGAGCTGCCGCTCGTCAGGAGCTCCCTCCTCCAGCTCGGGGGACGAGGGGCTAGGGCACCCTCTCTCTGCCTGCGTTTTTGCCTTCGCGGTTTTTGCTTTCACAGTTCTGCCGCTTTATGAAGGGTCCCGCGGCGCGATCCTCCGCTCCGGAGCCCTTCGCCGCGGTGGCTTCGCCGAAAGGGCGGGTGCACTGGCTTTCAAACTGCCGCCGTCCCTCCTGTCCTCGCCCACGCTGAGTCAGAGCTGACACTCGTCAGGAGCTCTCTCCTGCGGCTCGGGGGACGAGAGGCTAAGGCACCCTCTCTCTCCCGGCGCTTTTGTCGTCGCGGTTTTGCCGCTTTAGAATAGGTCTCCCGGCGCTATCCTCCGCTCCGGAGCCCTTCGCCTCGGTGGCTTCGCCGAAAGGGCGGGTGCACTGGCTTTTAAACTGCCGCTGTCCCTCCTGTCACCGCCCACGCTGAGTCAGAGCTGCCGCTCGTCAGGAGCTCTCTCCTCCGGCTGGGGGGACGAGGGGATATGACACCCTCTCTCTGCCTTCGTTTTTGCCTTCGCGGTTTTTACTTTCACGGTTTTGCCGCTTTAGGAAGGGTCCCCCGGCGCGATCCTCCGCTCCAGAGCCCTTCGCCTCGGTGGCTTCGCCGAAAGGGCGGGTGCTCTGGCTTTGAAAATACCGCCGTCCCTCCTGTCCCTGCCCACGCTGAGTCAGAGCTGCCGCTCGTCAGGAGCTCTCTCCTGCGGCTCGGGGGACGAGAGGGTAAGGCACCCTCTCTCTCCCGGCGCTTTTGTCGTCGCGGTTTTGCCGCTTTAGAATAGGTCCCCCGGCGCTATCCTCCGCTCCGGAGCCCTTCGCCGCGGTGGCTTCGCCGAAAGGGCGGGTGCACTGGCTTTCAAACTGCCGCCGTCCCTCCTGTCCCCGCCCACGCTGAGTGAGAGCTGCCGCTCGTCAGGAGCTCTCTCCTCCGGCTCGGGGGACGGGGGGCTGGGGCACCCTCTCTCTCCTGGCGCTTTTGTCGTCGCGGTTTTGCCGCTTTAGGAAGGGTCCCCCGGCGCGATCCTCCGCTCCGGAGCCCTTCGCCGCGGTGGCTTCGCCGAAAAGGCGGGTGCACTGGCTTTCAAACTGCCGCCGTCCCTCCTGTCCTCGCCCACGCTGAGTCAGAGCTGACACTCGTCAGGAGCTCCCTCCTCCGGCTCGGGGGACGAGGGGCTACGACACACTCTCTCTGCCTGCGTTTTTGCCTTCGCGGTTTTTGCTTTCACGGTTTTGCCGCTTTAGGAAGGGTCCCCCGGCGCGATCCTCCGCTCCGGAGCCCTTCGCCGCGGTGGCTTCGCCGAAAGTGCGGGTGCACTGGCTTTCAAACTGCCGCCGTCCCTCCTGTCCTCGCCCACGCTGAGTCAGAGCTGACACTCGTCAGGAGCTCCCTCCTCCGGCTCGGGGGACGGGGGGCTGGGGCACCCTCTCTCTCCCGGCGCTTTTGCCTTCACAGTTTTGCCGCTTTAGGAAGGGTCCCCCGGCGCGATCCTCCGCTCCAGAGCCCGTCGCCGTGGTGGCTTCGCCGAAAGGGCGGGTGCACTGGCTTTTAAACTGCCGCCGTCCCTCCTGTCCCCGCCCACGCTGAGTCAGAGCTGCCGCTCGTCAGGAGCTCTCTCCTCCGGCTCGGGGGACGGGGGGCTGGGGCACCCTCTCTCTCCTGGCGCTTTTGTCGTCGCGGTTTTGGCGCTTTAGAATAGGTCCCCCGGCGCTATCCTTCGCCGCGGTGGCTTCGCCGAAAGGGCGGGTGCACTGGCTTTTAAACTGCCGCCGTCCCTCCTGTCCCCGCCCACGCTGAGTCAGAGCTGACGCTCGTCAGGAGCTCCCTCCCCCGGCTGGGGGGACGAGGGGTTAGGGCACCCTCTCTCTGCCTGCCTTTCTGCTTTCGAGGTTTTTGCTTTCACGGTTTTGCCGCTTTAGGAAGGGTCCCCCGGCGCGACCCTCCTCCCCGGAGCCCGTCGCCGTGGTGGCTTCATCGGAAGGGCGGGTGCACTGGCTTTTAAACTGCCGCCGTCCCTCCTGTCCTCGCCCAGGCTGACTCAGAGCTGCCGCTCGTCAGGAGCTCCCTCCTCCGGCTCGGGGGACGAGAGGCTAAGGCACCCTCTCTCTCCCGGCGCTTTTGCCTTCACGGTTTTGCCGCTTTAATATAGGTCCCCCGGCGCTATCCTCCGCTCCGGAGCCCTTCGCCGCGGTGGCTTCGCCGAAAGGGCGGGTGCACTGGGTTTTAAAGTGCCGCCGTCCCTCCTGTCCCCGCCCACGCTGAGTCAGAGCTGCCGCTCGACTGGAGCTACCTTCTCCGGCTCGGCGGACGGAGGGCTGGGGCACCCTCTCTCTCCCGGCGCTTTTGCCTTCACGGTTTTGCCGCTTTAGGAAAGGTCCCGCAGCGCGATCCTCCGCTCCGGAGCCCGTCGCCGTGGTGGCTTCGCCAAAAGGGCGGGTGCACTGGCTTTCAAACTGCCGCCGTCCCTCCTGTCCCCGCCCACGCTGAGTCAGAGCTGCCGCTCGTCAGGAGCTCTCTCCTCCGGCTCGAGGGACGAGAGGCTAAGGCACCCTCTCTCTCCCGGCGCTTTTGTCGTCGCCGTTGTGCCGCTTTAGAATAGGTCCCCCGGCGCTATCCTCCGCTCCGGAGCCCGTCGCCGTGGTGGCTTCGCCGAAAGGGCGGGTGCACTGGCTTTTAAACTGCCGCCGTCCCTCCTGTCCCCGCCCACGCTGAGTCAGAGATTCCGCTCGTCAGGAGCTCCCTCCTCCGGCTCGGGGGACGGGGGGCTGGGGCACCCTCTCTCTCCTGGCGCTTTTGTCTTCACAGTTTGGCCGCGTTAGGAAGGGTCCCCCGGCGCGATCCTCCGCTCCGGAGCCCTTCGCCACGGTGGCTTCGCCGAAAGGGCGGGTGCACTGGCTTTCAAACTGCCGCCGTCCCTCCTGTCCTCGCCCACGCTGAGTCAGAGCTGACACTCGTCAGGAGCTCTCTCCTGCGGCTCGGGGGACGAGAGGCTAACGCACCCTCTCTCTCCCGGCGCTTTTGTCGTCGCGGTTTTGCCGCTTTAGAATAGGTCTCCCGGCGCTATCCTCCGCTCCGGAGCCCTTCGCCTCGGTGGCTTCGCCGAAAGGGCGGGTGCACTGGCTTTTAAACTGCCGCTGTCCCTCCTGTCACCGCCCACGCTGAGTCAGAGCTGCCGCTCGTCAGGAGCTCTCTCCTCCGGCTGGGGGGACGAGGGGATATGACACCCTCTCTCTGCCTTCGTTTTTGCCTTCGCGGTTTTTACTTTCACGGTTTTGCCGCTTTAGGAAGGGTCCCCCGGCGCGATCCTCCGCTCCAGAGCCCTTCGCCTCGGTGGCTTCGCCGAAAGGGCGGGTGCTCTGGCTTTGAAAATACCGCCGTCCCTCCTGTCCCTGCCCACGCTGAGTCAGAGCTGCCGCTCGTCAGGAGCTCTCTCCTCCGGCTCGGGGGACGAGAGGGTAAGGCACCCTCTCTCTCCCGGCGCTTTTGTCGTCGCGGTTTTGCCGCTTTAGAATAGGTCCCCCGGCGCTATCCTCCGCTCCGGAGCCCTTCGCCGCGGTGGCTTCGCCGAAAGGGCGGGTGCACTGGCTTTCAAACTGCCGCCGTCCCTCCTGTCCTCGCCCACGCTGAGTCAGAGCTGACACTCGTCAGGAGCTCCCTCCTCCGGCTCGGGGGACGGGGGGCTGGGGCACCCTCTCTCTCCCGGCGCTTTTGCCTTCACAGTTTTGCCGCTTTAGGAAGGGTCCCCCGGCGCGATCCTCCGCTCCAGAGCCCGTCGCCGTGGTGGCTTCGCCGAAAGGGCGGGTGCACTGGCTTTTAAACTGCCGCCGTCCCTCCTGTCCCCGCCCACGTTGAGTCAGAGCTGACGCTCGTCAGGAGCTCTCTCCTCCGGCTCGGGGGACGGGGGGCTGGGGCACCCTCTCTCTCCTGGCGCTTTTGTCGTCGCGGTTTTGGCGCTTTAGAATAGGTCCCCCGGCGCTATCCTTCGCCGCGGTGGCTTCGCCGAAAGGGCGGGTGCACTGGCTTTTAAACTGCCGCCGTCCCTCCTGTCCCCGCCCACGCTGAGTCAGAGCTGACGCTCGTCAGGAGCTCCCTCCCCCGGCTGGGGGGACGAGGGGTTAGGGCACCCTCTCTCTGCCTGCCTTTCTGCTTTCGAGGTTTTTGCTTTCACGGTTTTGCCGCTTTAGGAAGGGTCCCCCGGCGCGACCCTCCTCCCCGGAGCCCGTCGCCGTGGTGGCTTCGTCGGAAGGGCGGGTGCACTGGCTTTTAAACTGCCGCCGTCCCTCCTGTCCTCGCCCAGGCTGACTCAGAGCTGCCGCTCGTCAGGAGCTCCCTCCTCCGGCTCGGGGGACGAGAGGCTAAGGCACCCTCTCTCTCCCGGCGCTTTTGCCTTCACGGTTTTGCCGCTTTAATATAGGTCCCCCGGCGCTATCCTCCGCTCCGGAGCCCTTCGCCGCGGTGGCTTCGCCGAAAGGGCGGGTGCACTGGGTTTTAAAGTGCCGCCGTCCCTCCTGTCCCCACCCACGCTGAGTCAGAGCTGCCGCTCGACTGGAGCTACCTTCTCCGGCTCGGCGGACGGAGGGCTGGGGCACCCTCTCTCTCCCGGCGCTTTTGCCTTCACGGTTTTGCCGCTTTAGGAAAGGTCCCGCAGCGCGATCCTCCGCTCCGGAGCCCGTCGCCGTGGTGGCTTCGCCAAAAGGGCGGGTGCACTGGCTTTCAAACTGCCGCCGTCCCTCCTGTCCCCGCCCACGCTGAGTCAGAGCTGCCGCTCGTCAGGAGCTCTCTCCTCCGGCTCGAGGGACGAGAGGCTAAGGCACCCTCTCTCTCCCGGCGCTTTTGTCGTCGCCGTTGTGCCGCTTTAATATAGGTCCCCCGGCGCTATCCTCCGCTCCGGAGCCCTTCGCCGCGGTGGCTTCGCCGAAAGGGCGGGTGCACTGGGTTTTAAAGTGCCGCCGTCCCTCCTGTCCCCACCCACGCTGAGTCAGAGCTGCCGCTCGACTGGAGCTACCTTCTCCGGCTCGGCGGACGGAGGGCTGGGGCACCCTCTCTCTCCCGGCGCTTTTGCCTTCACGGTTTTGCCGCTTTAGGAAAGGTCCCGCAGCGCGATCCTCCGCTCCGGAGCCCGTCGCCGTGGTGGCTTCGCCAAAAGGGCGGGTGCACTGGCTTTCAAACTGCCGCCGTCCCTCCTGTCCCCGCCCACGCTGAGTGAGAGCTGCCGCTCGTCAGGAGCTCTCTCCTCCGGCTCGGGGGACGGGGGGCTAGGACACCCTCTCTCTGCCTGCGTTTTTGCCTTCGCGGTTTTTGCTTTCACAGTTCTGCCGCTTTAGGAAGGGTCCCCCGGCGCGATCCTCCGCTCCGGAGCCCTTCGCCGCGGTGGCTTCGCCGAAAGGGCGGGTGCACTGGCTTTCAAACTGCCGCCGTCCCTCCTGTCCCCGCCCACGCTGAGTCAGAGCTGCCGCTCGTCAGAAGCTCCCTCCTCCGGCTCGGGGGACGGGTGCTGTTGCCTTCACGGTTTTGCCTCTTTAGAAAGGCTCCCCGGCGCGATCCTCCGCGCCGGAGCCCTTCGCCTCGGTGGCTTCGCCGAAAGGGCGGGTGCACTGGCTTTCAAACTGCTGCCGTTCCTCCTGTTCTCGCCCACGCTGAGTCAGAGCTGCCGCACTTCAGGAGCTCCCTCCTCCGGCTCGGGGGACGAGAGGCTAAGGCACCCTCTCTCTCCCGGCGCTTTTGTCGTCGCGGTTTTGCCGCTTTAGAATAGGTCCCCCGGCGCTATCCTCCGCTCCGGAGCCCTTCGCCGCGGTGGCTTCGCCGAAAGGGCGGGTGCACTGGCTTTCAAACTGCCGCCGTCCCTCCTGTCCCCGCCCACGCTGAGTGAGAGCTGCCGCTCGTCAGGAGCTCTCTCCTCCGGCTCGGGGGACGGGGGGCTGGGGCACCCTCTCTCTCCTGGCGCTTTTGTCGTCGCGGTTTTGCCGCTTTAGGAAGGGTCCCCCGGCGCGATCCTCCGCTCCGGAGCCCTTCGCCGCGGTGGCTTCGCCGAAAAGGCGGGTGCACTGGCTTTCCAACTGCCGCCGTCCCTCCTGTCCCCGCCCACGCTGAGTCAGAGCTGCCGCTCGTCAGGAGCTCCCTCCTCCGGCTCGGGGGACGAGGGGCTACGACACACTCTCTCTGCCTGCGTTTTTGCCTTCGCGGTTTTTGCTTTCACGGTTTTGCCGCTTTAGGAAGGGTCCCCCGGCGCGATCCTCCGCTCCGGAGCCCTTCGCCGCGGTGGCTTCGCCGAAAGGGCGGGTGCACTGGCTTTCAAACTGCCGCCGTCCCTCCTGTCCTCGCCCACGCTGAGTCAGAGCTGCCGCTCGTCAGGAGCTCTCTCCTCCGGCTCGGGGGACGGGGGGCTGGGGCACCCTCTCTCTCCTGGCGCTTTTGTCGTCGCGGTTTTGGCGCTTTAGAATAGGTCCCCCGGCGCTATCCTTCGCCGCGGTGGCTTCGCCGAAAGGGCGGGTGCACTGGCTTTTAAACTGCCGCCGTCCCTCCTGTCCCCGCCCACGCTGAGTCAGAGCTGACGCTCGTCAGGAGCTCCCTCCCCCGGCTGGGGGGACGAGGGGTTAGGGCACCCTCTCTCTGCCTGCCTTTCTGCTTTCGAGGTTTTTGCTTTCACGGTTTTGCCGCTTTAGGAAGGGTCCCCCGGCGCGACCCTCCTCCCCGGAGCCCGTCGCCGTGGTGGCTTCGTCGGAAGGGCGGGTGCACTGGCTTTTAAACTGCCGCCGTCCCTCCTGTCCCCGCCCACGCTGAGTCAGAGCTGCCGCTCGTCAGGAGCTCTCTCCTCCGGCTCGGGGTACGAGAGGCTAAGGCACCCTCTCTCTCCCGGCGCTTTTGTCGTCGCGGTTTTGCCGCTTTAGAATAGGTTCCCCGGCGCTATCCTCCGCTCCGGAGCCCTTCGCCTCGGTGGCTTCGCCGAAAGGGCGGGTGCACTGGCTTTCAAACTGCCGCCGTCCCTCCTGTTCTCGCCCACGCTGAGTCAGAGCTGCCGCTCGTCAGGAGTTCCCTCCTCCGGCTCGGGGGACGGGTGCTGTTGTCTTCACGGTTTTGCCTCTTTAGAAAGGCTCCCCGGCGCGATCCTCCGCGCCGGAGCCCTTCGCCACGGTGGCTTCGCCGAAAGGGCGGGTGCACTGGCTTTCAAACTGCCGCCGTCCCTCCTGTCCTCGCCCACGCTGAGTCAGAGCTGACACTCGTCAGGAGCTCTCTCCTGCGGCTCGGGGGACGAGAGGCTAAGGCACCCTCTCTCTCCCGGCGCTTTTGTCGTCGCGGTTTTGCCGCTTTAGAATAGGTCTCCCGGCGCTATCCTCCGCTCCGGAGCCCTTCGCCTCGGTGGCTTCGCCGAAAGGGCGGGTGCACTGGCTTTTAAACTGCCGCCGTCCCTCCTGTCACCGCCCACGCTGAGTCAGAGCTGCCGCTCGTCAGGAGCTCTCTCCTCCGGCTGGGGGGACGAGGGGATATGACACCCTCTCTCTGCCTTCGTTTTTACCTTCGCGGTTTTTACTTTCACGGTTTTGCCGCTTTAGGAAGGGTCCCCCGGCGCGATCCTCCGCTCCAGAGCCCTTCGCCTCGGTGGCTTCGCCGAAAGGGCGGGTGCTCTGGCTTTGAAAA
This sequence comes from Calonectris borealis, assembly GCF_964195595.1. Classification (NCBI taxonomy): domain Eukaryota; kingdom Metazoa; phylum Chordata; class Aves; order Procellariiformes; family Procellariidae; genus Calonectris; species Calonectris borealis. The sequence continues at coordinate 34,842,234 of NC_134351.1, read as the reverse complement.
TACCGCCGTCCCTCCTGTCCCTGCCCACGCTGAGTCAGAGCTGCCGCTCGTCAGGAGCTCTCTCCTGCGGCTCGGGGGACGAGAGGGTAAGGCACCCTCTCTCTCCCGGCGCTTTTGTCGTCGCGGTTTTGCCGCTTTAGAATAGGTCCCCCGGCGCTATCCTCCGCTCCGGAGCCCTTCGCCGCGGTGGCTTCGCCGAAAGGGCGGGTGCACTGGCTTTCAAACTGCCGCCGTCCCTCCTGTCCCCGCCCACGCTGAGTGAGAGCTGCCGCTCGTCAGGAGCTCTCTCCTCCGGCTCGGGGGACGGGGGGCTGGGGCACCCTCTCTCTCCTGGCGCTTTTGTCGTCGCGGTTTTGCCGCTTTAGGAAGGGTCCCCCGGCGCGATCCTCCGCTGCGGAGCCCTTCGCCGTGGTGGCTTCGCCGAAAAGGCGGGTGCACTGGCTTTCCAACTGCCGCCGTCCCTCCTGTCCCCGCCCACGCTGAGTCAGAGCTGCCGCTCGTCAGGAGCTCCCTCCTCCGGCTCGGGGGACGAGGGGCTACGACACACTCTCTCTGCCTGCGTTTTTGCCTTCGCGGTTTTTGCTTTCACGGTTTTGCCGCTTTAGGAAGGGTCCCCCGGCGCGATCCTCCGCTCCGGAGCCCTTCGCCGCGGTGGCTTCGCCGAAAGGGCGGGTGCACTGGCTTTCAAACTGCCGCCGTCCCTCCTGTCCTCGCCCACGCTGAGTCAGAGCTGACACTCGTCAGGAGCTCCCTCCTCCGGCTCGGGGGACGGGGGGCTGGGGCACCCTCTCTCTCCCGGCGCTTTTGCCTTCACAGTTTTGCCGCTTTAGGAAGGGTCCCCCGGCGCGATCCTCCGCTCCAGAGCCCGTCGCCGTGGTGGCTTCGCCGAAAGGGCGGGTGCACTGGCTTTTAAACTGCCGCCGTCCCTCCTGTCCCCGCCCACGCTGAGTCAGAGCTGCCGCTCGTCAGGAGCTCTCTCCTCCGGCTCGGGGGACGGGGGGCTGGGGCACCCTCTCTCTCCTGGCGCTTTTGTCGTCGCGGTTTTGGCGCTTTAGAATAGGTCCCCCGGCGCTATCCTTCGCCGCGGTGGCTTCGCCGAAAGGGCGGGTGCACTGGCTTTTAAACTGCCGCCGTCCCTCCTGTCCCCGCCCACGCTGAGTCAGAGCTGACGCTCGTCAGGAGCTCCCTCCCCCGGCTGGGGGGACGAGGGGTTAGGGCACCCTCTCTCTGCCTGCCTTTCTGCTTTCGAGGTTTTTGCTTTCACGGTTTTGCCGCTTTAGGAAGGGTCCCCCGGCGCGACCCTCCTCCCCGGAGCCCGTCGCCGTGGTGGCTTAGTCGGAAGGGCGGGTGCACTGGCTTTTAAATTGCCGCCGTCCCTCCTGTCCTCGCCCAGGCTGACTCAGAGCTGCCGCTCGTCAGGAGCTCCCTCCTCCGGCTCGGGGGACGAGAGGCTAAGGCACCCTCTCTCTCCCGGCGCTTTTGCCTTCACGGTTTTGCCGCTTTAATATAGGTCCCCCGGCGCTATCCTCCGCTCCGGAGCCCTTCGCCGCGGTGGCTTCGCCGAAAGGGCGGGTGCACTGGGTTTTAAAGTGCCGCCGTCCCTCCTGTCCCCACCCACGCTGAGTCAGAGCTGCTGCTCGACTGGAGCTACCTTCTCCGGCTCGGCGGACGGAGGGCTGGGGCACCCTCTCTCTCCCGGCGCTTTTGCCTTCACGGTTTTGCCGCTTTAGGAAAGGTCCCGCAGCGCGATCCTCCGCTCCGGAGCCCGTCGCCGTGGTGGCTTCGCCAAAAGGGCGGGTGCACTGGCTTTCAAACTGCCGCCGTCCCTCCTGTCCCCGCCCACGCTGAGTCAGAGCTGCCGCTCGTCAGGAGCTCTCTCCTCCGGCTCGAGGGACGAGAGGCTAAGGCACCCTCTCTCTCCCCGCGCTTTTGTCGTCGCGGTTTAGCCGCTTTAGAATAGGTCCCCCGGCGCTATCCTCCGCTCCGGAGCCCTTCGCCTCGGTGGCTTCGCCGAAAGGGCGGGTGCACTGGCTTTTAAACTGCCGCCGTCCCTCCTGTCCCCGCCCACGCTGAGTCAGAGCTGCCGCTCGTCAGGAGCTCTCTCCTCCGGCTCGGGGTACGAGAGGCTAAGGCACCCTCTCTCTCCCGGCGCTTTTGTCGTCGCGGTTTTGCCGCTTTAGAATAGGTTCCCCGGCGCTATCCTCCGCTCCGGAGCCCTTCGCCTCGGTGGCTTCGCCGAAAGGGCGGGTGCACTGGCTTTCAAACTGCCGCCGTCCCTCCTGTTCTCGCCCACGCTGAGTCAGAGCTGCCGCTCGTCAGGAGCTCCCTCCTCCGGCTCGGGGGACGAGGGGCTAGGACACCCTCTCTCTGCCTGCGTTTTTGCCTTCGCGGTTTTTGCTTTCACAGTTTTGCCGCTTTAGGAAGGGTCCCCCGGCGCGATCCTCCGCTCCGGAGCCCTTCGCCGCGGTGGCTTCGCCGAAAGGGCGGGTGCACTGGCTTTCAAACTGCCGCCGTCCCTCTTCTCCTCGCCCACGCTGAGTCAGAGCTGACACTGGACAGGAGCTCCCTCCTCCGGCTCGGGGGACGGATGCTTTTGCCTTCACAGTTTTGCCGCGTTAGGAAGGGTCCCCCGGCGCGATCCTCCGCTCCGGAGCCGTTCGCCTCGGTGGCTTCGCCGAAAGGGCGGGTGCAGTGGCTTTCAAACTGCCGCCGTCCCTCCTGTCCTCGCCCACGCTGAGTCAGAGCTGCCGCTGAGACAAGGGATTAAGGAATTTTAGTAGTTGAATGATTAATAGTAGTTAGAAGATTGAATAGTAGGTAGGGGCTTGATACTTTGTTCCTCACAAGGCCGGCTCAGCCTGATAAGGCCGACTTAGCTATGGTGTAAATTAACTGAGGCGCCTCACAAGGACAGCTCCTGATAAAGACTAAAAACTTGTCTCAAGAAGCCAGCTAAAACTGACCCTGCAGTATGGACAAAAGTAAGAAGACAACTGAGCCTGCGCAAGAACAAAAGGTTACTAGCGGTGACGAAGAGGAACTATCAGCCTTCATCCCCACGACCCCCGACGACCACCACTAGGAGGCAATGCGCAAGCGCAGATGGGAGGGGTCTATGGAAATGACTTCTTAGAACTCATTTTAATACAAAGCGGGGACAGGTCATGCATATGTATAGCCGTATTACAAAACTTTATGAATATGTAATATTTTACTGTATATATTTATGGTGAGTGCCGCACTGGCGCGCGCACGATTTTGGTGCGATACTCCCCCGTGCCGCCCAGCGCTGAATAAACATACCTACTTTACAATCTCATAGATTGTGGAGTCCAGTTTCCGCAAGTCACCGCTCGTCAGGAGCTCTCTCCTGCGGCTCGGGGGACGAGAGGCTAAGACACCCTCTCTCTCCCGGCGCTTTTGTCGTCGCCGTTGTGCCGCTTTAGAATAGGTCCCCCGGCGCTATCCTCCGCTCCGGAGCCCGTCGCCGTGGTGGCTTCGCCGAAAGGGCGGGTGCTCTGGCTTTTAAACTGCCGCCGTCCCTCCTGTCCCCGCCCACGCTGAGTCAGAGATTCCGCTCGTCAGGAGCTCCCTCCTCCGGCTCGGGGGACGGGGGGCTGGGGCACCCTCTCTCTCCCGGCGCTTTTGTCTTCACAGTTTTGCCGCGTTAGGAAGGGTCCCCCGGCACGATCCTCCGCGCCGGAGCCCTTCGCCTCGGTGGCTTCGCCGAAAGGGCGGGTGCAGTGGCTTTCAAACTGCCGCCGTCCCTCCTGTCCCCGCCCACGCTGAGTCAGAGCTGCCGCTCGTCAGGAGCTCTCTCCTCCGGCTCGGGGGACGAGAGGCTAACGCACCCTCTCTCCCCCGTGCCGCCCAGCGCTGAATAAACATACCTACTTTACAATCTCATAGATTGTGGAGTCCGGTTTCCGCAAGTCAGTTTTGGCGAGCCAGGCAGGAGACTCTCTGCTTCACCACGGGATCGGCTGGGGAGCGGACGCCCCTGGGCGCGCCCCGAGCATTTCCTCGGAGGGGACTCCGCTGCCAGCCGCTCACCGTGGGAGCAGACAAGAACCTCCTGAGTCCACGGAAAGGAAAGGTATGTTTTAGGAGAGGAGCCTGTAAGTCGTACGCATGGCTGGGGCTGCTGGTAAATCGCACAGAGACGTCTGGCGTGCAGCATAGTCCCCGTATGGTAGGAGGGTACCCTGCACGGTAATAGGGGGGATTCGCTGACCGATAGAGCGGCCGCTAGCGATCTTGGGAGTAGATCGAGTGGATCCGAGGTTTCTGCTGTATCCCAGTGTTGGGAGCCAGGACGGACCTGCTAATGACTGGTATATAAGAAGCAGGAGAAGGGTAAGCGGACCTCCTTGCAATTGCGATTGGGTCATCTTTAAGGTTGCAGCTGCTGGGTGGGTGTACAACTAGTCTGAGGAGTTGTACGTGGCATGGCCATAAATATTATCATCTGTTGCAACAATTTATTGTGTGACTGAGTGTCTGTGTTGTATGAGTGAGACGCAGCACAGCTGCGAAGCGAGTGTGGAGTCCTGATCCGCGGCTCTGTAATCTCTGCGAGGAGAGCGGCCGGAGACGAACGAAGTGAATGATAGGATCGAACCTTTGTCTTTTGTGTACGAAAACATCGTAGAATTTTGTGAAAAAGCAGTATTGTATATCTAGCAAGTTCTATGATAAGAAAACCTCCGATAAAGTCACTAAGACAGTGCAGGAAGGAAAACCAGTCCCAGCATCTTATTAAAGGTTAAAAGAAAAGATCAATAAAGGGAAGATACGAAATGGGTAACACTCAAAAGGGAGTCTTGAAGAAAAGCCCCTTGGGCTGTGTGCTTGCTCATTGGAGAGATATCGTTGGGATCGGAGGGACGGAAAATAGAAAAATTCTTATTAAATATTGTAATCAATGGTGGCCACTGTATAAATTGGAAAGTGAGGCTAAATGGCCACTTAATGGATCAATAGACTACAATACTCTCCTACAATTGATGCTATTTCTAAGGAGAGAAGGGAAGTGGGATGAAGTTTCATATGCAGATATGTTTTTCACCCTCCGAAACCATCCGGAGTGGCAAAGGGACTGTGGGCTGGCACCACCACAGGACCCTATGGTACTCGCACTTGAGCGAGAAAATAAAGAATTTAAAGGTAAACTGAAGCGGTGTTGCTCGGCATGCAGTATTGGACAGAGGTGTATGAAAGCAAACAAAATTCACCAGGTGCCGGAACCAGATCTAACTGACCTGTTTAAGCCTCCCCCTCGACCACAGGAACAGGATGCGGACTCGGACGAAACTTCCACCCCCCCGGACAGCCCTGTATCTTCCCGCACCAGAAAGAAAACTGCCCCAGTAGCCTTACAGGCACCTCTTCGAGAGGCGGTGGCGCCTGATGGCGGGACGATGCTAATCAAGGTACCTTTTTCCACTACTGATTTAGGGGAATGGAAAAGGGTTGCAAAAGATTATAGGAGCGATCCGATCGGTGTAGCTAAACATTTTCAGTTTATTGTGAAACAACATAACCCTGATTGGAAGGACATACAATTATTATTAGACTATATGACTGAAACAGAAAAGCAATTGATTTTAAAAACAGCAGGGAGTTTGGCTGATGAATACTATAGGACTACAGGAGGGGATGTTAAGGAATATTTCCCTCTACAAGATCCAAAATGGGATGCGAACAGATCTGCAGAAATGGTAAAACTACAGGGGTATCAGGAGTGGATTTCGAGAGGAATGGAAAAGGCTATACCCAAAACCATAAACTGGTCAGCTCTATATGCAATTAAGCAAGGTCCCTCCGAGTCCCCATCTGAATTCCTGGATCGACCGAGGGATGCAATGCGCCGTAACACACCGCTGGATCCTGGATCCGAGGTAGGAATACAACAACTAGTCTCTCTGTTTTTGGGTCAGTCCACAGGGGACATTAGGCGCAAGCTCCAGAAGCTACGTACTACAGAAAGTAGAAATTTGGAGGTGTTGCTAGATGAAGCATGGAGAGTATTTAGTAACAGAGAAGAAGCATACAAACAGGTACAAAGGAGAATAGTGGCAGTTGTAAGGAAAAAAGAGGAAAGGAGACCTAGGCAAGAACCGCCTCGCTTAGGAAAAAATCAATGTGCACGATGCAAAAAGTTTGGTCATTGGAAAGGAGAATGTCCGATGAATAGGGGAAGAGGACGAAGTTATCAGGCAAGGAAAGTGGTAGCTCATGTGAAAAAGGACTGACGGGAACCTGGGGAATCCACCCTAGCGGATCCACTGGTTATAATAAAGCTAGGGAAGGAACAACAAGAGGTAGAATTTTTAGTTGATACAGGGGCAACATACTCAGTTTTGAATCAAGCCTTGATGCCCCTGGAGAATGATTACATCATGATAAAGGGGGCAACTGGTCATAGTGAAAAGGCGTATTTTTGTAAACCTTTAAAATATAAACTGGGAAAACAATGGGGAATTCACAGATTTCTATATATGCCCGACTCTCCAAAGGCCCTATTGGGAAGAGACTTGCTAGAACAATTAGGTGCAAAAATTATATTCGAAAAAGGAGAAATTTCTCTGAAAATAAAAGATCAAGAATACATTCAAATCCTAAGTTTATTCTTAACCAGTCCTTCCATAAAAGGAGAAATTAGGGAGGAAGTCTTAAATCAGGTATACCCTGGGGTATGGGCTACCGATGTACCCGGAAGAGCAAAGAATGCATTACCTGTTGAAGTTAAACTTAAAAAGGGAAACCAACAACCAGTAAGGATTAAGCAATATCCCCTAAAGAGAGAAGATAGAGAAGGGATTCGGCCGATAATTGAAAAATTTTTACAATTCGGACTATTAAAAGAATGTGAGTCTAATTTTAACACACCCATATTACCAGTTCGTAAGCCTGACGGGTCGTATCGTGTAGTCCAGGATCTACGGGCCGTAAACAAGGTAACTGAGGATCTCTACCCCGTGGTGGCGAATCCATATACTCTGTTGACTACACTAACACCTGAATTAGCCTGGTTTACTGTTATAGACTTGAAAGATGCCTTCTTTTGCCTCCCTCTCCATGAAGCCAGCCAAAGATTGTTTGCATTCGAATGGGAAAACCCCAAAACCGGTCGCAAGACTCAACTCACCTGGACGGTGTTGCCACAAGGATTCAAAAATAGCCCTACCATTTTTGGCAATCAGCTTGCAAAGGACTTGGAATCATGGGAAATCCCGTCTGAAAAGGGAAAACTGCTACAATATGTGGATGATATCCTGATCGCCACCGAAACAGAGAACGATTGTATCACCTGGACGGTGAGTCTATTAAATTTCTTGGGGCTCCAAGGGTACCGGGTGTCTAAGAAGAAAGCCCAAGTAATACAGCGCAAAGGGATTTATTTAGGCTATGAAATCAGTGCTGGGGAAAGAACCTTGGGACAAGCCCGTAAAGAGGCAATCTGCCAAACCCAGAGACCTCGAACAGTGAAAGAGTTACGGACTTTCTTGGGAATGACTGGGTGGTGTCGGCTGTGGATTTATAATTATGGACTGCTTGTTAAACCATTATATGCCCTAATAACTACCAACCAGGGACACCTTGAATGGAACAACCAGGCCGTACGAGCCTTTGAGAAACTAAAGAAAGCCTTGATGTCAGCTCCAGCTTTGGGGCTCCCAGATGTGAGTAAGCCATTTCTCCTCTTTTCCCACGAAAAACAAGGGGTTGCACTGGGGATACTAGCACAGAATTTGGGTCCCGATCGACGAGCAGTTGCCTACTTTTCCAAACAGTTGGATACAACTGCGAAGGGCTGGCCTGGATGCTTGCGGGCAGTCGCAGCTGTAATACTAAACATACAAGAAGCCCAAAAATTCACCCTGGGTCAGAAAATGACTGTGCTGGTGTCCCATACAGTATCTGCAGTACTGGAAGCGAAGGGTGGACATTGGCTTTCTCAACAAAGATTTCTAAGATATCAGGCTATATTGGTAGAACAGGATGATGTAGAAATAACAGTCACTAACATTGCCAACCCAGCTTCCTTCCTAGAGGGAAACACAGGAGAACCAGTGCATCATGACTGCTTAGAGACCATTGAAGCAACATATGCAAGCCGACCAGATCTGAAAGACAGCCCCGTAGAAGACGGAGAGAACTGGTTCACAGACGGAAGCAGCTATGTCCTGAGTGGTAAAAGATACGCGGGATATGCTATTACCACTAGTCAGGAGATAATAGAATCAAAGCCTTTGCCCCTAAATACCTCGGCACAGAAAGCGGGGATAATTGCTCTAACCCGTGCCTTGGAATTGGCCCAAGGAAAAATTGTAAACATTTATACAGACTCAAGATATGCCTTCGGAGTTGTGCATGCACATGGAGCAATCTGGAAAGAGAGAGGGTTATTAAGCTCTCAAGGGAAGAATATTAAACACGCAGAGGAAATTTTGAGACTGTTGGAGGCAGTACAACTCCCTGAGAAAGTGGCAATTATACACATCAAGGCACACCAGAAAGTGAGCTCGGAATTGGAAAGGGGAAATGAGCTGGCGGACAGAGAGGCAAAACAGGCAGCCAAGGTAAAGGTAAAAATAGAAGGGGCCTTAGTCCCTGACGGGCGAATCTCCCTAGAAGGTAAGCCAGAATATACAAAAGAAGATCAGAAGCTTATTGCAGATCTAGAAGGGTCATATAATAGAGAGGGATGGGCTCTCACCCCACAAGGGAAACTAATTATTCCCTCCTATCTAACATGGTCTCTGATAAGGGAAGAACATAGAAAAAGGCATTGGGGGGCAGAGGCCCTATATAAACAACTAATCAAAGAAATCGTAGCTAGGAATTTATACACTACTGTAAGGCAAGTGACACAGCAGTGCGATCTCTGCCTCCAGACAAATCCCAAGAATACCCCCAAACCAGAAATGGGCCAAATTGGTAAAGGTAATGGGCCTGGGCAACAGTGGCAGATCGATTTTTCAGAACTCCCAAGAAAAGGGGGGTATCGATATTTATTGGTATTAACTGACACCTTTTCAGGTTGGCCAGAGGCATTCCCTACCAGGACAGCCAAGGCTCGGGAGGTAACTAGAACATTAATACAAGAAATAATACCACGTTTTGGGGTTCCAGCAACCATATCTTCTGACAGAGGACCACATTTCATCTCCAAAGTAGTACAACAAATTAGCCACCATTTGGGCATAGATTGGCAGCTTCATACCCCATATCGCCCTCAGTCGAGTGGCCAAGTAGAAAAAATGAACCACTTAATCAAACAGCAGATTGTGAAATTGGGACAGGAAACTAACTTGGCCTGGCCTCAGTCTCTTCCTTTGGCTCTTTTGCGCATACGAACTAGGCCAAGAGCAAAGGAAGGACTGAGCCCTTTTGAAATCTTGTACGGACGACCCTATAGAGTACAGAAAGGGATGTCCACGCAAGTCGGGGATGAAATCATGACCTCCTACATGGTTGCTTTGGGGAAACAACTCAGGAAGGTTGAGAAATATGTGGTTGGGACTCGAAGCAGGGGTTTGGATGGGCCTGTACATAATATACAACCTGGAGACTATGTGTATGTAAAGTCTCTTGCAGAGAAAACTTTGGAGCCGCAGTGGGAAGGACCATTCCAAGTACTCCTCACCTCCTTCACAGCAATCAAAATCAAAGAACAGAATGCCTGGATCCATCATACCAGAGTGAAGAAGGCACACAAATCTCCATGGAAGGTCACGCAAGCCCAACCGGGAAAATTATTTTTTTCACGGTCATAATTATGATTTGGGGGTGGGAAAGCACTACTAGCCAGGATAATACTAAGCAGTTTTGGTCTCAGGCTTATATCAAATATACCGGATCCATGGGGAAATTGTCTGATCTGAGAGGCTTAAACCTATCTACCGTGGTCATACATGGAAGCCAGGTATACTTGAGAGGGGAATGGGAATGGGGTAACACTACAGAAATTCATCAACTCCAGGGGACTGTAGGAGAAGAAATCAAAGTGGGATGCCGAATGACTAATGGGACTACTACCCATAAAAAGGCATCCCAGATTAGTAATCGGAACATCTGTCCTATAGATGATACCACAGAAGCCTGTCCTCCAAGTAACATAACGGCCTGTACCGGAAGGGAATTAGAATGTTGGCATAACTTCACACTAATAAGAACCACTGAGGTGGTTTGTCTCTGGGCCAGAGATAACATTGGACTCTCATTTAAATTTAGGATAAATGCTGTGACAAGGCCTGTTGTAACGGTCACAACGGTCGCGCCGGTCGCGCCGGTCACACCTCATGCACTCAAGCTCAAACCTAGAGTGTATGAAGTCGGGCCGTATGTAATAAGGAATACAGGACAACAACAAATGCTATTTAACCCGGATTGGTCCCTTAAACAAGTAAAATTGCAAATGCAGAACAATGTCTCAGAAATTCAACCGGCCTGTTCTCCTTTTTTGCAAACCTCTTACAAGGGGTGGACTACCTGGCTGCATAAAAGACGAATATCAAGAGACTTAACTGGTATTTTAGGTACAGGGTTAGGGGTCCTAAATAGCATTGATGCAGAGGTAATAATGAATAAATTGGCTGCCTCTACTACCGAGCTGACAAAATTACACCAGCCTTTACGATCTTCCCTATTGGCTCTGGGAACCCATCAGTGGCTACTGTCAAAAGTGTTACCTGATTGGGAAAGAATAAACAGAGGAGACCATGAGATAATCATGAATGCACTCGGTGGGCTCCAAAATAATGTTTCTCTAGCTCTCAGCTGTATTCAGGCACAATTGTGGATGCAATCAGTAACTGCTTCAGCCCTAAGAGAGGGTGAAGAGGGAATCTTCCCCACTGAAATTCGGAAAATAATTTGGGACAATGCAAATGACTTTGAAAAGAAACTTCAGTCTTGGTGGAACTTAGTGAATTTTACTTATGATCCTGCTACAAACACAGTCGAAGCTTTTGTATTAACTATTAGCAAAGCTACAGTATATATGATCCACCCTATTATAGCATTAGGACTGAATCACAACAAGACCCTACTTCACCCTTTTGAACATAGGGCATGGGCTCGAAAAACAGGGAATGAATGGCAAACTGTAGATTTAGAATCTTGCATTGTACGAGAACAAGGGTTCATTTGTGAAAAAAATGCTATCGATACTCAAGATATTTGTCTTGACACTGATCAGAAAGTTTGTCATTTTGAAATTCGCCCCAATGCTGACCTTAAAACCATATTAATATACACTGGCAAAGGTTGCGTATGTTTGAGAACTACTTGTAGTTTTATATCTGTAGGGGACATGAAGGTAGACACTAAAAATCACTCAAATTTTTGCATTTGCAATTTTACTAAAATCATTGGATGTGACTTTAATTATATAGCTCCAGTTATATCCCATCAGGTTCTTAGATCTAATTATACATTATTCCATGAATTGATACCTACATCCCTCGGGATGGATTTAGCTCGAACGAAGGAATTACTACAACATCACGATTTAACACAAATACTAGAAGAAGTTAAAAACAATGGAAAGGAGACCTTGATAACGGTGCATCATGACATAGACAAAATAAAAAAAGTTCTAAAGTGGGTAAAAAAGGATGGAGAACACAAATGGTGGGAAATACTTTTCGGATGGTCGCCCACTGCTACAGGTATTCTTAATACCTTATGTCACCCTATTGTTGTTCTCCTAATTCTAGTTTTTATTAGTATTGCTTTATCTGCAATACTGTATGTTTTAAATTGGCGAATGATAAAACAAATAAGGCACTTGAGGTATGACTATCAGCACCGACAACAAATTGAAACAGGCAGAAATCTTATAAAGGACCTGGAGAAGAATGGGATAATATAAAGAAAATTAGTATAGGGTTTAGTATAGAGTAAAAGAATTTACTAACTTTTTAGAAAAGGGGGGACTGAGACAAGGGATTAAGGAATGTTAGTAGTTGAATGATTAATAGTAGGTAGAAGATTGAATCAGTAGGTAGGGGCTTGATACTTTGTTCCTCACAAGGCCGGCTCAGCCTGATAAGGCCGACTTAGCTATGGTGTAAATTAACTGAGGCGCCTCACAAGGACAGCTCCTGATAAAGACTAAAAACTTGTCTCAAGAAGCCAGCTAAAACTGACCCTGCAGTATGGACAAAAGTAAGAAGACAACTGAGCCTGCGCAAGAACAAAAGGTTACTAGCGGTGACGAAGAGGAACTATCAGCCTTCATCCCCACGACCCCCGACGACCACCACTAGGAGGCAATGCGCAAGCGCAGATGGGAGGGGTCTATGGAAATGACTTCTTAGAACTCATTTTAATACAAAGCGGGGACAGGTCATGCATATGTATAGCCGTATTACAAAACTTTATGAATATGTAATATTTTACTGTATATATTTATGGTGAGTGCCGCACTGGCGCGCGCACGATTTTGGTGCGATACTCCCCCGTGCCGCCCAGCGCTGAATAAACATACCTACTTTACAATCTCATAGATTGTGGAGTCCAGTTTCCGCAAGTCACCGCTCGTCAGGAGCTCTCTCCTGCGGCTCGGGGGACGAGAGGCTAAGACACCCTCTCTCTCCCGGCGCTTTTGTCGTCGCCGTTTTGCCGCTTTAGAATAGGTCCCCCGGCACGATCCTCCGCGCCGGAGCCCTTCGCCTCGGTGGCTTCGCCGAAAGGGCGGGTGCAGTGGCTTTCAAACTGCCGCCGTCCCTCCTGTCCCCGCCCACGCTGAGTCAGAGCTGCCGCTCGTCAGGAGCTCCCTCCTCCGGCTAGGGGGACGGGTGCTGTTGTCTTCACGGTTTTGCCTCTTTAGAAAGGCTCCCCGGCGCGATCCTCCGCGCCGGAGCCCTTCGCCGCGGTGGCTTCGCCGAAAGGGCGGGTGCACTGGCTTTCAAACTGCCGCCGTCCCTCCTGTCCCCGCCCACGCTGAGTCAGAGCTGCCGCTCGTCAGGAGCTCCCTCCTCCGGCTCGGGGGACGAGAGGCTAACGCACCCTCTCTCTCCCGGCGCTTTTGTCGTCGCGGTTTAGCCGCTTTAGGAAGGGTCCCACGGCGCGGTCCTCCGCTCCGGAGCCCTTCGCCGCGGTGGCTTCGCCGAAAGGGCGGGTGCACTGGATTTCAAACTGCTGCCGTCCCTCCTGTTCTCGCCCACGCTGAGTCAGAGCTGCCGCTCGTCAGGAGCTCCCTCCTGCGGCTCGGGGGTCGGGTGCTGTTGTCTTCACGGTTTTGCCGCTTTAGGAAGGGACCCCCGGCGCGATCCTCCGCTCCGGAGCCCTTCGCCTCGGTGGCTTCGCCGAAAGGGCGGGTGCAGTGGCTTTCAAACTGCCGCCGTCCCTCCTGTCCCCGCCCACGCTGAGTCAGAGCTGCCGCTCGTCAGGAGCTCTCTCCTCCGGCTCGGGGGACGAGAGGCTAACGCACCCTCTCTCTCCCGGCGCTTTTGTCGTCGCGGTTTTGCCGCTTTAGAATAGGTCCCCCGGCGCTATCCTCCGCTCCGGAGCCCTTCGCCTCGGTGGCTTCGCCGAAAGGGCGGGTGCACTGGCTTTCAAACTGCCGCCGTCCCTCCTGTCCCCGCCCACGCTGAGTCAGAGCTGCCGCTCGTCAGGAGCTCCCTCCTCCGGCTCGGGGGACGAGGGGCTAGGACACCCTCTCTCTGCCTGCGTTTTTGCCTTCGCGGTTTTTGCTTTCACAGTTCTGCCGCTTTAGGAAGGGTCCCCCGGCGCGATCCTCCGCTCCGGAGCCCTTCGCCGCGGTGGCTTCGCCGAAAGGGCGGGTGCACTGGCTTTCAAACTGCCGCCGTCCCTCCTGTCCTCGCCCACGCTGAGTCAGAGCTGCCGCTCGTCAGGACCTCCCTCCTCCGGCTCGGGGGACGGGGGGCTGGGGCACCCTCTCTCTCCCGGCGCTTTTGTCTTCACAGTTTTGCCGCGTTAGGAAGGGTCCCCCGGCGCGATCCTCCGCTCCGGAGCCCTTCGCCTCGGTGGCTTCGCCAAAAGGGCGGGTGCACTGGCTTTCAAACTGCCGCCGTCCCTCCTGTCCTCGCCCACGCTGAGTCAGAGATTCCGCTCGTCAGGAGCTCTCTCCTCCGGCTCGAGGGACGAGAGGCTAAGGCACCCTCTCTCTCCCGGCGCTTTTGTCGTCGCCGTTGTGCCGCTTTAGAATAGGTCCCCCGGCGCTATCCTCCGCTCCGGAGCCCGTCGCCGTGGTGGCTTCGCCGAAAGGGCGGGTGCACTGGCTTTTAAACTGCCGCCGTCCCTCCTGTCCCCGCCCACGCTGAGTCAGAGATTCCGAGCGTCAGGAGCTCCCTCCTCCGGCTCGGGGGACGGGGGGCTGGGGCACCCTCTCTCTCCTGGCGCTTTTGTCGTCGCGGTTTTGCCGCTTTAGGAAGGGTCCCCCGGCGCGATCCTCCGCTCCGGAGCCCTTCGCCGCGGTGGCTTCGCCGAAAGGGCGGGTGCACTGGCTTTCAAACTGCCGCCGTCCCTCCTGTCCCCGCCCACGCTGAGTCAGAGCTGCCGCTCGTCAGGAGCTCCCTCCTCCGGCTCGGGGGACGGGGGGCTGGGGCACCCTCTCTCTCCTGGCGCTTTTGTCTTCACAGTTTTGCCGCGTTAGGAAGGGTCCCCCGGCGCGATCCTCCGCTCCGGAGCCCTTCGCCACGGTGGCTTCGCCGAAAGGGCGGGTGCAGTGGCTTTCAAACTGCCGCCGTCCCTCCTGTCCCCGCCCACGCTGAGTCAGAGCTGCCGCTCGTCAGGAGCTCTCTCCTCCGGCTCGGGGGACGAGAGGCTAACGCACCCTCTCTCTCCCGGCGCTTTTGCCTTCACGGTTTTGCCGCTTTAGAATAGGTCCCCCGGCGCTATCCTCCGCTCCGGAGCCCTTCGCCTCGGTGGCTTCGCCGAAAGGGCGGGTGCACTGGCTTTTAAACTGCCGCCGTCCCTCCTGTCCCCGCCCACGCTGAGTCAGAGCTGCCGCTCGTCAGGAGCTCCCTCCTCCAGCTCGGGGGACGAGGGGCTAGGGCACCCTCTCTCTGCCTGCGTTTTTGCCTTCGCGGTTTTTGCTTTCACAGTTCTGCCGCTTTATGAAGGGTCCCGCGGCGCGATCCTCCGCTCCGGAGCCCTTCGCCGCGGTGGCTTCGCCGAAAGGGCGGGTGCAGTGGCTTTCAAACTGCCGCCGTCCCTCCTGTCCCCGCCCACGCTGAGTCAGAGCTGCCGCTCGTCAGGAGCTCTCTCCTCCGGCTCGGGGGACGAGAGGCTAAGGCACCCTCTCTCTCCCGGCGCTTTTGTCGTCGCCGTTGTGCCGCTTTAGAATAGGTCCCCCGGCGCTATCCTCCGCTCCGGAGCCCGTCGCCGTGGTGGCTTCGCCGAAAGGGCGGGTGCACTGGCTTTTAAACTGCCGCCGTCCCTCCTGTCCCCGCCCACGCTGAGTCAGAGATTCCGCTCGTCAGGAGCTCCCTCCTCCGGCTCGGGGGACGGGGGGCTGGGGCACCCTCTCTCTCCTGGCGCTTTTGTCTTCACAGTTTTGCCGCGTTAGGAAGGGTCCCCCGGCGCGATCCTCCGCTCCGGAGCCCTTCGCCACGGTGGCTTCGCCGAAAGGGCGGGTGCACTGGCTTTCAAACTGCCGCCGTCCCTCCTGTCCCCGCCCACGCTGAGTGAGAGCTGCCGCTCGTCAGGAGCTCTCTCCTCCGGCTCGGGGGACGGGGGGCTAGGACACCCTCTCTCTGCCTGCGTTTTTGCCTTCGCGGTTTTTGCTTTCACAGTTCTGCCGCTTTAGGAAGGGTCCCCCGGCGCGATCCTCCGCTCCGGAGCCCTTCGCCGCGGTGGCTTCGCCGAAAGGGCGGGTGCACTGGCTTTCAAACTGCCGCCGTCCCTCCTGTCCCCGCCCACGCTGAGTCAGAGCTGCCGCTCGTCAGGACCTCCCTCCTCCGGCTCGGGGGACGGGGGGCTGGGGCACCCTCTCTCTCCCGGCGCTTTTGTCTTCACAGTTTTGCCGCGTTAGGAAGGGTCCCCCGGCGCGATCCTCCGCTCCGGAGCCCTTCGCCTCGGTGGCTTCGCCGAAAGGGCGTGTGCACTGGCTTTTAAAGTGCCGCCGTCCCTCCTGTCCCCGCCCAAGCTGAGTCAGAGCTACCGCTCGTCAGAAGCTCCCTCCTCCGGCTCGGGGGACGGGTGCTGTTGCCTTCACGGTTTTGCCTCTTTAGAAAGGCTCCCCGGCGCGATCCTCCGCGCCGGAGCCCTTCGCCTCGGTGGCTTCGCCGAAAGGGCGGGTGCACTGGCTTTCAAACTGCTGCCGTCCCTCCTGTTCTCGCCCACGCTGAGTCAGAGCTGCCGCACTTCAGGAGCTCCCTCCTCCGGCTCGGGGGACGAGAGGCTAAGGCACCCTCTCTCTCCCGGCGCTTTTGTCGTCGCCGTTGTGCCGCTTTAGAATAGGTCCCCCGGCGCTATCCTCCGCTCCGGAGCCCGTCGCCGTGGTGGCTTCGCCGAAAGGGCGGGTGCACTGGCTTTTAAACTGCCGCCGTCCCTCCTGTCCCCGCCCACGCTGAGTCAGAGATTCCGCTCGTCAGGAGCTCCCTCCTCCGGCTCGGGGGACGGGGGGCTGGGGCACCCTCTCTCTCCTGGCGCTTTTGTCTTCACAGTTTTGCCGCGTTAGGAAGGGTCCCCCGGCGCGATCCTCCGCTCCGGAGCCCTTCGCCACGGTGGCTTCGCCGAAAGGGCGGGTGCAGTGGCTTTCAAACTGCCGCCGTCCCTCCTGTCCCCGCCCACGCTGAGTCAGAGCTGCCGCTCGTCAGGAGCTCTCTCCTCCGGCTCGGGGGACGAGAGGCTAACGCACCCTCTCTCTCCCGGCGCTTTTGCCTTCACGGTTTTGCCGCTTTAGAATAGGTCCCCCGGCGCTATCCTCCGCTCCGGAGCCCTTCGCCTCGGTGGCTTCGCCGAAAGGGCGGGTGCAGTGGCTTTCAAACTGCCGCCGTCCCTCCTGTCCCCGCCCACGCTGAGTCAGAGCTGCCGCTCGTCAGGAGCTCTCTCCTCCGGCTCGAGGGACGAGAGGCTAAGGCACCCTCTCTCTCCCGGCGCTTTTGTCGTCGCCGTTGTGCCGCTTTAGAATAGGTCCCCCGGCGCTATCCTCCGCTCCGGAGCCCGTCGCCGTGGTGGCTTCGCCGAAAGGGCGGGTGCACTGGCTTTTAAACTGCCGCCGTCCCTCCTGTCCCCGCCCACGCTGAGTCAGAGATTCCGCTCGTCAGGAGCTCCCTCCTCCGGCTCGGGGGACGGGGGGCTGGGGCACCCTCTCTCTCCTGGCGCTTTTGTCTTCACAGTTTTGCCGCGTTAGGAAGGGTCCCCCGGCGCGATCCTCCGCTCCGGAGCCCTTCGCCACGGTGGCTTCGCCGAAAGGGCGGGTGCACTGGCTTTCAAACTGCCGCCGTCCCTCCTGTCCCCGCCCACGCTGAGTGAGAGCTGCCGCTCGTCAGGAGCTCTCTCCTCCGGCTCGGGGGACGGGGGGCTAGGACACCCTCTCTCTGCCTGCGTTTTTGCCTTCGCGGTTTTTGCTTTCACAGTTCTGCCGCTTTAGGAAGGGTCCCCCGGCGCGATCCTCCGCTCCGGAGCCCTTCGCCACGGTGGCTTCGCCGAAAGGGCGGGTGCACTGGCTTTCAAACTGCCGCCGTCCCTCCTGTTCTCGCCCACGCTGAGTCAGAGCTGCCGCTCGTCAGGACCTCCCTCCTCCGGCTCGGGGGACGGGGGGCTGGGGCACCCTCTCTCTCCCGGCGCTTTTGTCTTCACAGTTTTGCCGCGTTAGGAAGGGTCCCCCGGCGCGATCCTCCGCTCCGGAGCCCTTCGCCTCGGTGGCTTCGCCGAAAGGGCGTGTGCACTGGCTTTTAAAGTGCCGCCGTCCCTCCTGTCCCCGCCCAAGCTGAGTCAGAGCTACCGCTCGTCAGAAGCTCCCTCCTCCGGCTCGGGGGACGGGTGCTGTTGCCTTCACGGTTTTGCCTCTTTAGAAAGGCTCCCCGGCGCGATCCTCCGCGCCGGAGCCCTTCGCCTCGGTGGCTTCGCCGAAAGGGCGGGTGCACTGGCTTTCAAACTGCTGCCGTCCCTCCTGTTCTCGCCCACGCTGAGTCAGAGCTGCCGCACTTCAGGAGCTCCCTCCTCCGGCTCGGGGGACGAGAGGCTAAGGCACCCTCTCTCTCCCGGCGCTTTTGTCGTCGCCGTTGTGCCGCTTTAGAATAGGTCCCCCGGCGCTATCCTCCGCTCCGGAGCCCGTCGCCGTGGTGGCTTCGCCGAAAGGGCGGGTGCACTGGCTTTTAAACTGCCGCCGTCCCTCCTGTCCCCGCCCACGCTGAGTCAGAGATTCCGCTCGTCAGGAGCTCCCTCCTCCGGCTCGGGGGACGGGGGGCTGGGGCACCCTCTCTCTCCTGGCGCTTTTGTCTTCACAGTTTTGCCGCGTTAGGAAGGGTCCCCCGGCGCGATCCTCCGCTCCGGAGCCCTTCGCCGCGGTGGCTTCGCCGAAAGGGCGGGTGCACTGGCTTTCAAACTGCCGCCGTCCCTCCTGTCCTCGCCCACGCTGAGTCAGAGCTGACACTCGTCAGGAGCTCTCTCCTGCGGCTCGGGGGACGAGAGGCTAAGGCACCCTCTCTCTCCCGGCGCTTTTGTCGTCGCGGTTTTGCCGCTTTAGAATAGGTCTCCCGGCGCTATCCTCCGCTCCGGAGCCCTTCGCCTCGGTGGCTTCGCCGAAAGGGCGGGTGCACTGGCTTTTAAACTGCCGCTGTCCCTCCTGTCACCGCCCACGCTGAGTCAGAGCTGCCGCTCGTCAGGAGCTCTCTCCTCCGGCTGGGGGGACGAGGGGATATGACACCCTCTCTCTGCCTTCGTTTTTGCCTTCGCGGTTTTTGCTTTCACGGTTTTGCCGCTTTAGGAAGGGTCCCCCGGCGCGATCCTCCGCTCCAGAGCCCTTCGCCTCGGTGGCTTCGCCGAAAGGGCGGGTGCTCTGGCTTTGAAAATACCGCCGTCCCTCCTGTCCCTGCCCACGCTGAGTCAGAGCTGCCGCTCGTCAGGAGCTCTCTCCTGCGGCTCGGGGGACGAGAGGGTAAGGCACCCTCTCTCTCCCGGCGCTTTTGTCGTCGCGGTTTTGCCGCTTTAGAATAGGTCCCCCGGCGCTATCCTCCGCTCCAGAGCCCTTCGCCGCGGTGGCTTCGCCGAAAGGGCGGGTGCACTGGCTTTCAAACTGCCGCCGTCCCTCCTGTCCCCGCCCACGCTGAGTGAGAGCTGCCGCTCGTCAGGAGCTCTCTCCTCCGGCTCGGGGGACGGGGGGCTGGGGCACCCTCTCTCTCCTGGCGCTTTTGTCGTCGCGGTTTTGCCGCTTTAGGAAGGGTCCCCCGGCGCGATCCTCCGCTCCGGAGCCCTTCGCCGCGGTGGCTTCGCCGAAAAGGCGGGTGCACTGGCTTTCCAACTGCCGCCGTCCCTCCTGTCCCCGCCCACGCTGAGTCAGAGCTGCCGCTCGTCAGGAGCTCCCTCCTCCGGCTCGGGGGACGAGGGGCTACGACACACTCTCTCTGCCTGCGTTTTTGCCTTCGCGGTTTTTGCTTTCACGGTTTTGCCGCTTTAGGAAGGGTCCCCCGGCGCGATCCTCCGCTCCGGAGCCCTTCGCCGCGCTGGCTTCGCCGAAAGGGCGGGTGCACTGGCTTTCAAACTGCCGCCGTCCCTCCTGTCACCGCCCACGCTGAGTCAGAGCTGACACTCGTCAGGAGCTCCCTCCTCCGGCTCGGGGGACGGGGGGCTGGGGCACCCTCTCTCTCCCGGCGCTTTTGCCTTCACAGTTTTGCCGCTCTAGGAAGGGTCCCCCGGCGCGATCCTCCGCTCCAGAGCCCGTCGCCGTGGTGGCTTCGCCGAAAGGGCGGGTGCACTGGCTTTTAAACTGCCGCCGTCCCTCCTGTCCCCGCCCACGCTGAGTCAGAGCTGCCGCTCGTCCGGAGCTCCCTCCCCCGGCTGGGGGGACGAGGGGTTAGGGCACCCTCTCTCTGCCTGCCTTTCTGCTTTCGAGGTTTTTGCTTTCACGGTTTTGCCGCTTTAGGAAGGGTCCCCCGGCGCGACCCTCCTCCCCGGAGCCCGTCGCCGTGGTGGCTTCGTCGGAAGGGCGGGTGCACTGGCTTTTAAACTGCCGCCGTCCCTCCTGTCCTCGCCCAGGCTGACTCAGAGCTGCCGCTCGTCAGGAGCTCCCTCCTCCGGCTCGGGGGACGAGAGGCTAAGGCACCCTCTCTCTCCCGGCGCTTTTGCCTTCACGGTTTTGCCGCTTTAATATAGGTCCCCCGGCGCTATCCTCCGCTCCGGAGCCCTTCGCCGCGGTGGCTTCGCCGAAAGGGCGGGTGCACTGGCTTTTAAAGTGCCGCCGTCCCTCCTGTCCCCGCCCACGCTGAGTCAGAGCTGCCGCTCGACTGGAGCTACCTTCTCCGGCTCGGCGGACGGAGGGCTGGGGCACCCTCTCTCTCCCGGCGCTTTTGCCTTCACGGTTTTGCCGCTTTAGGAAAGGTCCCGCAGCGCCATCCTCCGCTCCGGAGCCCGTCGCCGTGGTGGCTTCGCCAAAAGGGCGGGTGCACTGGCTTTCAAACTGCCGCCGTCCCTCCTGTCCTCGCCCACGCTGAGTCAGAGCTGCCGCTCGTCAGGAGCTCTCTCCTCCGGCTCGAGGGACGAGAGGCTAAGGCACCCTCTCTCTCCCGGCGCTTTTGTCGTCGCCGTTGTGCCGCTTTAGAATAGGTCCCCCGGCGCTATCCTCCGCTCCGGAGCCCGTCGCCGTGGTGGCTTCGCCGAAAGGGCGGGTGCACTGGCTTTTAAACTGCCGCCGTCCCTCCTGCCCCGCCCACGCTGAGTCAGAGATTCCGCTCGTTAGGAGCTGCCTCCTCCGGCTCGGGGGACGGGGGGCTGGGGCACCCTCTCTCTCCTGGCGCTTTTGTCTTCACAGTTTTGCCGCGTTAGGAAGGGTCCCCCGGCGCGATCCTCCGCTCCGGAGCCCTTCGCCACGGTGGCTTCGCCGAAAGGGCGGGTGCACTGGCTTTCAAACTGCCGCCGTCCCTCCTGTCCCCGCCCACGCTGAGTGAGAGCTGCCGCTCGTCAGGAGCTCTCTCCTCCGGCTCGGGGGACGGGGGGCTAGGACACCCTCTCTCTGCCTGCGTTTTTGCCTTCGCGGTTTTTGCTTTCACAGTTCTGCCGCTTTAGGAAGGGTCCCCCGGCGCGATCCTCCGCTCCGGAGCCCTTCGCCGCGGTGGCTTCGCCGAAAGGGCGGGTGCACTGGCTTTCAAACTGCCGCCGTCCCTCCTGTCCCCGCCCACGCTGAGTCAGAGCTGCCGCTCGTCAGGAGCTCCCTCCTCCGGCTCGGGGGACGAGGGGCTACGACACACTCTCTCTGCCTGCGTTTTTGCCTTCGCGGTTTTCGCTTTCACGGTTTTGCCGCTTTAGGAAGGGTCCCCCGGCGCGATCCTCCGCTCCGGAGCCCTTCGCCGCGGTGGCTTCGCCGAAAGGGCGGGTGCACTGGCTTTCAAACTGCCGCCGTCCCTCCTGTCCCCGCCCACGCTGAGTCAGAGCTGCCGCTCGTCAGGACCTCCCTCCTCCGGCTCGGGGGACGGGGGGCTGGGGCACCCTCTCTCTCCCGGCGCTTTTGTCTTCACAGTTTTGCCGCGTTAGGAAGGGTCCCCCGGCGCGATCCTCCGCTCCGGAGCCCTTCGCCTCGGTGGCTTCGCCGAAAGGGCGGGTGCACTGGCTTTTAAAGTGCCGCCGTCCCTCCTGTCCCCGCCCAAGCTGAGTCAGAGCTACCGCTCGTCAGAAGCTCCCTCCTCCGGCTCGGGGGACGGGTGCTGTTGCCTTCACGGTTTTGCCTCTTTACAAAGACTCCCCGGCGCGATCCTCCGCGCCGGAGCCCTTCGCCGCGGTGGCTTCGCCGAAAGGGCGGGTGCACTGGCTTTCAAACTGCTGCCGTCCCTCCTGTTCTCGCCCACGCTGAGTCAGAGCTGCCGCACTTCAGGAGCTCCCTCCTCCGGCTCGGGGGACGAGAGGCTAAGGCACCCTCTCTCTCCCGGCGCTTTTGTCGTCGCCGTTGTGCCGCTTTATAATAGGTCCCCCGGCGCTATCCTCCGCTCCGGAGCCCGTCGCCGTGGTGGCTTCGCCGAAAGGGCGGGTGCACTGGCTTTTAAACTGCCGCCGTCCCTCCTGTCCCCGCCCACGCTGAGTCAGAGATTCCGCTCGTCAGGAGCTCCCTCCTCCGGCTCGGGGGACGGGGGGCTGGGGCACCCTCTCTCTCCTGGCGCTTTTGTCTTCACAGTTTTGCCGCGTTAGGAAGGGTCCCCCGGCGCGATCCTCCGCTCCAGAGCCCTTCGCCACGGTGGCTTCGCCGAAAGGGCGGGTGCAGTGGCTTTCAAACTGCCGCCGTCCCTCCTGTCCCCGCCCACGCTGAGTCAGAGCTGCCGCTCGTCAGGAGCTCTCTCCTCCGGCTCGGGGGACGAGAGGCTAACGCACCCTCTCTCTCCCGGCGCTTTTGCCTTCACGGTTTTGCCGCTTTAGAATAGGTCCCCCGGCGCTATCCTCCGCTCCGGAGCCCTTCGCCTCGGTGGCTTCGCCGAAAGGGCGGGTGCACTGGCTTTTAAACTGCCGCCGTCCCTCCTGTCCCCGCCCACGCTGAGTCAGAGCTGCCGCTCGTCAGGAGCTCCCTCCTCCAGCTCGGGGGACGAGGGGCTAGGGCACCCTCTCTCTGCCTGCGTTTTTGCCTTCGCGGTTTTTGCTTTCATAGTTCTGCCGCTTTATGAAGGGTCCCGCGGCGCGATCCTCCGCTCCGGAGCCCTTCGCCGCGGTGGCTTCGCCGAAAGGGCGGGTGCACTGGCTTTCAAACTGCCGCCGTCCCTCCTGTCCTCGCCCACGCTGAGTCAGAGCTGACACTCGTCAGGAGCTCTCTCCTGCGGCTCGGGGGACGAGAGGCTAAGGCACCCTCTCTCTCCCGGCGCTTTTGTCGTCGCGGTTTTGCCGCTTTAGAATAGGTCTCCCGGCGCTATCCTCCGCTCCGGAGCCCTTCGCCTCGGTGGCTTCGCCGAAAGGGCGGGTGCACTGGCTTTCAAACTGCCGCTGTCCCTCCTGTCACCGCCCACGCTGAGTCAGAGCTGCCGCTCGTCAGGAGCTCTCTCCTCCGGCTGGGGGGACGAGGGGATATGACACCCTCTCTCTGCCTTCGTTTTTGCCTTCGCGGTTTTTGCTTTCACGGTTTTGCCGCTTTAGGAAGGGTCCCCCGGCGCGATCCTCCGCTCCAGAGCCCTTCGCCTCGGTGGCTTCGCCGAAAGGGCGGGTGCTCTGGCTTTGAAAATACCGCCGTCCCTCCTGTCCCTGCCCACGCTGAGTCAGGAGCTCTCTCCTGCGGCTCGGGGGACGAGAGGGTAAGGCACCCTCTCTCTCCCGACGCTTTTGTCGTCGCGGTTTTGCCGCTTTAGAATAGGTCCCCCGGCGCTATCCTCCGCTCCGGAGCCCTTCGCCGCGGTGGCTTCGCCGAAAGGGCGGGTGCACTGGCTTTCAAACTGCCGCCGTCCCTCCTGTCCTCGCCCAAGCTGAGTCAGAGCTACCGCTCGTCAGGAGCTCCCTCCTCCGGCTCGGGGGACGGGGGGCTGGGGCACCCTCTCTCTCCCGGCGCTTTTGCCTTCACAGTTTTGCCGCTTTAGGAAGGGTCCCCCGGCGCGATCCTCCGCTCCAGAGCCCGTCACCGTGGTGGCTTCGCCGAAAGGGCGGGTGCACTGGCTTTTAAACTGCCGCCGTCCCTCCTGTCCCCGCCCACGCTGAGTCAGAGCTGCCGCTCGTCAGGAGCTCTCTCCTCCGGCTCGGGGGACGGGGGGCTGGGGCACCCTCTCTCTCCTGGCGCTTTTGTCGTCGCGGTTTTGGCGCTTTAGAATAGGTCCCCCGGCGCTATCCTTCGCCGCGGTGGCTTCGCCGAAAGGGCGGGTGCACTGGCTTTCCAACTGCCGCCGTCCCTCCTGTCCCCGCCCACGCTGAGTCAGAGCTGACGCTCGTCAGGAGCTCCCTCCCCCGGCTGGGGGGACGAGGGGTTAGGGCACCCTCTCTCTGCCTGCCTTTCTGCTTTCGAGGTTTTTGCTTTCACGGTTTTGCCGCTTTAGGAAAGGTCCCGCAGCGCGATCCTCCGCTCCGGAGCCCGTCGCCGTGGTGGCTTCGCCAAAAGGGCGGGTGCACTGGCTTTCAAACTGCCGCCGTCCCTCCTGTCCTCGCCCACGCTGAGTCAGAGCTGCCGCTCGTCAGGAGCTCTCTCCTCCGGCTCGAGGGACGAGAGGCTAAGGCACCCTCTCTCTCCCGGCGCTTTTGTCGTCGCCGTTGTGCCGCTTTAGAATAGGTCCCCCGGCGCTATCCTCCGCTCCGGAGCCCGTCGCCGTGGTGGCTTCGCCGAAAGGGCGGGTGCACTGGCTTTTAAACTGCCGCCGTCCCTCCTGTCCCCGCCCACGCTGAGTCAGAGATTCCGCTCGTCAGGAGCTCCCTCCTCCGGCTCGGGGGACGGGGGGCTGGGGCACCCTCTCTCTCCTGGCGCTTTTGTCTTCACAGTTTTGCCGCGTTAGGAAGGGTCCCCCGGCGCGATCCTCCGCTCCGGAGCCCTTCGCCACGGTGGCTTCGCCGAAAGGGCGGGTGCACTGGCTTTCAAACTGCCGCCGTCCCTCCTGTCCCCGCCCACGCTGAGTGAGAGCTGCCGCTCGTCAGGAGCTCTCTCCTCCGGCTCGGGGGACGGGGGGCTAGGACACCCTCTCTCTGCCTGCGTTTTTGCCTTCGCGGTTTTTGCTTTCACAGTTCTGCCGCTTTAGGAAGGGTCCCCCGGCGCGATCCTCCGCTCCGGAGCCCTTCGCCGCGGTGGCTTCGCCGAAAGGGCGGGTGCACTGGCTTTCAAACTGCCGCCGTCCCTCCTGTCCCCGCCCACGCTGAGTCAGAGCTGCCGCTCGTCAGAAGCTCCCTCCTCCGGCTCGGGGGACGAGAGGCTAAGGCACCCTCTCTCTCCCGGCGCTTTTGTCGTCGCCGTTGTGCCGCTTTAGAATAGGTCCCCCGGCGCTATCCTCCGCTCCGGAGCCCGTCGCCGTGGTGGCTTCGCCGAAAGGGCGGGTGCACTGGCTTTTAAACTGCCGCCGTCCCTCCTGTCCCCGCCCACGCTGAGTCAGAGATTCCGCTCGTCAGGAGCTCCCTCCTCCGGCTCGGGGGACGGGGGGCTGGGGCACCCTCTCTCTCCTGGCGCTTTTGTCTTCACAGTTTTGCCGCGTTAGGAAGGGTCCCCCGGCGCGATCCTCCGCTCCGGAGCCCTTCGCCACGGTGGCTTCGCCGAAAGGGCGGGTGCAGTGGCTTTCAAACTGCCGCCGTCCCTCCTGTCCCCGCCCACGCTGAGTCAGAGCTGCCGCTCGTCAGGAGCTCCCTCCTCCAGCTCGGGGGACGAGGGGCTAGGACACCCTCTCTCTGCCTGCGTTTTTGCCTTCGCGGTTTTTGCCTTCACAGTTCTGCCGCTTTATGAAGGGTCCCCCGGCGCGATCCTCCGCTCCGGAGCCCTTCGCCGCGGTGGCTTCGCCGAAAGGGCGGGTGCACTGGCTTTCAAACTGCCGCCGTCCCTCCTGTCCTCGCCCACGCTGAGTCAGAGCTGACACTCGTCAGGAGCTCTCTCCTGCGGCTCGGGGGACGAGAGGCTAAGGCACCCTCTCTCTCCCGGCGCTTTTGTCGTCGCGGTTTTGCCGCTTTAGAATAGGTCTCCCGGCGCTATCCTCCGCTCCGGAGCCCTTCGCCTCGGTGGCTTCGCCGAAAGGGCGGGTGCACTGGCTTTTAAACTGCCGCTGTCCCTCCTGTCACCGCCCACGCTGAGTCAGAGCTGACACTCGTCAGGAGCTCTCTCCTCCGGCTCGGGGGACGGGGGGCTGGGGCACCCTCTCTCTCCTGGCGCTTTTGTCGTCGCGGTTTTGGCGCTTTAGAATAGGTCCCCCGGCGCTATCCTTCGCCGCGGTGGCTTCGCCGAAAGGGCGGGTGCACTGGCTTTCAAACTGCCGCCGTCCCTCCTGTCCCCGCCCACGCTGAGTCAGAGCTGACGCTCGTCAGGACCTCCCTCCCCCGGCTGGGGGGACGAGGGGTTAGGGCACCCTCTCTCTGCCTGCCTTTCTGCTTTCGAGGTTTTTGCTTTCACGGTTTTGCCGCTTTAGGAAGGGTCCCCCGGCGCGACCCTCCTCCCCGGAGCCCGTCGCCGTGGTGGCTTCGTCGGAAGGGCGGGTGCACTGGCTTTTAAACTGCCGCCGTCCCTCCTGTCCTCGCCCAGGCTGACTCAGAGCTGCCGCTCGTCAGGAGCTCTCTCCTGCGGCTCGGGGGACGAGAGGGTAAGGCACCCTCTCTCTCCCGGCGCTTTTGCCTTCACGGTTTTGCCGCTTTAATATAGGTCCCCCGGCGCTATCCTCCGCTCCGGAGCCCGTCGCCGTGGTGGCTTCGCCGAAAGGGCGGGTGCACTGGCTTTTAAACTGCCGCCGTCCCTCCTGTCCCCGCCCACGCTGAGTCAGAGATTCCGCTCGTCAGGAGCTCCCTCCTCCGGCTCGGGGGACGGGGGGCTGGGGCACCCTCTCTCTCCTGGCGCTTTTGTCTTCACAGTTTTGCCGCGTTAGGAAGGGTCCCCCGGCGCGATCCTCCGCTCCGGAGCCCTTCGCCACGGTGGCTTCGCCGAAAGGGCGGGTGCACTGGCTTTCAAACTGCCGCCGTCCCTCCTGTCCCCGCCCACGCTGAGTGAGAGCTGCCGCTCGTCAGGAGCTCTCTCCTCCGGCTCGGGGGACGGGGGGCTAGGACACCCTCTCTCTGCCTGCGTTTTTGCCTTCGCGGTTTTTGCTTTCACAGTTCTGCCGCTTTAGGAAGGGTCCCCCGGCGCGATCCTCCGCTCCGGAGCCCTTCGCCTCGGTGGCTTCGCCGAAAGGGCGTGTGCACTGGCTTTTAAAGTGCCGCCGTCCCTCCTGTCCCCGCCCAAGCTGAGTCAGAGCTACCGCTCGTCAGAAGCTCCCTCCTCCGGCTCGGGGGACGGGTGCTGTTGCCTTCACGGTTTTGCCTCTTTAGAAAGGCTCCCCGGCGCGATCCTCCGCGCCGGAGCCCTTCGCCTCGGTGGCTTCGCCGAAAGGGCGGGTGCACTGGCTTTCAAACTGCTGCCGTCCCTCCTGTTCTCGCCCACGCTGAGTCAGAGCTGCCGCACTTCAGGAGCTCCCTCCTCCGGCTCGGGGGACGAGAGGCTAAGGCACCCTCTCTCTCCCGGCGCTTTTGTCGTCGCCGTTGTGCCGCTTTATAATAGGTCCCCCGGCGCTATCCTCCGCTCCGGAGCCCGTCGCCGTGGTGGCTTCGCCGAAAGGGCGGGTGCACTGGCTTTTAAACTGCCGCCGTCCCTCCTGTCCCCGCCCACGCTGAGTCAGAGATTCCGCTCGTCAGGAGCTCCCTCCTCCGGCTCGGGGGACGGGGGGCTGGGGCACCCTCTCTCTCCTGGCGCTTTTGTCTTCACAGTTTTGCCGCGTTAGGAAGGGTCCCCCGGCGCGATCCTCCGCTCCGGAGCCCTTCGCCACGGTGGCTTCGCCGAAAGGGCGGGTGCAGTGGCTTTCAAACTGCCGCCGTCCCTCCTGTCCCCGCCCACGCTGAGTCAGAGCTGCCGCTCGTCAGGAGCTCTCTCCTCCGGCTCGGGGGACGAGAGGCTAACGCACCCTCTCTCTCCCGGCGCTTTTGCCTTCACGGTTTTGCCGCTTTAGAATAGGTCCCCCGGCGCTATCCTCCGCTCCGGAGCCCTTCGCCTCGGTGGCTTCGCCGAAAGGGCGGGTGCACTGGCTTTTAAACTGCCGCCGTCCCTCCTGTCCCCGCCCACGCTGAGTCAGAGCTGCCGCTCGTCAGGAGCTCCCTCCTCCAGCTCGGGGGACGAGGGGCTAGGGCACCCTCTCTCTGCCTGCGTTTTTGCCTTCGCGGTTTTTGCTTTCATAGTTCTGCCGCTTTATGAAGGGTCCCGCGGCGCGATCCTCCGCTCCGGAGCCCTTCGCCGCGGTGGCTTCGCCGAAAGGGCGGGTGCACTGGCTTTCAAACTGCCGCCGTCCCTCCTGTCCTCGCCCACGCTGAGTCAGAGCTGACACTCGTCAGGAGCTCTCTCCTGCGGCTCGGGGGACGAGAGGCTAAGGCACCCTCTCTCTCCCGGCGCTTTTGTCGTCGCGGTTTTGCCGCTTTAGAATAGGTCTCCCGGCGCTATCCTCCGCTCCGGAGCCCTTCGCCTCGGTGGCTTCGCCGAAAGGGCGGGTGCACTGGCTTTCAAACTGCCGCTGTCCCTCCTGTCACCGCCCACGCTGAGTCAGAGCTGCCGCTCGTCAGGAGCTCTCTCCTCCGGCTGGGGGGACGAGGGGATATGACACCCTCTCTCTGCCTTCGTTTTTGCCTTCGCGGTTTTTGCTTTCACGGTTTTGCCGCTTTAGGAAGGGTCCCCCGGCGCGATCCTCCGCTCCAGAGCCCTTCGCCTCGGTGGCTTCGCCGAAAGGGCGGGTGCTCTGGCTTTGAAAATACCGCCGTCCCTCCTGTCCCTGCCCACGCTGAGTCAGGAGCTCTCTCCTGCGGCTCGGGGGACGAGAGGGTAAGGCACCCTCTCTCTCCCGGCGCTTTTGTCGTCGCGGTTTTGCCGCTTTAGAATAGGTCCCCCGGCGCTATCCTCCGCTCCGGAGCCCTTCGCCGCGGTGGCTTCGCCGAAAGGGCGGGTGCACTGGCTTTCAAACTGCCGCCGTCCCTCCTGTCCTCGCCCAAGCTGAGTCAGAGCTACCGCTCGTCAGGAGCTCCCTCCTCCGGCTCGGGGGACGGGGGGCTGGGGCACCCTCTCTCTCCCGGCGCTTTTGCCTTCACAGTTTTGCCGCTTTAGGAAGGGTCCCCCGGCGCGATCCTCCGCTCCAGAGCCCGTCACCGTGGTGGCTTCGCCGAAAGGGCGGGTGCACTGGCTTTTAAACTGCCGCCGTCCCTCCTGTCCCCGCCCACGCTGAGTCAGAGCTGCCGCTCGTCAGGAGCTCTCTCCTCCGGCTCGGGGGACGGGGGGCTGGGGCACCCTCTCTCTCCTGGCGCTTTTGTCGTCGCGGTTTTGGCGCTTTAGAATAGGTCCCCCGGCGCTATCCTTCGCCGCGGTGGCTTCGCCGAAAGGGCGGGTGCACTGGCTTTCCAACTGCCGCCGTCCCTCCTGTCCCCGCCCACGCTGAGTCAGAGCTGACGCTCGTCAGGAGCTCCCTCCCCCGGCTGGGGGGACGAGGGGTTAGGGCACCCTCTCTCTGCCTGCCTTTCTGCTTTCGAGGTTTTTGCTTTCACGGTTTTGCCGCTTTAGGAAAGGTCCCGCAGCGCGATCCTCCGCTCCGGAGCCCGTCGCCGTGGTGGCTTCGCCAAAAGGGCGGGTGCACTGGCTTTCAAACTGCCGCCGTCCCTCCTGTCCTCGCCCACGCTGAGTCAGAGCTGCCGCTCGTCAGGAGCTCTCTCCTCCGGCTCGAGGGACGAGAGGCTAAGGCACCCTCTCTCTCCCGGCGCTTTTGTCGTCGCCGTTGTGCCGCTTTAGAATAGGTCCCCCGGCGCTATCCTCCGCTCCGGAGCCCGTCGCCGTGGTGGCTTCGCCGAAAGGGCGGGTGCACTGGCTTTTAAACTGCCGCCGTCCCTCCTGTCCCCGCCCACGCTGAGTCAGAGATTCCGCTCGTCAGGAGCTCCCTCCTCCGGCTCGGGGGACGGGGGGCTGGGGCACCCTCTCTCTCCTGGCGCTTTTGTCTTCACAGTTTTGCCGCGTTAGGAAGGGTCCCCCGGCGCGATCCTCCGCTCCGGAGCCCTTCGCCACGGTGGCTTCGCCGAAAGGGCGGGTGCACTGGCTTTCAAACTGCCGCCGTCCCTCCTGTCCCCGCCCACGCTGAGTGAGAGCTGCCGCTCGTCAGGAGCTCTCTCCTCCGGCTCGGGGGACGGGGGGCTAGGACACCCTCTCTCTGCCTGCGTTTTTGCCTTCGCGGTTTTTGCTTTCACAGTTCTGCCGCTTTAGGAAGGGTCCCCCGGCGCGATCCTCCGCTCCGGAGCCCTTCGCCGCGGTGGCTTCGCCGAAAGGGCGGGTGCACTGGCTTTCAAACTGCCGCCGTCCCTCCTGTCCCCGCCCACGCTGAGTCAGAGCTGCCGCTCGTCAGAAGCTCCCTCCTCCGGCTCGGGGGACGAGAGGCTAAGGCACCCTCTCTCTCCCGGCGCTTTTGTCGTCGCCGTTGTGCCGCTTTAGAATAGGTCCCCCGGCGCTATCCTCCGCTCCGGAGCCCGTCGCCGTGGTGGCTTCGCCGAAAGGGCGGGTGCACTGGCTTTTAAACTGCCGCCGTCCCTCCTGTCCCCGCCCACGCTGAGTCAGAGATTCCGCTCGTCAGGAGCTCCCTCCTCCGGCTCGGGGGACGGGGGGCTGGGGCACCCTCTCTCTCCTGGCGCTTTTGTCTTCACAGTTTTGCCGCGTTAGGAAGGGTCCCCCGGCGCGATCCTCCGCTCCGGAGCCCTTCGCCACGGTGGCTTCGCCGAAAGGGCGGGTGCAGTGGCTTTCAAACTGCCGCCGTCCCTCCTGTCCCCGCCCACGCTGAGTCAGAGCTGCCGCTCGTCAGGAGCTCCCTCCTCCAGCTCGGGGGACGAGGGGCTAGGACACCCTCTCTCTGCCTGCGTTTTTGCCTTCGCGGTTTTTGCCTTCACAGTTCTGCCGCTTTATGAAGGGTCCCCCGGCGCGATCCTCCGCTCCGGAGCCCTTCGCCGCGGTGGCTTCGCCGAAAGGGCGGGTGCACTGGCTTTCAAACTGCCGCCGTCCCTCCTGTCCTCGCCCACGCTGAGTCAGAGCTGACACTCGTCAGGAGCTCTCTCCTGCGGCTCGGGGGACGAGAGGCTAAGGCACCCTCTCTCTCCCGGCGCTTTTGTCGTCGCGGTTTTGCCGCTTTAGAATAGGTCTCCCGGCGCTATCCTCCGCTCCGGAGCCCTTCGCCTCGGTGGCTTCGCCGAAAGGGCGGGTGCACTGGCTTTTAAACTGCCGCTGTCCCTCCTGTCACCGCCCACGCTGAGTCAGAGCTGACACTCGTCAGGAGCTCTCTCCTCCGGCTCGGGGGACGGGGGGCTGGGGCACCCTCTCTCTCCTGGCGCTTTTGTCGTCGCGGTTTTGGCGCTTTAGAATAGGTCCCCCGGCGCTATCCTTCGCCGCGGTGGCTTCGCCGAAAGGGCGGGTGCACTGGCTTTCAAACTGCCGCCGTCCCTCCTGTCCCCGCCCACGCTGAGTCAGAGCTGACGCTCGTCAGGACCTCCCTCCCCCGGCTGGGGGGACGAGGGGTTAGGGCACCCTCTCTCTGCCTGCCTTTCTGCTTTCGAGGTTTTTGCTTTCACGGTTTTGCCGCTTTAGGAAGGGTCCCCCGGCGCGACCCTCCTCCCCGGAGCCCGTCGCCGTGGTGGCTTCGTCGGAAGGGCGGGTGCACTGGCTTTTAAACTGCCGCCGTCCCTCCTGTCCTCGCCCAGGCTGACTCAGAGCTGCCGCTCGTCAGGAGCTCTCTCCTGCGGCTCGGGGGACGAGAGGGTAAGGCACCCTCTCTCTCCCGGCGCTTTTGCCTTCACGGTTTTGCCGCTTTAATATAGGTCCCCCGGCGCTATCCTCCGCTCCGGAGCCCGTCGCCGTGGTGGCTTCGCCGAAAGGGCGGGTGCACTGGCTTTTAAACTGCCGCCGTCCCTCCTGTCCCCGCCCACGCTGAGTCAGAGATTCCGCTCGTCAGGAGCTCCCTCCTCCGGCTCGGGGGACGGGGGGCTGGGGCACCCTCTCTCTCCTGGCGCTTTTGTCTTCACAGTTTTGCCGCGTTAGGAAGGGTCCCCCGGCGCGATCCTCCGCTCCGGAGCCCTTCGCCACGGTGGCTTCGCCGAAAGGGCGGGTGCACTGGCTTTCAAACTGCCGCCGTCCCTCCTGTCCCCGCCCACGCTGAGTGAGAGCTGCCGCTCGTCAGGAGCTCTCTCCTCCGGCTCGGGGGACGGGGGGCTAGGACACCCTCTCTCTGCCTGCGTTTTTGCCTTCGCGGTTTTTGCTTTCACAGTTCTGCCGCTTTAGGAAGGGTCCCCCGGCGCGATCCTCCGCTCCGGAGCCCTTCGCCTCGGTGGCTTCGCCGAAAGGGCGTGTGCACTGGCTTTTAAAGTGCCGCCGTCCCTCCTGTCCCCGCCCAAGCTGAGTCAGAGCTACCGCTCGTCAGAAGCTCCCTCCTCCGGCTCGGGGGACGGGTGCTGTTGCCTTCACGGTTTTGCCTCTTTAGAAAGGCTCCCCGGCGCGATCCTCCGCGCCGGAGCCCTTCGCCTCGGTGGCTTCGCCGAAAGGGCGGGTGCACTGGCTTTCAAACTGCTGCCGTCCCTCCTGTTCTCGCCCACGCTGAGTCAGAGCTGCCGCACTTCAGGAGCTCCCTCCTCCGGCTCGGGGGACGAGAGGCTAAGGCACCCTCTCTCTCCCGGCGCTTTTGTCGTCGCCGTTGTGCCGCTTTATAATAGGTCCCCCGGCGCTATCCTCCGCTCCGGAGCCCGTCGCCGTGGTGGCTTCGCCGAAAGGGCGGGTGCACTGGCTTTTAAACTGCCGCCGTCCCTCCTGTCCCCGCCCACGCTGAGTCAGAGATTCCGCTCGTCAGGAGCTCCCTCCTCCGGCTCGGGGGACGGGGGGCTGGGGCACCCTCTCTCTCCTGGCGCTTTTGTCTTCACAGTTTTGCCGCGTTAGGAAGGGTCCCCCGGCGCGATCCTCCGCTCCGGAGCCCTTCGCCACGGTGGCTTCGCCGAAAGGGCGGGTGCAGTGGCTTTCAAACTGCCGCCGTCCCTCCTGTCCCCGCCCACGCTGAGTCAGAGCTGCCGCTCGTCAGGAGCTCTCTCCTCCGGCTCGGGGGACGAGAGGCTAACGCACCCTCTCTCTAACGGCGCTTTTGCCTTCACGGTTTTGCCGCTTTAGAATAGGTCCCCCGGCGCTATCCTCCGCTCCGGAGCCCTTCGCCTCGGTGGCTTCGCCGAAAGGGCGGGTGCACTGGCTTTTAAACTGCCGCCGTCCCTCCTGTCCCCGCCCACGCTGAGTCAGAGCTGCCGCTCGTCAGGAGCTCCCTCCTCCAGCTCGGGGGACGAGGGGCTAGGGCACCCTCTCTCTGCCTGCGTTTTTGCCTTCGCGGTTTTTGCTTTCATAGTTCTGCCGCTTTATGAAGGGTCCCGCGGCGCGATCCTCCGCTCCGGAGCCCTTCGCCGCGGTGGCTTCGCCGAAAGGGCGGGTGCACTGGCTTTCAAACTGCCGCCGTCCCTCCTGTCCTCGCCCACGCTGAGTCAGAGCTGACACTCGTCAGGAGCTCTCTCCTGCGGCTCGGGGGACGAGAGGCTAAGGCACCCTCTCTCTCCCGGCGCTTTTGTCGTCGCGGTTTTGCCGCTTTAGAATAGGTCTCCCGGCGCTATCCTCCGCTCCGGAGCCCTTCGCCTCGGTGGCTTCGCCGAAAGGGCGGGTGCACTGGCTTTCAAACTGCCGCTGTCCCTCCTGTCACCGCCCACGCTGAGTCAGAGCTGCCGCTCGTCAGGAGCTCTCTCCTCCGGCTGGGGGGACGAGGGGATATGACACCCTCTCTCTGCCTTCGTTTTTGCCTTCGCGGTTTTTGCTTTCACGGTTTTGCCGCTTTAGGAAGGGTCCCCCGGCGCGATCCTCCGCTCCAGAGCCCTTCGCCTCGGTGGCTTCGCCGAAAGGGCGGGTGCTCTGGCTTTGAAAATACCGCCGTCCCTCCTGTCCCTGCCCACGCTGAGTCAGGAGCTCTCTCCTGCGGCTCGGGGGACGAGAGGGTAAGGCACCCTCTCTCTCCCGGCGCTTTTGTCGTCGCGGTTTTGCCGCTTTAGAATAGGTCCCCCGGCGCTATCCTCCGCTCCGGAGCCCTTCGCCGCGGTGGCTTCGCCGAAAGGGCGGGTGCACTGGCTTTCAAACTGCCGCCGTCCCTCCTGTCCTCGCCCACGCTGAGTCAGAGCTGACACTCGTCAGGAGCTCCCTCCTCCGGCTCGGGGGACGGGGGGCTGGGGCACCCTCTCTCTCCCGGCGCTTTTGCCTTCACAGTTTTGCCGCTTTAGGAAGGGTCCCCCGGCGCGATCCTCCGCTCCAGAGCCCGTCACCGTGGTGGCTTCGCCGAAAGGGCGGGTGCACTGGCTTTTAAACTGCCGCCGTCCCTCCTGTCCCCGCCCACGCTGAGTCAGAGCTGCCGCTCGTCAGGAGCTCTCTCCTCCGGCTCGGGGGACGGGGGGCTGGGGCACCCTCTCTCTCCTGGCGCTTTTGTCGTCGCGGTTTTGGCGCTTTAGAATAGGTCCCCCGGCGCTATCCTTCGCCGCGGTGGCTTCGCCGAAAGGGCGGGTGCACTGGCTTTCCAACTGCCGCCGTCCCTCCTGTCCCCGCCCACGCTGAGTCAGAGCTGACGCTCGTCAGGAGCTCCCTCCCCCGGCTGGGGGGACGAGGGGTTAGGGCACCCTCTCTCTGCCTGCCTTTCTGCTTTCGAGGTTTTTGCTTTCACGGTTTTGCCGCTTTAGGAAAGGTCCCGCAGCGCGATCCTCCGCTCCGGAGCCCGTCGCCGTGGTGGCTTCGCCAAAAGGGCGGGTGCACTGGCTTTCAAACTGCCGCCGTCCCTCCTGTCCTCGCCCACGCTGAGTCAGAGCTGCCGCTCGTCAGGAGCTCTCTCCTCCGGCTCGAGGGACGAGAGGCTAAGGCACCCTCTCTCTCCCGGCGCTTTTGTCGTCGCCGTTGTGCCGCTTTAGAATAGGTCCCCCGGCGCTATCCTCCGCTCCGGAGCCCGTCGCCGTGGTGGCTTCGCCGAAAGGGCGGGTGCACTGGCTTTTAAACTGCCGCCGTCCCTCCTGTCCCCGCCCACGCTGAGTCAGAGATTCCGCTCGTCAGGAGCTCCCTCCTCCGGCTCGGGGGACGGGGGGCTGGGGCACCCTCTCTCTCCTGGCGCTTTTGTCTTCACAGTTTTGCCGCGTTAGGAAGGGTCCCCCGGCGCGATCCTCCGCTCCGGAGCCCTTCGCCACGGTGGCTTCGCCGAAAGGGCGGGTGCACTGGCTTTCAAACTGCCGCCGTCCCTCCTGTCCCCGCCCACGCTGAGTGAGAGCTGCCGCTCGTCAGGAGCTCTCTCCTCCGGCTCGGGGGACGGGGGGCTAGGACACCCTCTCTCTGCCTGCGTTTTTGCCTTCGCGGTTTTTGCTTTCACAGTTCTGCCGCTTTAGGAAGGGTCCCCCGGCGCGATCCTCCGCTCCGGAGCCCTTCGCCGCGGTGGCTTCGCCGAAAGGGCGGGTGCACTGGCTTTCAAACTGCCGCCGTCCCTCCTGTCCCCGCCCACGCTGAGTCAGAGCTGCCGCTCGTCAGAAGCTCCCTCCTCCGGCTCGGGGGACGAGAGGCTAAGGCACCCTCTCTCTCCCGGCGCTTTTGTCGTCGCCGTTGTGCCGCTTTAGAATAGGTCCCCCGGCGCTATCCTCCGCTCCGGAGCCCGTCGCCGTGGTGGCTTCGCCGAAAGGGCGGGTGCACTGGCTTTTAAACTGCCGCCGTCCCTCCTGTCCCCGCCCACGCTGAGTCAGAGATTCCGCTCGTCAGGAGCTCCCTCCTCCGGCTCGGGGGACGGGGGGCTGGGGCACCCTCTCTCTCCTGGCGCTTTTGTCTTCACAGTTTTGCCGCGTTAGGAAGGGTCCCCCGGCGCGATCCTCCGCTCCGGAGCCCTTCGCCACGGTGGCTTCGCCGAAAGGGCGGGTGCAGTGGCTTTCAAACTGCCGCCGTCCCTCCTGTCCCCGCCCACGCTGAGTCAGAGCTGCCGCTCGTCAGGAGCTCCCTCCTCCAGCTCGGGGGACGAGGGGCTAGGACACCCTCTCTCTGCCTGCGTTTTTGCCTTCGCGGTTTTTGCCTTCACAGTTCTGCCGCTTTATGAAGGGTCCCCCGGCGCGATCCTCCGCTCCGGAGCCCTTCGCCGCGGTGGCTTCGCCGAAAGGGCGGGTGCACTGGCTTTCAAACTGCCGCCGTCCCTCCTGTCCTCGCCCACGCTGAGTCAGAGCTGACACTCGTCAGGAGCTCTCTCCTGCGGCTCGGGGGACGAGAGGCTAAGGCACCCTCTCTCTCCCGGCGCTTTTGTCGTCGCGGTTTTGCCGCTTTAGAATAGGTCTCCCGGCGCTATCCTCCGCTCCGGAGCCCTTCGCCTCGGTGGCTTCGCCGAAAGGGCGGGTGCACTGGCTTTTAAACTGCCGCTGTCCCTCCTGTCACCGCCCACGCTGAGTCAGAGCTGACACTCGTCAGGAGCTCTCTCCTCCGGCTCGGGGGACGGGGGGCTGGGGCACCCTCTCTCTCCTGGCGCTTTTGTCGTCGCGGTTTTGGCGCTTTAGAATAGGTCCCCCGGCGCTATCCTTCGCCGCGGTGGCTTCGCCGAAAGGGCGGGTGCACTGGCTTTCAAACTGCCGCCGTCCCTCCTGTCCCCGCCCACGCTGAGTCAGAGCTGACGCTCGTCAGGACCTCCCTCCCCCGGCTGGGGGGACGAGGGGTTAGGGCACCCTCTCTCTGCCTGCCTTTCTGCTTTCGAGGTTTTTGCTTTCACGGTTTTGCCGCTTTAGGAAGGGTCCCCCGGCGCGACCCTCCTCCCCGGAGCCCGTCGCCGTGGTGGCTTCGTCGGAAGGGCGGGTGCACTGGCTTTTAAACTGCCGCCGTCCCTCCTGTCCTCGCCCAGGCTGACTCAGAGCTGCCGCTCGTCAGGAGCTCTCTCCTGCGGCTCGGGGGACGAGAGGGTAAGGCACCCTCTCTCTCCCGGCGCTTTTGCCTTCACGGTTTTGCCGCTTTAATATAGGTCCCCCGGCGCTATCCTCCGCTCCGGAGCCCGTCGCCGTGGTGGCTTCGCCGAAAGGGCGGGTGCACTGGCTTTTAAACTGCCGCCGTCCCTCCTGTCCCCGCCCACGCTGAGTCAGAGATTCCGCTCGTCAGGAGCTCCCTCCTCCGGCTCGGGGGACGGGGGGCTGGGGCACCCTCTCTCTCCTGGCGCTTTTGTCTTCACAGTTTTGCCGCGTTAGGAAGGGTCCCCCGGCGCGATCCTCCGCTCCGGAGCCCTTCGCCACGGTGGCTTCGCCGAAAGGGCGGGTGCACTGGCTTTCAAACTGCCGCCGTCCCTCCTGTCCCCGCCCACGCTGAGTCAGAGCTGCCGCTCGTCAGGAGCTCTCTCCTCCGGCTCGGGGGACGGGGGGCTAGGACACCCTCTCTCTGCCTGCGTTTTTGCCTTCGCGGTTTTTGCTTTCACAGTTCTGCCGCTTTAGGAAGGGTCCCCCGGCGCGATCCTCCGCTCCGGAGCCCTTCGCCTCGGTGGCTTCGCCGAAAGGGCGTGTGCACTGGCTTTTAAAGTGCCGCCGTCCCTCCTGTCCCCGCCCAAGCTGAGTCAGAGCTACCGCTCGTCAGAAGCTCCCTCCTCCGGCTCGGGGGACGGGTGCTGTTGCCTTCACGGTTTTGCCTCTTTAGAAAGGCTCCCCGGCGCGATCCTCCGCGCCGGAGCCCTTCGCCTCGGTGGCTTCGCCGAAAGGGCGGGTGCACTGGCTTTCAAACTGCTGCCGTCCCTCCTGTTCTCGCCCACGCTGAGTCAGAGCTGCCGCACTTCAGGAGCTCCCTCCTCCGGCTCGGGGGACGAGAGGCTAAGGCACCCTCTCTCTCCCGGCGCTTTTGTCGTCGCCGTTGTGCCGCTTTAGAATAGGTCCCCCGGCGCTATCCTCCGCTCCGGAGCCCGTCGCCGTGGTGGCTTCGCCGAAAGGGCGGGTGCACTGGCTTTTAAACTGCCGCCGTCCCTCCTGTCCCCGCCCACGCTGAGTCAGAGATTCCGCTCGTCAGGAGCTCCCTCCTCCGGCTCGGGGGACGGGGGGCTGGGGCACCCTCTCTCTCCTGGCGCTTTTGTCTTCACAGTTTTGCCGCGTTAGGAAGGGTCCCCCGGCGCGATCCTCCGCTCCGGAGCCCTTCGCCACGGTGGCTTCGCCGAAAGGGCGGGTGCAGTGGCTTTCAAACTGCCGCCGTCCCTCCTGTCCCCGCCCACGCTGAGTCAGAGCTGCCGCTCGTCAGGAGCTCTCTCCTCCGGCTCGGGGGACGGGGGGCTGGGGCACCCTCTCTCTCCCGGCGCTTTTGCCTTCACGGTTTTGCCGCTTTAGAATAGGTCCCCCGGCGCTATCCTCCGCTCCGGAGCCCTTCGCCTCGGTGGCTTCGCCGAAAGGGCGGGTGCACTGGCTTTTAAACTGCCGCCGTCCCTCCTGTCCCCGCCCACGCTGAGTCAGAGATTCCGCTCGTCAGGAGCTCCCTCCTCCAGCTCGGGGGACGAGGGGCTAGGGCACCCTCTCTCTGCCTGCGTTTTTGCCTTCGCGGTTTTTGCTTTCACAGTTCTGCCGCTTTATGAAGGGTCCCGCGGCGCGATCCTCCGCTCCGGAGCCCTTCGCCGCGGTGGCTTCGCCGAAAGGGCGGGTGCACTGGCTTTCAAACTGCCGCCGTCCCTCCTGTCCTCGCCCACGCTGAGTCAGAGCTGACACTCGTCAGGAGCTCTCTCCTGCGGCTCGGGGGACGAGAGGCTAAGGCACCCTCTCTCTCCCGGCGCTTTTGTCGTCGCGGTTTTGCCGCTTTAGAATAGGTCTCCCGGCGCTATCCTCCGCTCCGGAGCCCTTCGCCTCGGTGGCTTCGCCGAAAGGGCGGGTGCACTGGCTTTTAAACTGCCGCTGTCCCTCCTGTCACCGCCCACGCTGAGTCAGAGCTGACACTCGTCAGGAGCTCTCTCCTCCGGCTCGGGGGACGGGGGGCTGGGGCACCCTCTCTCTCCTGGCGCTTTTGTCGTCGCGGTTTTGGCGCTTTAGAATAGGTCCCCCGGCGCTATCCTTCGCCGCGGTGGCTTCGCCGAAAGGGCGGGTGCACTGGCTTTCCAACTGCCGCCGTCCCTCCTGTCCCCGCCCACGCTGAGTCAGAGCTGACGCTCGTCAGGAGCTCCCTCCCCCGGCTGGGGGGACGAGGGGTTAGGGCACCCTCTCTCTGCCTGCCTTTCTGCTTTCGAGGTTATTGCTTTCACGGTTTTGCCGCTTTAGGAAGGGTCCCCCGGCGCGACCCTCCTCCCCGGAGCCCGTCGCCGTGGTGGCTTCGTCGGAAGGGCGGGTGCACTGGCTTTTAAACTGCCGCCGTCCCTCCTGTCCTCGCCCAGGCTGACTCAGAGCTGCCGCTCGTCAGGAGCTCTCTCCTGCGGCTCGGGGGACGAGAGGGTAAGGCACCCTCTCTCTCCCGGCGCTTTTGCCTTCACGGTTTTGCCGCTTTAATATAGGTCCCCCGGCGCTATCCTCCGCTCCGGAGCCCTTCGCCGCGGTGGCTTCGCCGAAAGGGCGGGTGCACTGGGTTTTAAAGTGCCGCCGTCCCTCCTGTCCCCACCCACGCTGAGTCAGAGCTGCCGCTCGACTGGAGCTACCTTCTCCGGCTCGGCGGACGGAGGGCTGGGGCACCCTCTCTCTCCCGGGGCTTTTGCCTTCACGGTTTTGCCGCTTTAGGAAAGGTCCCGCAGCGCGATCCTCCGCTCCGGAGCCCTTCGCCGCGGTGGCTGCGCCAAAAGGGCGGGTGCACTGGCTTTCAAACTGCCGCCGTCCCTCCTGTCCTCGCCCACGCTGAGTCAGAGCTGCCGCTCGTCAGGAGCTCTCTCCTCCGGCTCGAGGGACGAGAGGCTAAGGCACCCTCTCTCTCCCGGCGCTTTTGTCGTCGCCGTTGTGCCGCTTTAGAATAGGTCCCCCGGCGCTATCCTCCGCTCCGGAGCCCGTCGCCGTGGTGGCTTCGCCGAAAGGGCGGGTGCACTGGCTTTTAAACTGCCGCCGTCCCTCCTGTCCCCGCCCACGCTGAGTCAGAGATTCCGCTCGTCAGGAGCTCCCTCCTCCGGCTCGGGGGACGGGGGGCTGGGGCACCCTCTCTCTCCTGGCGCTTTTGTCTTCACAGTTTTGCCGCGTTAGGAAGGGTCCCCCGGCGCGATCCTCCGCTCCGGAGCCCTTCGCCACGGTGGCTTCGCCGAAAGGGCGGGTGCACTGGCTTTCAAACTGCCGCCGTCCCTCCTGTCCCCGCCCACGCTGAGTCAGAGCTGCCGCTCGTCAGGAGCTCTCTCCTCCGGCTCGGGGGACGGGGGGCTAGGACACCCTCTCTCTGCCTGCGTTTTTGCCTTCGCGGTTTTTGCTTTCACAGTTCTGCCGCTTTAGGAAGGGTCCCCCGGCGCGATCCTCCGCTCCGGAGCCCTTCGCCTCGGTGGCTTCGCCGAAAGGGCGTGTGCACTGGCTTTTAAAGTGCCGCCGTCCCTCCTGTCCCCGCCCAAGCTGAGTCAGAGCTACCGCTCGTCAGAAGCTCCCTCCTCCGGCTCGGGGGACGGGTGCTGTTGCCTTCACGGTTTTGCCTCTTTAGAAAGGCTCCCCGGCGCGATCCTCCGCGCCGGAGCCCTTCGCCTCGGTGGCTTCGCCGAAAGGGCGGGTGCACTGGCTTTCAAACTGCTGCCGTCCCTCCTGTTCTCGCCCACGCTGAGTCAGAGCTGCCGCACTTCAGGAGCTCCCTCCTCCGGCTCGGGGGACGAGAGGCTAAGGCACCCTCTCTCTCCCGGCGCTTTTGTCGTCGCCGTTGTGCCGCTTTAGAATAGGTCCCCCGGCGCTATCCTCCGCTCCGGAGCCCGTCGCCGTGGTGGCTTCGCCGAAAGGGCGGGTGCACTGGCTTTTAAACTGCCGCCGTCCCTCCTGTCCCCGCCCACGCTGAGTCAGAGATTCCGCTCGTCAGGAGCTCCCTCCTCCGGCTCGGGGGACGGGGGGCTGGGGCACCCTCTCTCTCCTGGCGCTTTTGTCTTCACAGTTTTGCCGCTTTATGAAGGGTCCCGCGGCGCGATCCTCCGCTCCGGAGCCCTTCGCCGCGGTGGCTTCGCCGAAAGGGCGGGTGCACTGGCTTTCAAACTGCCGCCGTCCCTCCTGTCCTCGCCCACGCTGAGTCAGAGCTGACACTCGTCAGGAGCTCTCTCCTGCGGCTCGGGGGACGAGAGGCTAAGGCACCCTCTCTCTCCCGGCGCTTTTGTCGTCGCGGTTTTGCCGCTTTAGAATAGGTCTCCCGGCGCTATCCTCCGCTCCGGAGCCCTTCGCCTCGGTGGCTTCGCCGAAAGGGCGGGTGCACTGGCTTTTAAACTGCCGCTGTCCCTCCTGTCCCCGCCCACGCTGAGTCAGAGATTCCGCTCGTCAGGAGCTCTCTCCTCCGGCTGGGGGGACGAGGGGATATGACACCCTCTCTCTGCCTTCGTTTTTGCCTTCGCGGTTTTTGCTTTCACGGTTTTGCCGCTTTAGGAAGGGTCCCCCGGCGCGATCCTCCGCTCCGGAGCCCTTCGCCTCGGTGGCTTCGCCGAAAGGGCGGGTGCTCTGGCTTTGAAAATACCGCCGTCCCTCCTGTCCCTGCCCACGCTGAGTCAGAGCTGCCGCTCGTCAGGAGCTCCCTCCTGCGGCTCGGGGGACGAGAGGGTAAGGCACCCTCTCTCTCCCGGCGCTTTTGTCGTCGCCGTTTTGCCGCTTTAGAATAGGTCCCCCGGCGCTATCCTACGCTCCGGAGCCCTTCGCCGCGGTGGCTTCGCCGAAAGGGCGGGTGCACTGGCTTTCAAACTGCCGCCGTCCCTCCTGTCCCCGCCCACGCTGAGTCAGAGCTGCCGCTCGTCAGGAGCTCTCTCCTCCGGCTCGGGGGACGGGGGGCTGGGGCACCCTCTCTCTCCTGGCGCTTTTGTCGTCGCGGTTTTGCCGCTTTAGGAAGGGTCCCCCGGCGCGATCCTCCGCTCCGGAGCCCTTCGCCGCGGTGGCTTCGCCGAAAAGGCGGGTGCACCGGCTTTCCAACTGCCGCCGTCCCTCCTGTCCCCGCCCACGCTGAGTCAGAGCTGCCGCTCGTCAGGAGCTCCCTCCTCCGGCTCGGGGGACGAGGGGCTACGACACACTCTCTCTGCCTGCGTTTTTGCCTTCGCGGTTTTTGCTTTCACGGTTTTGCCGCTTTAGGAAGGGTCCCCCGGCGCGATCCTCCGCTCCGGAGCCCTTCGCCGCGGTGGCTTCGCCGAAAGGGCGGGTGCACTGGCTTTCAAACTGCCGCCGTCCCTCCTGTCCTCGCCCACGCTGAGTCAGAGCTGACACTCGTCAGGAGCTCCCTCCTCCGGCTCGGGGGACGGGGGGCTGGGGCACCCTCTCTCTCCCGGCGCTTTTGCCTTCACAGTTTTGCCGCTTTAGGAAGGGTCCCCCGGCGCGATCCTCCGCTCCAGAGCCCGTCGCCGTGGTGGCTTCGCCGAAAGGGCGGGTGCACTGGCTTTTAAACTGCCGCCGTCCCTCCTGTCCCCGCCCACGCTGAGTCAGAGATTCCGCTCGTCAGGAGCTCCCTCCCCCGGCTGGGGGGACGAGGGGTTAGGGCACCCTCTCTCTGCCTGCCTTTCTGCTTTCGAGGTTTTTGCTTTCACGGTTTTGCCGCTTTAGGAAGGGTCCCCCGGCG
Source organism: Calonectris borealis (assembly GCF_964195595.1). Lineage (NCBI taxonomy): Eukaryota > Metazoa > Chordata > Aves > Procellariiformes > Procellariidae > Calonectris > Calonectris borealis. The sequence goes on along the minus strand of NC_134351.1, from coordinate 34,799,732 downwards.
CGACCCTCCTCCCCGGAGCCCGTCGCCGTGGTGGCTTCGTCGGAAGGGCGGGTGCACTGGCTTTTAAACTGCCGCCGTCCCTCCTGTCCTCGCCCAGGCTGACTCAGAGCTGCCGCTCGTCAGGAGCTCCCTCCTCCAGCTCGGGGGACGAGGGGCTAGGGCACCCTCTCTCTGCCTGCGTTTTTGCCTTCGCGGTTTTTGCTTTCACAGTTCTGCCGCTTTATGAAGGGTCCCGCGGCGCGATCCTCCGCTCCGGAGCCCTTCGCCGCGGTGGCTTCGCCGAAAGGGCGGGTGCACTGGCTTTCAAACTGCCGCCGTCCCTCCTGTCCTCGCCCACGCTGAGTCAGAGCTGACACTCGTCAGGAGCTCTCTCCTGCGGCTCGGGGGACGAGAGGCTAAGGCACCCTCTCTCTCCCGGCGCTTTTGTCGTCGCGGTTTTGCCGCTTTAGAATAGGTCTCCCGGCGCTATCCTCCGCTCCGGAGCCCTTCGCCTCGGTGGCTTCGCCGAAAGGGCGGGTGCACTGGCTTTTAAACTGCCGCTGTCCCTCCTGTCACCGCCCACGCTGAGTCAGAGCTGCCGCTCGTCAGGAGCTCTCTCCTCCGGCTGGGGGGACGAGGGGATATGACACCCTCTCTCTGCCTTCGTTTTTGCCTTCGCGGTTTTTGCTTTCACGGTTTTGCCGCTTTAGGCAGGGTCCCCCGGCGCGATCCTCCGCTCCAGAGCCCTTCGCCTCGGTGGCTTCGCCGAAAGGGCGGGTGCTCTGGCTTTGAAAATACCGCCGTCCCTCCTGTCCCTGCCCACGCTGAGTCAGAGCTGCCGCTCGTCAGGAGCTCTCTCCTGCGGCTCGGGGGACGAGAGGCTAAGGCACCCTCTCTCTCCCGGCGCTTTTGTCGTCGCGGTTTTGCCGCTTTAGAATAGGTCCCCCGGCGCTATCCTCCGCTCCGGAGCCCTTCGCCTCGGTGGCTTCGCCGAAAGGGCGGGTGCACTGGCTTTCAAACTGCCGCCGTCCCTCCTGTCCCCGCCCACGCTGAGTGAGAGCTGCCGCTCGTCAGGAGCTCTCTCCTCCGGCTCGGGGGACGGGGGGCTGGGGCACCCTCTCTCTCCTGGCGCTTTTGTCGTCGCGGTTTTGCCGCTTTAGGAAGGGTCCCCCGGCGCGATCCTCCGCTCCGGAGACCTTCGCCGAAAAGGCGGGTGCACTGGCTTTCCAACTGCCGCCGTCCCTCCTGTCCCCGCCCACGCTGAGTCAGAGCTGCCGCTCGTCAGGAGCTCCCTCCTCCGGCTCGGGGGACGAGGGGCTACGACACACTCTCTCTGCCTGCGTTTTTGCCTTCGCGGTTTTTGCTTTCACGGTTTTGCCGCTTTAGGAAGGGTCCCCCGGCGCGATCCTCCGCTCCGGAGCCCTTCGCCGCGGTGGCTTCGCCGAAAGGGCGGGTGCACTGGCTTTCAAACTGCCGCCGTCCCTCCTGTCCTCGCCCACGCTGAGTCAGAGCTGACACTCGTCAGGAGCTCCCTCCTCCGGCTCGGGGGACGGGGGGCTGGGGCACCCTCTCTCTCCTGGCGCTTTTGTCGTCGCGGTTTTGGCGCTTTAGAATAGGTCCCCCGGCGCTATCCTTCGCCGCGGTGGCTTCGCCGAAAGGGCGGGTGCACTGGCTTTTAAACTGCCGCCGTCCCTCCTGTCCCCGCCCACGCTGAGTCAGAGCTGACGCTCGTCAGGAGCTCCCTCCCCCGGCTGGGGGGACGAGGGGTTAGGGCACCCTCTCTCTGCCTGCCTTTCTGCTTTCGAGGTTTTTGCTTTCACGGTTTTGCCGCTTTAGGAAGGGTCCCCCGGCGCGACCCTCCTCCCCGGAGCCCGTCGCCGTGGTGGCTTCGTCGGAAGGGCGGGTGCACTGGCTTTTAAACTGCCGCCGTCCCTCCTGTCCTCGCCCAGGCTGACTCAGAGCTGCCGCTCGTCAGGAGCTCCCTCCTCCGGCTCGGGGGACGAGAGGCTAAGGCACCCTCTCTCTCCCGGCGCTTTTGCCTTCACGGTTTTGCCGCTTTAATATAGGTCCCCCGGCGCTATCCTCCGCTCCGGAGCCCTTCGCCGCGGTGGCTTCGCCGAAAGGGCGGGTGCACTGGGTTTTAAAGTGCCGCCGTCCCTCCTGTCCCCACCCACGCTGAGTCAGAGCTGCCGCTCGACTGGAGCTACCTTCTCCGGCTCGGCGGACGGAGGGCTGGGGCACCCTCTCTCTCCCGGCGCTTTTGCCTTCACGGTTTTGCCGCTTTAGGAAAGGTCCCGCAGCGCGATCCTCCGCTCCGGAGCCCGTCGCCGTGGTGGCTTCGCCAAAAGGGCGGGTGCACTGGCTTTCAAACTGCCGCCGTCCCTCCTGTCCCCGCCCACGCTGAGTCAGAGCTGCCGCTCGTCAGGAGCTCTCTCCTCCGGCTCGAGGGACGAGAGGCTAAGGCACCCTCTCTCTCCCCGCGCTTTTGTCGTCGCGGTTTAGCCGCTTTAGAATAGGTCCCCCGGCACGATCCTCCGCTCCGGAGCCCTTCGCCGCGGTGGCTTCGCCGAAAGGGCGGGTGCACTGGCTTTTAAACTGCCGCCGTCCCTCCTGTCCCCGCCCACGCTGAGTCAGAGCTGCCGCTCGTCAGGAGCTCTCTCCTCCGGCTCGGGGTACGAGAGGCTAAGGCACCCTCTCTCTCCCGGCGCTTTTGTCGTCGCGGTTTTGCCGCTTTAGAATAGGTTCCCCGGCGCTATCCTCCGCTCCGGAGCCCTTCGCCTCGGTGGCTTCGCCGAAAGGGCGGGTGCACTGGCTTTCAAACTGCCGCCGTCTCTCCTGTTCTCGCCCACGCTGAGTCAGAGCTGCCGCTCGTCAGGAGTTCCCTCCTCCGGCTCGGGGGACGGGTGCTGTTGTCTTCACGGTTTTGCCTCTTTAGAAAGGCTCCCCGGCGCGATCCTCCGCGCCGGAGCCCTTCGCCTCGGTGGCTTCGCCGAAAGGGCGGGTGCACTGGCTTTCAAACTGCCGCCGTCCCTCCTGTTCTCGCCCACGCTGAGTCAGAGCTGCCGCTCGTCAGGAGCTCCCTCCTCCGGCTCGGGGGACGAGGGGCTAGGACACCCTCTCTCTGCCTGCGTTTTTGCCTTCGCGGTTTTTGCTTTCACAGTTTTGCCGCTTTAGGAAGGGTCCCCCGGCGCGATCCTCCGCTCCGGAGCCCTTCGCCGCGGTGGCTTCGCCGAAAGGGCGGGTGCACTGGCTTTCAAACTGCCGCCGTCCCTCTTCTCCTCGCCCACGCTGAGTCAGAGCTGACACTGGACAGGAGCTCCCTCCTCCGGCTCGGGGGACGGATGCTTTTGCCTTCACAGTTTTGCCGCGTTAGGAAGGGTCCCCCGGCGCGATCCTCCGCTCCGGAGCCGTTCGCCTCGGTGGCTTCGCCGAAAGGGCGGGTGCAGTGGCTTTCAAACTGCCGCCGTCCCTCCTGTCCTCGCCCACGCTGAGTCAGAGCTGCCGCTGAGACAAGGGATTAAGGAATTTTAGTAGTTGAATGATTAATAGTAGTTAGAAGATTGAATAGTAGGTAGGGGCTTGATACTTTGTTCCTCACAAGGCCGGCTCAGCCTGATAAGGCCGACTTAGCTATGGTGTAAATTAACTGAGGCGCCTCACAAGGACAGCTCCTGATAAAGACTAAAAACTTGTCTCAAGAAGCCAGCTAAAACTGACCCTGCAGTATGGACAAAGTAAGAAGACAACTGAGCCTGCGCAAGAACAAAAGGTTACTAGCGGTGACGAAGAGGAACTATCAGCCTTCATCCCCACGACCCCCGACGACCACCACTAGGAGGCAATGCGCAAGCGCAGATGGGAGGGGTCTATGGAAATGACTTCTTAGAACTCATTTTAATACAAAGCGGGGACAGGTCATGCATATGTATAGCCGTATTACAAAACTTTATGAATATGTAATATTTTACTGTATATATTTATGGTGAGTGCCGCACTGGCGCGCGCACGATTTTGGTGCGATACTCCCCCGTGCCGCCCAGCGCTGAATAAACATACCTACTTTACAATCTCATAGATTGTGGAGTCCAGTTTCCGCAAGTCACCGCTCGTCAGGAGCTCTCTCCTGCGGCTCGGGGGACGAGAGGCTAAGACACCCTCTCTCTCCCGGCGCTTTTGTCGTCGCCGTTGTGCCGCTTTAGAATAGGTCCCCCGGCGCTATCCTCCGCTCCGGAGCCCGTCGCCGTGGTGGCTTCGCCGAAAGGGCGGGTGCACTGGTTTTTAAACTGCCGCCGTCCCTCCTGTCCCCGCCCACGCTGAGTCAGAGATTCCGCTCGTCAGGAGCTCCCTCCTCCGGCTCGGGGGACGGGGGGCTGGGGCACCCTCTCTCTCCCGGCGCTTTTGTCTTCACAGTTTTGCCGCGTTAGGAAGGGTCCCCCGGCACGATCCTCCGCGCCGGAGCCCTTCGCCTCGGTGGCTTCGCCGAAAGGGCGGGTGCAGTGGCTTTCAAACTGCCGCCGTCCCTCCTGTCCCCGCCCACGCTGAGTCAGAGCTGCCGCTCGTCAGGAGCTCCCTCCTCCGGCTCGGGGGACGGGTGCTGTTGTCTTCACGGTTTTGCCTCTTTAGAAAGGCTCCCCGGCGCGATCCTCCGCGCCGGAGCCCTTCGCCTCGGTGGCTTCGCCGAAAGGGCGGGTGCACTGGCTTTCAAACTGCCGCCGTCCCTCCTGTCCTCGCCCAGGCTGAGTCAGAGCTGCCGCTCGTCAGGAGCTCTCTCCTCCGGCTCGGGGGACGAGAGGCTAACGCACCCTCTCTCCCCCGTGCCGCCCAGCGCTGAATAAACATACCTACTTTACAATCTCATAGATTGTGGAGTCCGGTTTCCGCAAGTCAGTTTTGGCGAGCCAGGCAGGAGACTCTCTGCTTCACCACGGGATCGGCTGGGGAGCGGACGCCCCTGGGCGCGCCCCGAGCATTTCCTCGGAGGGGACTCCGCTGCCAGCCGCTCACCGTGGGAGCAGACAAGAACCTCCTGAGTCCACGGAAAGGAAAGGTATGTTTTAGGAGAGGAGCCTGTAAGTCGTACGCATGGCTGGGGCTGCTGGTAAATCGCACAGAGACGTCTGGCGTGCAGCATAGTCCCCGTATGGTAGGAGGGTACCCTGCACGGTAATAGGGGGGATTCGCTGACCGATAGAGCGGCCGCTAGCGATCTTGGGAGTAGATCGAGTGGATCCGAGGTTTCTGCTGTATCCCAGTGTTGGGAGCCAGGACGGACCTGCTAATGACTGGTATATAAGAAGCAGGAGAAGGGTAAGCGGACCTCCTTGCAATTGCGATTGGGTCATCTTTAAGGTTGCAGCTGCTGGGTGGGTGTACAACTAGTCTGAGGAGTTGTACGTGGCATGGCCATAAATATTATCATCTGTTGCAACAATTTATTGTGTGACTGAGTGTCTGTGTTGTATGAGTGAGACGCAGCACAGCTGCGAAGCGAGTGTGGAGTCCTGATCCGCGGCTCTGTAATCTCTGCGAGGAGAGCGGCCGGAGACGAACGAAGTGAATGATAGGATCGAACCTTTGTCTTTTGTGTACGAAAACATCGTAGAATTTTGTGAAAAAGCAGTATTGTATATCTAGCAAGTTCTATGATAAGAAAACCTCCGATAAAGTCACTAAGACAGTGCAGGAAGGAAAACCAGTCCCAGCATCTTATTAAAGGTTAAAAGAAAAGATCAATAAAGGGAAGATACGAAATGGGTAACACTCAAAAGGGAGTCTTGAAGAAAAGCCCCTTGGGCTGTGTGCTTGCTCATTGGAGAGATATCGTTGGGATCGGAGGGACGGAAAATAGAAAAATTCTTATTAAATATTGTAATCAATGGTGGCCACTGTATAAATTGGAAAGTGAGGCTAAATGGCCACTTAATGGATCAATAGACTACAATACTCTCCTACAATTGATGCTATTTCTAAGGAGAGAAGGGAAGTGGGATGAAGTTTCATATGCAGATATGTTTTTCACCCTCCGAAACCATCCGGAGTGGCAAAGGGACTGTGGGCTGGCACCACCACAGGACCCTATGGTACTCGCACTTGAGCGAGAAAATAAAGAATTTAAAGGTAAACTGAAGCGGTGTTGCTCGGCATGCAGTATTGGACAGAGGTGTATGAAAGCAAACAAAATTCACCAGGTGCCGGAACCAGATCTAACTGACCTGTTTAAGCCTCCCCCTCGACCACAGGAACAGGATGCGGACTCGGACGAAACTTCCACCCCCCCGGACAGCCCTGTATCTTCCCGCACCAGAAAGAAAACTGCCCCAGTAGCCTTACAGGCACCTCTTCGAGAGGCGGTGGCGCCTGATGGCGGGACGATGCTAATCAAGGTACCTTTTTCCACTACTGATTTAGGGGAATGGAAAAGGGTTGCAAAAGATTATAGGAGCGATCCGATCGGTGTAGCTAAACATTTTCAGTTTATTGTGAAACAACATAACCCTGATTGGAAGGACATACAATTATTATTAGACTATATGACTGAAACAGAAAAGCAATTGATTTTAAAAACAGCAGGGAGTTTGGCTGATGAATACTATAGGACTACAGGAGGGGATGTTAAGGAATATTTCCCTCTACAAGATCCAAAATGGGATGCGAACAGATCTGCAGAAATGGTAAAACTACAGGGGTATCAGGAGTGGATTTCGAGAGGAATGGAAAAGGCTATACCCAAAACCATAAACTGGTCAGCTCTATATGCAATTAAGCAAGGTCCCTCCGAGTCCCCATCTGAATTCCTGGATCGACCGAGGGATGCAATGCGCCGTAACACACCGCTGGATCCTGGATCCGAGGTAGGAATACAACAACTAGTCTCTCTGTTTTTGGGTCAGTCCACAGGGGACATTAGGCGCAAGCTCCAGAAGCTACGTACTACAGAAAGTAGAAATTTGGAGGTGTTGCTAGATGAAGCATGGAGAGTATTTAGTAACAGAGAAGAAGCATACAAACAGGTACAAAGGAGAATAGTGGCAGTTGTAAGGAAAAAAGAGGAAAGGAGACCTAGGCAAGAACCGCCTCGCTTAGGAAAAAATCAATGTGCACGATGCAAAAAGTTTGGTCATTGGAAAGGAGAATGTCCGATGAATAGGGGAAGAGGACGAAGTTATCAGGCAAGGAAAGTGGTAGCTCATGTGAAAAAGGACTGACGGGAACCTGGGGAATCCACCCTAGCGGATCCACTGGTTATAATAAAGCTAGGGAAGGAACAACAAGAGGTAGAATTTTTAGTTGATACAGGGGCAACATACTCAGTTTTGAATCAAGCCTTGATGCCCCTGGAGAATGATTACATCATGATAAAGGGGGCAACTGGTCATAGTGAAAAGGCGTATTTTTGTAAACCTTTAAAATATAAACTGGGAAAACAATGGGGAATTCACAGATTTCTATATATGCCCGACTCTCCAAAGGCCCTATTGGGAAGAGACTTGCTAGAACAATTAGGTGCAAAAATTATATTCGAAAAAGGAGAAATTTCTCTGAAAATAAAAGATCAAGAATACATTCAAATCCTAAGTTTATTCTTAACCAGTCCTTCCATAAAAGGAGAAATTAGGGAGGAAGTCTTAAATCAGGTATACCCTGGGGTATGGGCTACCGATGTACCCGGAAGAGCAAAGAATGCATTACCTGTTGAAGTTAAACTTAAAAAGGGAAACCAACAACCAGTAAGGATTAAGCAATATCCCCTAAAGAGAGAAGATAGAGAAGGGATTCGGCCGATAATTGAAAAATTTTTACAATTCGGACTATTAAAAGAATGTGAGTCTAATTTTAACACACCCATATTACCAGTTCGTAAGCCTGACGGGTCGTATCGTGTAGTCCAGGATCTACGGGCCGTAAACAAGGTAACTGAGGATCTCTACCCCGTGGTGGCGAATCCATATACTCTGTTGACTACACTAACACCTGAATTAGCCTGGTTTACTGTTATAGACTTGAAAGATGCCTTCTTTTGCCTCCCTCTCCATGAAGCCAGCCAAAGATTGTTTGCATTCGAATGGGAAAACCCCAAAACCGGTCGCAAGACTCAACTCACCTGGACGGTGTTGCCACAAGGATTCAAAAATAGCCCTACCATTTTTGGCAATCAGCTTGCAAAGGACTTGGAATCATGGGAAATCCCGTCTGAAAAGGGAAAACTGCTACAATATGTGGATGATATCCTGATCGCCACCGAAACAGAGAACGATTGTATCACCTGGACGGTGAGTCTATTAAATTTCTTGGGGCTCCAAGGGTACCGGGTGTCTAAGAAGAAAGCCCAAGTAATACAGCGCAAAGGGATTTATTTAGGCTATGAAATCAGTGCTGGGGAAAGAACTTTGGGACAAGCCCGTAAAGAGGCAATCTGCCAAACCCCGAGACCTCGAACAGTGAAAGAGTTACGGACTTTCTTGGGAATGACTGGGTGGTGTCGGCTGTGGATTTATAATTATGGACTGCTTGTTAAACCATTATATGCCCTAATAACTACCAACCAGGGACACCTTGAATGGAACAACCAGGCCGTACGAGCCTTTGAGAAACTAAAGAAAGCCTTGATGTCAGCTCCAGCTTTGGGGCTCCCAGATGTGAGTAAGCCATTTCTCCTCTTTTCCCACGAAAAACAAGGGGTTGCACTGGGGATACTAGCACAGAATTTGGGTCCCGATCGACGAGCAGTTGCCTACTTTTCCAAACAGTTGGATACAACTGCGAAGGGCTGGCCTGGATGCTTGCGGGCAGTCGCAGCTGTAATACTAAACATACAAGAAGCCCAAAAATTCACTCTGGGTCAGAAAATGACTGTGCTGGTGTCCCATACAGTATCTGCAGTACTGGAAGCGAAGGGTGGACATTGGCTTTCTCAACAAAGATTTCTAAGATATCAGGCTATATTGGTAGAACAGGATGATGTAGAAATAACAGTCACTAACATTGCCAACCCAGCTTCCTTCCTAGAGGGAAACACAGGAGAACCAGTGCATCATGACTGCTTAGAGACCATTGAAGCAACATATGCAAGCCGACCAGATCTGAAAGACAGCCCCGTAGAAGACGGAGAGAACTGGTTCACAGACGGAAGCAGCTATGTCCTGAGTGGTAAAAGATACGCGGGATATGCTATTACCACTAGTCAGGAGATAATAGAATCAAAGCCTTTGCCCCTAAATACCTCGGCACAGAAAGCGGGGATAATCGCTCTAACCCGTGCCTTGGAATTGGCCCAAGGAAAAATTGTAAACATTTATACAGACTCAAGATATGCCTTCGGAGTTGTGCATGCACATGGAGCAATCTGGAAAGAGAGAGGGTTATTAAGCTCTCAAGGGAAGAATATTAAACACGCAGAGGAAATTTTGAGACTGTTGGAGGCAGTACAACTCCCTGAGAAAGTGGCAATTATACACATCAAGGCACACCAGAAAGTGAGCTCGGAATTGGAAAGGGGAAATGAGCTGGCGGACAGAGAGGCAAAACAGGCAGCCAAGGTAAAGGTAAAAATAGAAGGGGCCTTAGTCCCTGACGGGCGAATCTCCCTAGAAGGTAAGCCAGAATATACAAAAGAAGATCAGAAGCTTATTGCAGATCTAGAAGGGTCATATAATAGAGAGGGATGGGCTCTCACCCCACAAGGGAAACTAATTATTCCCTCCTATCTAACATGGTCTCTGATAAGGGAAGAACATAGAAAAAGGCATTGGGGGGCAGAGGCCCTATATAAACAACTAATCAAAGAAATCGTAGCTAGGAATTTATACACTACTGTAAGGCAAGTGACACAGCAGTGCGATCTCTGCCTCCAGACAAATCCCAAGAATACCCCCAAACCAGAAATGGGCCAAATTGGTAAAGGTAATGGGCCTGGGCAACAGTGGCAGATCGATTTTTCAGAACTCCCAAGAAAAGGGGGGTATCGATATTTATTGGTATTAACTGACACCTTTTCAGGTTGGCCAGAGGCATTCCCTACCAGGACAGCCAAGGCTCGGGAGGTAACTAGAACATTAATACAAGAAATAATACCACGTTTTGGGGTTCCAGCAACCATATCTTCTGACAGAGGACCACATTTCATCTCCAAAGTAGTACAACAAATTAGCCGCCATTTGGGCATAGATTGGCAGCTTCATACCCCATATCGCCCTCAGTCGAGTGGCCAAGTAGAAAAAATGAACCACTTAATCAAACAGCAGATTGTGAAATTGGGACAGGAAACTAACTTGGCCTGGCCTCAGTCTCTTCCTTTGGCTCTTTTGCGCATACGAACTAGGCCAAGAGCAAAGGAAGGACTGAGCCCTTTTGAAATCTTGTACGGACGACCCTATAGAGTACAGAAAGGGATGTCCACGCAAGTCGGGGATGAAATCATGACCTCCTACATGGTTGCTTTGGGGAAACAACTCAGGAAGGTTGAGAAATATGTGGTTGGGACTCGAAGCAGGGGTTTGGATGGGCCTGTACATAATATACAACCTGGAGACTATGTGTATGTAAAGTCTCTTGCAGAGAAAACTTTGGAGCCGCAGTGGGAAGGACCATTCCAAGTACTCCTCACCTCCTTCACAGCAATCAAAATCAAAGAACAGAATGCCTGGATCCATCATACCAGAGTGAAGAAGGCACACAAATCTCCATGGAAGGTCACGCAAGCCCAACCGGGAAAATTATTTTTTTCACGGTCATAATTATGATTTGGGGGTGGGAAAGCACTACTAGCCAGGATAATACTAAGCAGTTTTGGTCTCAGGCTTATATCAAATATACCGGATCCATGGGGAAATTGTCTGATCTGAGAGGCTTAAACCTATCTACCGTGGTCATACATGGAAGCCAGGTATACTTGAGAGGGGAATGGGAATGGGGTAACACTACAGAAATTCATCAACTCCAGGGGACTGTAGGAGAAGAAATCAAAGTGGGATGCCGAATGACTAATGGGACTACTACCCATAAAAAGGCATCCCAGATTAGTAATCGGAACATCTGTCCTATAGATGATACCACAGAAGCCTGTCCTCCAAGTAACATAACGGCCTGCACCGGAAGGGAATTAGAATGTTGGCATAACTTCACACTAATAAGAACCACTGAGGTGGTTTGTCTCTGGGCCAGAGATAACATTGGACTCTCATTTAAATTTAGGATAAATGCTGTGACAAGGCCTGTTGTAACGGTCACAACGGTCGCGCCGGTCACACCTCATGCACTCAAGCTCAAACCTAGAGTGTATGAAGTCGGGCCGTATGTAATAAGGAATACAGGACAACAACAAATGCTATTTAACCCGGATTGGTCCCTTAAACAAGTAAAATTGCAAATGCAGAACAATGTCTCAGAAATTCAACCGGCCTGTTCTCCTTTTTTGCAAACCTCTTACAAGGGGTGGACTACCTGGCTGCATAAAAGACGAATATCAAGAGACTTAACTGGTATTTTAGGTACAGGGTTAGGGGTCCTAAATAGCATTGATGCAGAGGTAATAATGAATAAATTGGCTGCCTCTACTACCGAGCTGACAAAATTACACCAGCCTTTACGATCTTCCCTATTGGCTCTGGGAACCCATCAGTGGCTACTGTCAAAAGTGTTACCTGATTGGGAAAGAATAAACAGAGGAGACCATGAGATAATCATGAATGCACTCGGTGGGCTCCAAAATAATGTTTCTCTAGCTCTCAGCTGTATTCAGGCACAATTGTGGATGCAATCAGTAACTGCTTCAGCCCTAAGAGAGGGTGAAGAGGGAATCTTCCCCACTGAAATTCGGAAAATAATTTGGGACAATGCAAATGACTTTGAAAAGAAACTTCAGTCTTGGTGGAACTTAGTGAATTTTACTTATGATCCTGCTACAAACACAGTCGAAGCTTTTGTATTAACTATTAGCAAAGCTACAGTATATATGATCCACCCTATTATAGCATTAGGACTGAATCACAACAAGACCCTACTTCACCCTTTTGAACATAGGGCATGGGCTCGAAAAACAGGGAATGAATGGCAAACTGTAGATTTAGAATCTTGCATTGTACGAGAACAAGGGTTCATTTGTGAAAAAAATGCTATCGATACTCAAGATATTTGTCTTGACACTGATCAGAAAGTTTGTCATTTTGAAATTCGCCCCAATGCTGACCTTAAAACCATATTAATATACACTGGCAAAGGTTGCGTATGTTTGAGAACTACTTGTAGTTTTATATCTGTAGGGGACATGAAGGTAGACACTAAAAATCACTCAAATTTTTGCATTTGCAATTTTACTAAAATCATTGGATGTGACTTTAATTATATAGCTCCAGTTATATCCCATCAGGTTCTTAGATCTAATTATACATTATTCCATGAATTGATACCTACATCCCTCGGGATGGATTTAGCTCGAACGAAGGAATTACTACAACATCACGATTTAACACAAATACTAGAAGAAGTTAAAAACAATGGAAAGGAGACCTTGATAACGGTGCATCATGACATAGACAAAATAAAAAAAGTTCTAAAGTGGGTAAAAAAGGATGGAGAACACAAATGGTGGGAAATACTTTTCGGATGGTCGCCCACTGCTACAGGTATTCTTAATACCTTATGTCACCCTATTGTTGTTCTCCTAATTCTAGTTTTTATTAGTATTGCTTTATCTGCAATACTGTATGTTTTAAATTGGCGAATGATAAAACAAATAAGGCACTTGAGGTATGACTATCAGCACCGACAACAAATTGAAACAGGCAGAAATCTTATAAAGGACCTGGAGAAGAATGGGATAATATAAAGAAAATTAGTATAGGGTTTAGTATAGAGTAAAAGAATTTACTAACTTTTTAGAAAAGGGGGGACTGAGACAAGGGATTAAGGAATGTTAGTAGTTGAATGATTAATAGTAGGTAGAAGATTGAATCAGTAGGTAGGGGCTTGATACTTTGTTCCTCACAAGGCCGGCTCAGCCTGATAAGGCCGACTTAGCTATGGTGTAAATTAACTGAGGCGCCTCACAAGGACAGCTCCTGATAAAGACTAAAAACTTGTCTCAAGAAGCCAGCTAAAACTGACCCTGCAGTATGGACAAAAGTAAGAAGACAACTGAGCCTGCGCAAGAACAAAAGGTTACTAGCGGTGACGAAGAGGAACTATCAGCCTTCATCCCCACGACCCCCGACGACCACCACTAGGAGGCAATGCGCAAGCGCAGATGGGAGGGGTCTATGGAAATGACTTCTTAGAACTCATTTTAATACAAAGCGGGGACAGGTCATGCATATGTATAGCCGTATTACAAAACTTTATGAATATGTAATATTTTACTGTATATATTTATGGTGAGTGCCGCACTGGCGCGCGCACGATTTTGGTGCGATACTCCCCCGTGCCGCCCAGCGCTGAATAAACATACCTACTTTACAATCTCATAGATTGTGGAGTCCAGTTTCCGCAAGTCACCGCTCGTCAGGAGCTCTCTCCTGCGGCTCGGGGGACGAGAGGCTAAGACACCCTCTCTCTCCCGGCGCTTTTGTCGTCGCCGTTTTGCCGCTTTAGAATAGGTCCCCCGGCACGATCCTCCGCGCCGGAGCCCTTCGCCTCGGTGGCTTCGCCGAAAGGGCGGGTGCAGTGGCTTTCAAACTGCCGCCGTCCCTCCTGTCCCCGCCCACGCTGAGTCAGAGCTGCCGCTCGTCAGAAGCTCCCTCCTGCGGCTCGGGGGTCGGGTGCTGTTGTCTTCACGGTTTTGCCGCTTTAGGAAGGGACCCCCGGCGCGATCCTCCGCTCCGGAGCCCTTCGCCTCGGTGGCTTCGCCGAAAGGGCGGGTGCAGTGGCTTTCAAACTGCCGCCGTCCCTCCTGTCCCCGCCCACGCTGAGTCAGAGCTGCCGCTCGTCAGGAGCTCTCTCCTCCGGCTCGGGGGACGAGAGGCTAACGCACCCTCTCTCTCCCGGCGCTTTTGTCGTCGCGGTTTAGCCGCTTTAGGAAGGGTCCCACGGCGCGGTCCTCCGCTCCGGAGCCCTTCGCCGCGGTGGCTTCGCCGAAAGGGCGGGTGCACTGGCTTTTAAAATGCCGCGGTCTCTCCTGTACTCGCCCACGCTGAGTCAGAGCTGCCGCTCGTCAGGAGCTCCCTCCTCCGGCTCGGGGGACGAGGAGCTAGGACACCCTCTCTCTGCCTGCGTTTTTGCCTTCGCGGTTTTTGCTTTCACAGTTCTGCCGCTTTAGGAAGGGTCCCCCGGCGCGATCCTCCGCTCCGGAGCCCTTCGCCGCGGTGGCTTCGCCGAAAGGGCGGGTGCACTGGCTTTCAAACTGCCGCCGTCCCTCCTGTCCCCGCCCACGCTGAGTCAGAGCTGCCGCTCGTCAGGACCTCCCTCCTCCGGCTCGGGGGACCGGGGGCTGGGGCACCCTCTCTCTCCCGGCGCTTTTGTCTTCACAGTTTTGCCGCGTTAGGAAGGGTCCCCCGGCGCGATCCTCCGCTCCGGAGCCCTTCGCCTCGGTGGCTTCGCCGAAAGGGCGGGTGCACTGGCTTTTAAAGTGCCGCCGTCCCTCCTGTCCCCGCCCAAGCTGAGTCAGAGGTACCGCTCGTCAGAAGCTCCCTCCTCCGGCTCGGGGGACGGGTGCTGTTGCCTTCACGGTTTTGCCTCTTTAGAAAGGCTCCCCGGCGCGATCCTCCGCGCCGGAGCCCTTCGCCTCGGTGGCTTCGCCGAAAGGGCGGGTGCACTGGCTTTCAAACTGCTGCCGTCCCTCCTGTTCTCGCCCACGCTGAGTCAGAGCTGCCGCACTTCAGGAGCTCCCTCCTCCGGCTCGGGGGACGAGAGGCTAAGGCACCCTCTCTCTCCCGGCGCTTTTGTCGTCGCCGTTGTGCCGCTTTAGAATAGGTCCCCCGGCGCTATCCTCCGCTCCGGAGCCCGTCGCCGTGGTGGCTTCGTCGGAAGGGCGGGTGCACTGGCTTTCAAACTGCCGCCGTCCCTCCTGTCCCCGCCCACGCTGAGTCAGAGATTCCGCTCGTCAGGAGCTCCCTCCTCCGGCTCGGGGGACGGGGGGCTGGGGCACCCTCTCTCTCCTGGCGCTTTTGTCTTCACAGTTTTGCCGCGTTAGGAAGGGTCCCCCGGCGCGATCCTCCGCTCCGGAGCCCTTCGCCACGGTGGCTTCGCCGAAAGGGCGGGTGCAGTGGCTTTCAAACTGCCGCCGTCCCTCCTGTCCCCGCCCACGCTGAGTCAGAGCTGCCGCTCGTCAGGAGCTCTCTCCTCCGGCTCGGGGGACGAGAGGCTAACGCACCCTCTCTCTCCCGGCGCTTTTGCCTTCACGGTTTTGGCGCTTTAGAATAGGTCCCCCGGCGCTATCCTCCGCTCCGGAGCCCTTCACCTCGGTGGCTTCGCCGAAAGGGCGGGTGCACTGGCTTTTAAACTGCCGCCGTCCCTCCTGTCCCCGCCCACGCTGAGTCAGAGCTGCCGCTCGTCAGGAGCTCCCTCCTCCAGCTCGGGGGACGAGGTGCTAGGACACCCTCTCTCTGCCTGCGTTTTTGCCTTCGCGGTTTTTGCCTTAACAGTTCTGCCGCTTTATGAAGGGTCCCCCGGCGCGATCCTCCGCTCCGGAGCCCTTCGCCGCGGTGGCTTCGCCGAAAGGGCGGGTGCACTGGCTTTCAAACTGCCGCCGTCCCTCCTGTCCTCGCCCACGCTGAGTCAGAGCTGACACTCGTCAGGAGCTCTCTCCTGCGGCTCGGGGGACGAGAGGCTAAGGCACCCTCTCTCTCCCGGCGCTTTTGTCGTCGCGGTTTTGCCGCTTTAGAATAGGTCTCCCGGCGCTATCCTCCGCTCCGGAGCCCTTCGCCTCGGTGGCTTCGCCGAAAGGGCGGGTGCACTGGCTTTTAAACTGCCGCTGTCCCTCCTGTCACCGCCCACGCTGAGTCAGAGCTGCCGCTCGTCAGGAGCTCTCTCCTCCGGCTGGTGGGACGAGGGGATATGACACCCTCTCTCTGCCTTCGTTTTTGCCTTCGCGGTTTTTACTTTCACGGTTTTGCCGCTTTAGGAAGGGTCCCCCGGCGCGATCCTCCGCTCCAGAGCCCTTCGCCTCGGTGGCTTCGCCGAAAGGGCGGGTGCTCTGGCTTTGAAAATACCGCCGTCCCTCCTGTCCCCGCCCACGCTGAGTGAGAGCTGCCGCTCGTCAGGAGCTCTCTCCTGCGGCTCGGGGGACGAGAGGGTAAGGCACCCTCTCTCTCCCGGCGCTTTTGTCGTCGCGGTTTTGCCGCTTTAGAATAGGTCCCCCGGCGCTATCCTCCGCTCCGGAGCCCTTCGCCGCGGTGGCTTCGCCGAAAGGGCGGGTGCACTGGCTTTCCAACTGCCGCCGTCCCTCCTGTCCCCGCCCACGCTGAGTCAGAGCTGCCGCTCGTCAGGAGCTCCCTCCTCCGGCTCGGGGGACGAGGGGCTACGACACACTCTCTCTGCCTGCGTTTTTGCCTTCGCGGTTTTTGCTTTCACGGTTTTGCCGCTTTAGGAAGGGTCCCCCGGCGCGATCCTCCGCTCCGGAGCCCTTCGCCGCGGTGGCTTCGCCGAAAGGGCGGGTGCACTGGCTTTCAAACTGCCGCCGTCCCTCCTGTCCTCGCCCACGCTGAGTCAGAGCTGACACTCGTCAGGAGCTCCCTCCTCCGGCTCGGGGGACGGGGGGCTGGGGCACCCTCTCTCTTCCGGCGCTTTTGCCTTCACAGTTTTGCCGCTTTAGGAAGGGTCCCCCGGCGCGATCCTCCGCTCCAGAGCCCGTCGCCGTGGTGGCTTCGCCGAAAGGGCGGGTGCACTGGCTTTTAAACTGCCGCCGTCCCTCCTGTCCCCGCCCACGCTGAGTCAGAGCTGCCGCTCGTCAGGAGCTCTCTCCTCCGGCTCGGGGGACGGGGGGCTGGGGCACCCTCTCTCTCCTGGCGCTTTTGTCGTCGCGGTTTTGGCGCTTTAGAATAGGTCCCCCGGCGCTATCCTTCGCCGCGGTGGCTTCGCCGAAAGGGCGGGTGCACTGGCTTTCCAACTGCCGCCGTCCCTCCTGTCCCCGCCCACGCTGAGTCAGAGCTGACGCTCGTCAGGAGCTCCCTCCCCCGGCTGGGGGGACGAGGGGTTAGGGCACCCTCTCTCTGCCTGCCTTTCTGCTTTCGAGGTTTTTGCTTTCACGGTTTTGCCGCTTTAGGAAGGGTCCCCCGGCGCGACCCTCCTCCCCGGAGCCCGTCGCCGTGGTGGCTTCGTCGGAAGGGCGGGTGCACTGGCTTTTAAACTGCCGCCGTCCCTCCTGTCCTCGCCCAGGCTGACTCAGAGCTGCCGCTCGTCAGGAGCTCCCTCCTCCGGCTCGGGGGACGAGAGGCTAAGGCACCCTCTCTCTCCCGGCGCTTTTGCCTTCACGGTTTTGCCGCTTTAATATAGGTCCCCCGGCGCTATCCTCCGCTCCGGAGCCCTTCGCCGCGGTGGCTTCGCCGAAAGGGCGGGTGCACTGGCTTTCAAACTGCCGCCGTCCCTCCTGTCCCCACCCACGCTGAGTCAGAGCTGCCGCTCGAGTGGAGCTACCTTCTCCGGCTCGGCGGACGGAGGGCTGGGGCACCCTCTCTCTCCCGGCGCTTTTGCCTTCACGGTTTTGCCGCTTTAGGAAAGGTCCCGCAGCGCGATCCTCCGCTCCGGAGCCCGTCGCCGTGGTGGCTTCGCCAAAAGGGCGGGTGCACTGGCTTTCAAACTGCCGCCGTCCCTCCTGTCCTCGCCCACGCTGAGTCAGAGCTGCCGCTCGTCAGGAGCTCTCTCCTCCGGCTCGAGGGACGAGAGGCTAAGGCACCCTCTCTCCCCCGGCGCTTTTGTCGTCGCCGTTGTGCCGCTTTAGAATAGGTCCCCCGGCGCTATCCTCCGCTCCGGAGCCCGTCGCCGTGGTGGCTTCGCCGAAAGGGCGGGTGCACTGGCTTTTAAACTGCCGCCGTCCCTCCTGTCCCCGCCCACGCTGAGTCAGAGATTCCGCTCGTCAGGAGCTCCCTCCTCCGGCTCGGGGGACGGGGGGCTGGGGCACCCTCTCTCTCCTGGCGCTTTTGTCTTCACAGTTTTGCCGCGTTAGGAAGGGTCCCCCGGCGCGATCCTCCGCTCCGGAGCCCTTCGCCGCGGTGGCTTCGCCGAAAGGGCGGGTGCACTGGCTTTCAAACTGCCGCCGTCCCTCCTGTCCCCGCCCACGCTGAGTCAGAGCTGCCGCTCGTCAGAAGCTCCCTCCTCCGGCTCGGGGGACGGGTGCTGTTGCCTTCACGGTTTTGCCTCTTTAGAAAGGCTCCCCGGCGCGATCCTCCGCGCCGGAGCCCTTCGCCTCGGTGGCTTCGCCGAAAGGGCGGGTGCACTGGCTTTCAAACTGCTGCCGTCCCTCCTGTTCTCGCCCACGCTGAGTCAGAGCTGCCGCACTTCAGGAGCTCCCTCCTCCGGCTCGGGGGACGAGAGGCTAAGGCACCCTCTCTCTCCCGGCGCTTTTGTCGTCGCCGTTGTGCCGCTTTAGAATAGGTCCCCCGGCGCTATCCTCCGCTCCGGAGCCCGTCGCCGTGGTGGCTTCGCCGAAAGGGCGGGTGCACTGGCTTTTAAACTGCCGCCGTCCCTCCTGTCCCCGCCCACGCTGAGTCAGAGATTCCGCTCGTCAGGAGCTCCCTCCTCCGGCTCGGGGGACGGGGGGCTGGGGCACCCTCTCTCTCCTGGCGCTTTTGTCTTCACAGTTTTGCCGCGTTAGGAAGGGTCCCCCGGCGCGATCCTCCGCTCCGGAGCCCTTCGCCACGGTGGCTTCGCCGAAAGGGCGGGTGCACTGGCTTTTAAACTGCCGCCGTCCCTCCTGTCCCCGCCCACGCTGAGTCAGAGCTGCCGCTCGTCAGGAGCTCCCTCCTCCGGCTCGGGGGACGAGGGGCTACGACACCCTCTCTCTGCCTGCGTTTTTGCCTTCGCGGTTTTTGCTTTCACAGTTCTGCCGCTTTATGAAGGGTCCCGCGGCGCGATCCTCCGCTCCGGAGCCCTTCGCCGCGGTGGCTTCGCCGAAAGGGCGGGTGCACTGGCTTTCAAACTGCCGCCGTCCCTCCTGTCCTCGCCCACGCTGAGTCAGAGCTGACACTCGTCAGGAGCTCTCTCCTGCGGCTCGGGGGACGAGAGGCTAAGGCACCCTCTCTCTCCCGGCGCTTTTGTCGTCGCGGTTTTGCCGCTTTAGAATAGGTCCCCCGGCGCGATCCTCCGCTCCGGAGCCCTTCGCCACGGTGGCTTCGCCGAAAGGGCGGGTGCAGTGGCTTTCAAACTGCCGCCGTCCCTCCTGTCCCCGCCCACGCTGAGTCAGAGCTGCCGCTCGTCAGGAGCTCTCTCCTCCGGCTCGGGGGACGAGAGGCTAACGCACCCTCTCTCTCCCGGCGCTTTTGCCTTCACGGTTTTGCCGCTTTAGAATAGGTCCCCCGGCGCTATCCTCTGCTCCGGAGCCCTTCGCCTCGGTGGCTTCGCCGAAAGGGCGGGTGCACTGGCTTTTAAACTGCCGCCGTCCCTCCTGTTCTCGCCCACGCTGAGTCAGAGCTGCCGCTCGTCAGGAGCTCCCTCCTCCAGCTCGGGGGACGAGGGGCTAGGGCACCCTCTCTCTGCCTGCGTTTTTGCCTTCGCGGTTTTTGCTTTCACAGTTCTGCCGCTTTATGAAGGGTCCCGCGGCGCGATCCTCCGCTCCGGAGCCCTTCGCCGCGGTGGCTTCGCCGAAAGGGCGGGTGCACTGGCTTTCAAACTGCCGCCGTCCCTCCTGTCCTCGCCCACGCTGAGTCAGAGCTGACACTCGTCAGGAGCTCTCTCCTGCGGCTCGGGGGACGAGAGGCTAAGGCACCCTCTCTCTCCCGGCGCTTTTGTCGTCGCGGTTTTGCCGCTTTAGAATAGGTCTCCCGGCGCTATCCTCCGCTCCGGAGCCCTTCGCCTCGGTGGCTTCGCCGAAAGGGCGGGTGCACTGGCTTTTAAACTGCCGCTGTCCCTCCTGTCCCCGCCCACGCTGAGTCAGAGCTGCCGCTCGTCAGGAGCTCTCTCCTCCGGCTGGGGGGACGAGGGGATATGACACCCTCTCTCTGCCTTCGTTTTTGCCTTCGCGGTTTTTACTTTCACGGTTTTGCCGCTTTAGGAAGGGTCCCCCGGCGCGATCCTCCGCTCCAGAGCCCTTCGCCTCGGTGGCTTCGCCGAAAGGGCGGGTGCTCTGGCTTTGAAAATACCGCCGTCCCTCCTGTCCCTGCCCACGCTGAGTCAGAGCTGCCGCTCGTCAGAAGCTCCCTCCTCCGGCTCGGGGGACGGGTGCTGTTGCCTTCACGGTTTTGCCTCTTTAGAAAGGCTCCCCGGCGCGATCCTCCGCGCCGGAGCCCTTCGCCTCGGTGGCTTCGCCGAAAGGGCGGGTGCACTGGCTTTCAAACTGCCGCCGTCCCTCCTGTCCCCGCCCACGCTGAGTCAGAGCTGCCGCTCGTCAGGAGCTCTCTCCTCCGGCTCGGGGGACGGGGGGCTGGGGCACCCTCTCTCTCCTGGCGCTTTTGTCGTCGCGGTTTTGCCGCTTTAGGAAGGGTCCCCCGGCGCGATCCTCCGCTCCGGAGCCCTTCGCCGCGGTTGCTTCGCCGAAAAGGCGGGTGCACTGGCTTTCCAACTGCCGCCGTCCCTCCTGTCCCCGCCCACGCTGAGTCAGAGCTGCCGCTCGTCAGGAGCTCTCTCCTCCGGCTCGGGGGACGGGGGGCTGGGGCACCCTCTCTCTCCTGGCGCTTTTGTCGTCGCGGTTTTGGCGCTTTAGAATAGGTCCCCCGGCGCTATCCTTCGCCGCGGTGGCTTCGCCGAAAGGGCGGGTGCACTGGCTTTTAAACTGCCGCCGTCCCTCCTGTCCCCGCCCACGCTGAGTCAGAGCTGACGCTCGTCAGGAGCTCCCTCCCCCGGCTGGGGGGACGAGGGGTTAGGGCACCCTCTCTCTGCCTGCCTTTCTGCTTTCGAGGTTTTTGCTTTCACGGTTTTGCCGCTTTAGGAAGGGTCCCCCGGCGCGACCCTCCTCCCCGGAGCCCGTCGCCGTGGTGGCTTAGTCGGAAGGGCGGGTGCACTGGCTTTTAAACTGCCGCCGTCCCTCCTGTCCTCGCCCACGCTGAGTCAGAGCTGCCGCTCGTCAGGAGCTCCCTCCTCCGGCTCGGGGGACGAGAGGCTAAGGCACCCTCTCTCTCCCGGCGCTTTTGCCTTCACGGTTTTGCCGCTTTAATATAGGTCCCCCGGCGCTATCCTCCGCTCCGGAGCCCTTCGCCGCGGTGGCTTCGCCGAAAGGGCGGGTGCACTGGCTTTCAAACTGCCGCCGTCCCTCCTGTCCCCACCCACGCTGAGTCAGAGCTGCCGCTCGACTGGAGCTACCTTCTCCGGCTCGGCGGACGGAGGGCTGGGGCACCCTCTCTCTCCCGGCGCTTTTGCCTTCACGGTTTTGCCGCTTTAGGAAAGGTCCCGCAGCGCGATCCTCCGCTCCGGAGCCCGTCGCCGTGGTGGCTTCGCCAAAAGGGCGGGTGCACTGGCTTTCAAACTGCCGCCGTCCCTCCTGTCCTCGCCCACGCTGAGTCAGAGCTGCCGCTCGTCAGGAGCTCTCTCCTCCGGCTCGGGGGACGAGAGGCTAAGGCACCCTCTCTCTCCCGGCGCTTTTGTCGTCGCGGTTTAGCCGCTTTATAATAGGTCCCCCGGCGCTATCCTCCGCTCCGGAGCCCTTCGCCGCGGTGGCTTCGCCGAAAGGGCGGGTGCACTGGCTTTTAAACTGCCGCCGTCCCTCCTGTCCCCGCCCACTCTAAGTCAGAGCTGCCGCTCGTCAGGAGCTCCCTCCTCCGGCTCGGGGGACGAGGTGATATGACACCCTCTCTTTGCCTGCGTTTTTGCCTTCGCGGTTTTTGCTTTCACGGTTTTGCCGCGTTAGGAAGGGTCCCCCGGCGCGATCCTCCGCTCCGGAGCCCTTCGCCTCGGTGGCTTCGCCGAAAGGGCGGGTGCACTGGCTTTCAAACTGCCGCCGTCCCTCCTGTCCCTGCCCACGCTGAGTCAGAGCTGCCGCTCGTCAGGAGCTCTCTCCTCCGGCTCGGGGTACGAGAGGCTAAGGCACCCTCTCTCTCCCGGCGCTTTTGTCGTCGCGGTTTTGCCACTTTAGAATAGGTTCCCCGGCGCTATCCTCCGCTCCGGAGCCCTTCGCCTCGGTGGCTTCGCCGAAAGGGCGGGTGCACTGGCTTTCAAACTGCCGCCGTCCCTCCTGTTCTCGCCCACGCTGAGTCAGAGCTGCCGCTCGTCAGGAGTTCCCTCCTCCGGCTCGGGGGACGGGTGCTGTTGTCTTCACGGTTTTGCCTCTTTAGAAAGGCTCCCCGGCGCGATCCTCCGTGCCGGAGCCCTTCGCCTCGGTGGCTTCGCCGAAAGGGCGGGTGCACTGGCTTTCAAACTGCCGCCGTCCCTCCTGTACTCGCCCACGCTGAGTCAGAGCTGCCGCTCGTCAGGAGCTCCCTCCTCCGGCTCGGGGGACGAGGGGCTAGGACACCCTCTCTCTGCCTGCGTTTTTGCCTTCGCGGTTTTTGCTTTCACAGTTTTGCCGCTTTAGGAAGGGTCCCCCGGCGCGATCCTCCGCTCCGGAGCCCTTCGCCGCGGTGGCTTCGCCGAAAGGGCGGGTGCACTGGCTTTCAAACTGCCGCCGTCCCTCCTGTCCCCGCCCACTCTAAGTCAGAGCTGCCGCTCGTCAGGAGCTCCCTCCTCCGGCTCGGGGGACGAGGTGATATGACACCCTCTCTTTGCCTGCGTTTTTGCCTTCGCGGTTTTTGCTTTCACGGTTTTGCCGCGTTAGGAAGGGTCCCCCGGCGCGATCCTCCGCTCCGGAGCCCTTCGCCTCGGTGGCTTCGCCGAAAGGGCGGGTGCACTGGCTTTTAAACTGCCGCCGTCCCTCCTGTCCCTGCCCACGCTGAGTCAGAGCTGCCGCTCGTCAGGAGCTCTCTCCTCCGGCTCGGGGTACGAGAGGCTAAGGCACCCTCTCTCTCCCGGCGCTTTTGTCGTCGCGGTTTTGCCGCTTTAGAATAGGTTCCCCGGCGCTATCCTCCGCTCCGGAGCCCTTCGCCTCGGTGGCTTCGCCGAAAGGGCGGGTGCACTGGCTTTCAAACTGCCGCCGTCCCTCCTGTCCTCGCCCACGCTGAGTCAGAGCTGCCGCTGAGACAAGGGATTAAGGAATTTTAGTAGTTGAATGATTAATAGTAGTTAGAAGATTGAATAGTAGGTAGGGGCTTGATACTTTGTTCCTCACAAGGCCGGCTCAGCCTGATAAGGCCGACTTAGCTATGGTGTAAATTAACTGAGGCGCCTCACAAGGACAGCTCCTGATAAAGACTAAAAACTTGTCTCAAGAAGCCAGCTAAAACTGACCCTGCAGTATGGACAAAGTAAGAAGACAACTGAGCCTGCGCAAGAACAAAAGGTTACTAGCGGTGACGAAGAGGAACTATCAGCCTTCATCCCCACGACCCCCGACGACCACCACTAGGAGGCAATGCGCAAGCGCAGATGGGAGGGGTCTATGGAAATGACTTCTTAGAACTCATTTTAATACAAAGCGGGGACAGGTCATGCATATGTATAGCCGTATTACAAAACTTTATGAATATGTAATATTTTACTGTATATATTTATGGTGAGTGCCGCACTGGCGCGCGCACGATTTTGGTGCGATACTCCCCCGTGCCGCCCAGCGCTGAATAAACATACCTACTTTACAATCTCATAGATTGTGGAGTCCAGTTTCCGCAAGTCACCGCTCGTCAGGAGCTCTCTCCTGCGGCTCGGGGGACGAGAGGCTAAGACACCCTCTCTCTCCCGGCGCTTTTGTCGTCGCCGTTGTGCCGCTTTAGAATAGGTCCCCCGGCGCTATCCTCCGCTCCGGAGCCCGTCGCCGTGGTGGCTTCGCCGAAAGGGCGGGTGCACTGGCTTTTAAACTGCCGCCGTCCCTCCTGTCCCCGCCCACGCTGAGTCAGAGATTCCGCTCGTCAGGAGCTCCCTCCTCCGGCTCGGGGGACGGGGGGCTGGGGCACCCTCTCTCTCCCGGCGCTTTTGTCTTCACAGTTTTGCCGCGTTAGGAAGGGTCCCCCGGCACGATCCTCCGCGCCGGAGCCCTTCGCCTCGGTGGCTTCGCCGAAAGGGCGGGTGCAGTGGCTTTCAAACTGCCGCCGTCCCTCCTGTCCCCGCCCACGCTGAGTCAGAGCTGCCGCTCGTCAGGAGCTCCGTCCTCCGGCTCGGGGGACGGGTGCTGTTGTCTTCACGGTTTTGCCTCTTTAGAAAGGCTCCCCGGCGCGATCCTCCGCGCCGGAGCCCTTCGCCTCGGTGGCTTCGCCGAAAGGGCGGGTGCACTGGTTTTCAAACTGCCGCCGTCCCTCCTGTCCTCGCCCAGGCTGAGTCAGAGCTGCCGCTCGTCAGGAGCTCTCTCCTCCGGCTCGGGGGACGAGAGGCTAACGCACCCTCTCTCCCCCGTGCCGCCCAGCGCTGAATAAACATACCTACTTTACAATCTCATAGATTGTGGAGTCCGGTTTCCGCAAGTCAGTTTTGGCGAGCCAGGCAGGAGACTCTCTGCTTCACCACGGGATCGGCTGGGGAGCGGACGCCCCTGGGCGCGCCCCGAGCATTTCCTCGGAGGGGACTCCGCTGCCAGCCGCTCACCGTGGGAGCAGACAAGAACCTCCTGAGTCCACGGAAAGGAAAGGTATGTTTTAGGAGAGGAGCCTGTAAGTCGTACGCATGGCTGGGGCTGCTGGTAAATCGCACAGAGACGTCTGGCGTGCAGCATAGTCCCCGTATGGTAGGAGGGTACCCTGCACGGTAATAGGGGGGATTCGCTGACCGATAGAGCGGCCGCTAGCGATCTTGGGAGTAGATCGAGTGGATCCGAGGTTTCTGCTGTATCCCAGTGTTGGGAGCCAGGACGGACCTGCTAATGACTGGTATATAAGAAGCAGGAGAAGGGTAAGCGGACCTCCTTGCAATTGCGATTGGGTCATCTTTAAGGTTGCAGCTGCTGGGTGGGTGTACAACTAGTCTGAGGAGTTGTACGTGGCATGGCCATAAATATTATCATCTGTTGCAACAATTTATTGTGTGACTGAGTGTCTGTGTTGTATGAGTGAGACGCAGCACAGCTGCGAAGCGAGTGTGGAGTCCTGATCCGCGGCTCTGTAATCTCTGCGAGGAGAGCGGCCGGAGACGAACGAAGTGAATGATAGGATCGAACCTTTGTCTTTTGTGTACGAAAACATCGTAGAATTTTGTGAAAAAGCAGTATTGTATATCTAGCAAGTTCTATGATAAGAAAACCTCCGATAAAGTCACTAAGACAGTGCAGGAAGGAAAACCAGTCCCAGCATCTTATTAAAGGTTAAAAGAAAAGATCAATAAAGGGAAGATACGAAATGGGTAACACTCAAAAGGGAGTCTTGAAGAAAAGCCCCTTGGGCTGTGTGCTTGCTCATTGGAGAGATATCGTTGGGATCGGAGGGACGGAAAATAGAAAAATTCTTATTAAATATTGTAATCAATGGTGGCCACTGTATAAATTGGAAAGTGAGGCTAAATGGCCACTTAATGGATCAATAGACTACAATACTCTCCTACAATTGATGCTATTTCTAAGGAGAGAAGGGAAGTGGGATGAAGTTTCATATGCAGATATGTTTTTCACCCTCCGAAACCATCCGGAGTGGCAAAGGGACTGTGGGCTGGCACCACCACAGGACCCTATGGTACTCGCACTTGAGCGAGAAAATAAAGAATTTAAAGGTAAACTGAAGCGGTGTTGCTCGGCATGCAGTATTGGACAGAGGTGTATGAAAGCAAACAAAATTCACCAGGTGCCGGAACCAGATCTAACTGACCTGTTTAAGCCTCCCCCTCGACCACAGGAACAGGATGCGGACTCGGACGAAACTTCCACCCCCCCGGACAGCCCTGTATCTTCCCGCACCAGAAAGAAAACTGCCCCAGTAGCCTTACAGGCACCTCTTCGAGAGGCGGTGGCGCCTGATGGCGGGACGATGCTAATCAAGGTACCTTTTTCCACTACTGATTTAGGGGAATGGAAAAGGGTTGCAAAAGATTATAGGAGCGATCCGATCGGTGTAGCTAAACATTTTCAGTTTATTGTGAAACAACATAACCCTGATTGGAAGGACATACAATTATTATTAGACTATATGACTGAAACAGAAAAGCAATTGATTTTAAAAACAGCAGGGAGTTTGGCTGATGAATACTATAGGACTACAGGAGGGGATGTTAAGGAATATTTCCCTCTACAAGATCCAAAATGGGATGCGAACAGATCTGCAGAAATGGTAAAACTACAGGGGTATCAGGAGTGGATTTCGAGAGGAATGGAAAAGGCTATACCCAAAACCATAAACTGGTCAGCTCTATATGCAATTAAGCAAGGTCCCTCCGAGTCCCCATCTGAATTCCTGGATCGACCGAGGGATGCAATGCGCCGTAACACACCGCTGGATCCTGGATCCGAGGTAGGAATACAACAACTAGTCTCTCTGTTTTTGGGTCAGTCCACAGGGGACATTAGGCGCAAGCTCCAGAAGCTACGTACTACAGAAAGTAGAAATTTGGAGGTGTTGCTAGATGAAGCATGGAGAGTATTTAGTAACAGAGAAGAAGCATACAAACAGGTACAAAGGAGAATAGTGGCAGTTGTAAGGAAAAAAGAGGAAAGGAGACCTAGGCAAGAACCGCCTCGCTTAGGAAAAAATCAATGTGCACGATGCAAAAAGTTTGGTCATTGGAAAGGAGAATGTCCGATGAATAGGGGAAGAGGACGAAGTTATCAGGCAAGGAAAGTGGTAGCTCATGTGAAAAAGGACTGACGGGAACCTGGGGAATCCACCCTAGCGGATCCACTGGTTATAATAAAGCTAGGGAAGGAACAACAAGAGGTAGAATTTTTAGTTGATACAGGGGCAACATACTCAGTTTTGAATCAAGCCTTGATGCCCCTGGAGAATGATTACATCATGATAAAGGGGGCAACTGGTCATAGTGAAAAGGCGTATTTTTGTAAACCTTTAAAATATAAACTGGGAAAACAATGGGGAATTCACAGATTTCTATATATGCCCGACTCTCCAAAGGCCCTATTGGGAAGAGACTTGCTAGAACAATTAGGTGCAAAAATTATATTCGAAAAAGGAGAAATTTCTCTGAAAATAAAAGATCAAGAATACATTCAAATCCTAAGTTTATTCTTAACCAGTCCTTCCATAAAAGGAGAAATTAGGGAGGAAGTCTTAAATCAGGTATACCCTGGGGTATGGGCTACCGATGTACCCGGAAGAGCAAAGAATGCATTACCTGTTGAAGTTAAACTTAAAAAGGGAAACCAACAACCAGTAAGGATTAAGCAATATCCCCTAAAGAGAGAAGATAGAGAAGGGATTCGGCCGATAATTGAAAAATTTTTACAATTCGGACTATTAAAAGAATGTGAGTCTAATTTTAACACACCCATATTACCAGTTCGTAAGCCTGACGGGTCGTATCGTGTAGTCCAGGATCTACGGGCCGTAAACAAGGTAACTGAGGATCTCTACCCCGTGGTGGCGAATCCATATACTCTGTTGACTACACTAACACCTGAATTAGCCTGGTTTACTGTTATAGACTTGAAAGATGCCTTCTTTTGCCTCCCTCTCCATGAAGCCAGCCAAAGATTGTTTGCATTCGAATGGGAAAACCCCAAAACCGGTCGCAAGACTCAACTCACCTGGACGGTGTTGCCACAAGGATTCAAAAATAGCCCTACCATTTTTGGCAATCAGCTTGCAAAGGACTTGGAATCATGGGAAATCCCGTCTGAAAAGGGAAAACTGCTACAATATGTGGATGATATCCTGATCGCCACCGAAACAGAGAACGATTGTATCACCTGGACGGTGAGTCTATTAAATTTCTTGGGGCTCCAAGGGTACCGGGTGTCTAAGAAGAAAGCCCAAGTAATACAGCGCAAAGGGATTTATTTAGGCTATGAAATCAGTGCTGGGGAAAGAACTTTGGGACAAGCCCGTAAAGAGGCAATCTGCCAAACCCCGAGACCTCGAACAGTGAAAGAGTTACGGACTTTCTTGGGAATGACTGGGTGGTGTCGGCTGTGGATTTATAATTATGGACTGCTTGTTAAACCATTATATGCCCTAATAACTACCAACCAGGGACACCTTGAATGGAACAACCAGGCCGTACGAGCCTTTGAGAAACTAAAGAAAGCCTTGATGTCAGCTCCAGCTTTGGGGCTCCCAGATGTGAGTAAGCCATTTCTCCTCTTTTCCCACGAAAAACAAGGGGTTGCACTGGGGATACTAGCACAGAATTTGGGTCCCGATCGACGAGCAGTTGCCTACTTTTCCAAACAGTTGGATACAACTGCGAAGGGCTGGCCTGGATGCTTGCGGGCAGTCGCAGCTGTAATACTAAACATACAAGAAGCCCAAAAATTCACTCTGGGTCAGAAAATGACTGTGCTGGTGTCCCATACAGTATCTGCAGTACTGGAAGCGAAGGGTGGACATTGGCTTTCTCAACAAAGATTTCTAAGATATCAGGCTATATTGGTAGAACAGGATGATGTAGAAATAACAGTCACTAACATTGCCAACCCAGCTTCCTTCCTAGAGGGAAACACAGGAGAACCAGTGCATCATGACTGCTTAGAGACCATTGAAGCAACATATGCAAGCCGACCAGATCTGAAAGACAGCCCCGTAGAAGACGGAGAGAACTGGTTCACAGACGGAAGCAGCTATGTCCTGAGTGGTAAAAGATACGCGGGATATGCTATTACCACTAGTCAGGAGATAATAGAATCAAAGCCTTTGCCCCTAAATACCTCGGCACAGAAAGCGGAGATAATTGCTCTAACCCGTGCCTTGGAATTGGCCCAAGGAAAAATTGTAAACATTTATACAGACTCAAGATATGCCTTCGGAGTTGTGCATGCACATGGAGCAATCTGGAAAGAGAGAGGGTTATTAAGCTCTCAAGGGAAGAATATTAAACACGCAGAGGAAATTTTGAGACTGTTGGAGGCAGTACAACTCCCTGAGAAAGTGGCAATTATACACATCAAGGCACACCAGAAAGTGAGCTCGGAATTGGAAAGGGGAAATGAGCTGGCGGACAGAGAGGCAAAACAGGCAGCCAAGGTAAAGGTAAAAATAGAAGGGGCCTTAGTCCCTGACGGGCGAATCTCCCTAGAAGGTAAGCCAGAATATACAAAAGAAGATCAGAAGCTTATTGCAGATCTAGAAGGGTCATATAATAGAGAGGGATGGGCTCTCACCCCACAAGGGAAACTAATTATTCCCTCCTATCTAACATGGTCTCTGATAAGGGAAGAACATAGAAAAAGGCATTGGGGGGCAGAGGCCCTATATAAACAACTAATCAAAGAAATCGTAGCTAGGAATTTATACACTACTGTAAGGCAAGTGACACAGCAGTGCGATCTCTGCCTCCAGACAAATCCCAAGAATACCCCCAAACCAGAAATGGGCCAAATTGGTAAAGGTAATGGGCCTGGGCAACAGTGGCAGATCGATTTTTCAGAACTCCCAAGAAAAGGGGGGTATCGATATTTATTGGTATTAACTGACACCTTTTCAGGTTGGCCAGAGGCATTCCCTACCAGGACAGCCAAGGCTCGGGAGGTAACTAGAACATTAATACAAGAAATAATACCACGTTTTGGGGTTCCAGCAACCATATCTTCTGACAGAGGACCACATTTCATCTCCAAAGTAGTACAACAAATTAGCCGCCATTTGGGCATAGATTGGCAGCTTCATACCCCATATCGCCCTCAGTCGAGTGGCCAAGTAGAAAAAATGAACCACTTAATCAAACAGCAGATTGTGAAATTGGGACAGGAAACTAACTTGGCCTGGCCTCAGTCTCTTCCTTTGGCTCTTTTGCGCATACGAACTAGGCCAAGAGCAAAGGAAGGACTGAGCCCTTTTGAAATCTTGTACGGACGACCCTATAGAGTACAGAAAGGGATGTCCACGCAAGCCGGGGATGAAATCATGACCTCCTACATGGTTGCATTGGGGAAACAACTCAGGAAGGTTGAGAAATATGTGGTTGGGACTCGAAGCAGGGGTTTGGATGGGCCTGTACATAATATACAACCTGGAGACTATGTGTATGTAAAGTCTCTTGCAGAGAAAACTTTGGAGCCGCAGTGGGAAGGACCATTCCAAGTACTCCTCACCTCCTTCACAGCAATCAAAATCAAAGAACAGAATGCCTGGATCCATCATACCAGAGTGAAAAAGGCACACAAATCTCCATGGAAGGTCACGCAAGCCCAACCGGGAAAATTATTTTTTTCACGGTCATAATTATGATTTGGGGGTGGGAAAGCACTACTAGCCAGGATAATACTAAGCAGTTTTGGTCTCAGGCTTATATCAAATATACCGGATCCATGGGGAAATTGTCTGATCTGAGAGGCTTAAACCTATCTACCGTGGTCATACATGGAAGCCAGGTATACTTGAGAGGGGAATGGGAATGGGGTAACACTACAGAAATTCATCAACTCCAGGGGACTGTAGAAGAAATCAAAGTGGGATGCCGAATGACTAATGGGACTACTACCCATAAAAAGGCATCCCAGATTAGTAATCGGAACATCTGTCCTATAGATGATACCACAGAAGCCTGTCCTCCAAGTAACATAACGGCCTGCACCGGAAGGGAATTAGAATGTTGGCATAACTTCACACTAATAAGAACCACTGAGGTGGTTTGTCTCTGGGCCAGAGATAACATTGGACTCTCATTTAAATTTAGGATAAATGCTGTGACAAGGCCTGTTGTAACGGTCACAACGGTCGCGCCGGTCACACCGGTCACACCTCATGCACTCAAGCTCAAACCTAGAGTGTATGAAGTCGGGCCGTATGTAATAAGGAATACAGGACAACAACAAATGCTATTTAACCCGGATTGGTCCCTTAAACAAGTAAAATTGCAAATGCAGAACAATGTCTCAGAAATTCAACCGGCCTGTTCTCCTTTTTTGCAAACCTCTTACAAGGGGTGGACTACCTGGCTGCATAAAAGACGAATATCAAGAGACTTAACTGGTATTTTAGGTACAGGGTTAGGGGTCCTAAATAGCATTGATGCAGAGGTAATAATGAATAAATTGGCTGCCTCTACTACCGAGCTGACAAAATTACACCAGCCTTTACGATCTTCCCTATTGGCTCTGGGAACCCATCAGTGGCTACTGTCAAAAGTGTTACCTGATTGGGAAAGAATAAACAGAGGAGACCATGAGATAATCATGAATGCACTCGGTGGGCTCCAAAATAATGTTTCTCTAGCTCTCAGCTGTATTCAGGCACAATTGTGGATGCAATCAGTAACTGCTTCAGCCCTAAGAGAGGGTGAAGAGGGAATCTTCCCCACTGAAATTCGGAAAATAATTTGGGACAATGCAAATGACTTTGAAAAGAAACTTCAGTCTTGGTGGAACTTAGTGAATTTTACTTATGATCCTGCTACAAACACAGTCGAAGCTTTTGTATTAACTATTAGCAAAGCTACAGTATATATGATCCACCCTATTATAGCATTAGGACTGAATCACAACAAGACCCTACTTCACCCTTTTGAACATAGGGCATGGGCTCGAAAAACAGGGAATGAATGGCAAACTGTAGATTTAGAATCTTGCATTGTACGAGAACAAGGGTTCATTTGTGAAAAAAATGCTATCGATACTCAAGATATTTGTCTTGACACTGATCAGAAAGTTTGTCATTTTGAAATTCGCCCCAATGCTGACCTTAAAACCATATTAATATACACTGGCAAAGGTTGCGTATGTTTGAGAACTACTTGTAGTTTTATATCTGTAGGGGACATGAAGGTAGACACTAAAAATCACTCAAATTTTTGCATTTGCAATTTTACTAAAATCATTGGATGTGACTTTAATTATATAGCTCCAGTTATATCCCATCAGGTTCTTAGATCTAATTATACATTATTCCATGAATTGATACCTACATCCCTCGGGATGGATTTAGCTCGAACGAAGGAATTACTACAACATCACGATTTAACACAAATACTAGAAGAAGTTAAAAACAATGGAAAGGAGACCTTGATAACGGTGCATCATGACATAGACAAAATAAAAAAAGTTCTAAAGTGGGTAAAAAAGGATGGAGAACACAAATGGTGGGAAATACTTTTCGGATGGTCGCCCACTGCTACAGGTATTCTTAATACCTTATGTCACCCTATTGTTGTTCTCCTAATTCTAGTTTTTATTAGTATTGCTTTATCTGCAATACTGTATGTTTTAAATTGGCGAATGATAAAACAAATAAGGCACTTGAGGTATGACTATCAGCACCGACAACAAATTGAAACAGGCAGAAATCTTATAAAGGACCTGGAGAAGAATGGGATAATATAAAGAAAATTAGTATAGGGTTTAGTATAGAGTAAAAGAATTTACTAACTTTTTAGAAAAGGGGGGACTGAGACAAGGGATTAAGGAATGTTAGTAGTTGAATGATTAATAGTAGGTAGAAGATTGAATCAGTAGGTAGGGGCTTGATACTTTGTTCCTCACAAGGCCGGCTCAGCCTGATAAGGCCGACTTAGCTATGGTGTAAATTAACTGAGGCGCCTCACAAGGACAGCTCCTGATAAAGACTAAAAACTTGTCTCAAGAAGCCAGCTAAAACTGACCCTGCAGTATGGACAAAAGTAAGAAGACAACTGAGCCTGCGCAAGAACAAAAGGTTACTAGCGGTGACGAAGAGGAACTATCAGCCTTCATCCCCACGACCCCCGACGACCACCACTAGGAGGCAATGCGCAAGCGCAGATGGGAGGGGTCTATGGAAATGACTTCTTAGAACTCATTTTAATACAAAGCGGGGACAGGTCATGCATATGTATAGCCGTATTACAAAACTTTATGAATATGTAATATTTTACTGTATATATTTATGGTGAGTGCCGCACTGGCGCGCGCACGATTTTGGTGCGATACTCCCCCGTGCCGCCCAGCGCTGAATAAACATACCTACTTTACAATCTCATAGATTGTGGAGTCCAGTTTCCGCAAGTCACCGCTCGTCAGGAGCTCTCTCCTGCGGCTCGGGGGACGAGAGGCTAAGACACCCTCTCTCTCCCGGCGCTTTTGTCGTCGCGGTTTTGCCGCTTTAGAATAGGTCCCCCGGCGCTATCCTCCGCTCCGGAGCCCGTCGCCGTGGTGGCTTCGCCGAAAGGGCGGGTGCTCTGGCTTTTAAACTGCCGCCGTCCCTCCTGTCCCCGCCCACGCTGAGTCAGAGCTGTCGCTCGTCAGGAGCTCCCTCCTCCGGCTCGGGGGACGGGGGGCTGGGGCACCCTCTCTCTCCCGGCGCTTTTGTCTTCACAGTTTTGCCGCGTTAGGAAGGGTCCCCCGGCACGATCCTCCGCGCCGGAGCCCTTCGCCTCGGTGGCTTCGCCGAAAGGGCGGGTGCACTGGCTTTTAAACTGCCGCCGTCCCTCCTGTCCCTGCCCACGCTGAGTCAGAGCTGCCGCTCGTCAGGAGCTCCCTCCTCCGGCTCGGGGGACGGGTGCTGTTGTCTTCACGGTTTTGCCTCTTTAGAAAGGCTCCCCGGCGCGATCCTCCGCGCCGGAGCCCTTCGCCTCGGTGGCTTCGCCGAAAGGGCGGGTGCACTGGCTTTCAAACGGCCGCCGTCCCTCCTGTCCTCGCCCACGCTGAGTCAGAGCTGCCGCTCGTCAGGAGCTCCCTCCTGCGGCTCGGGGGTCGGGTGCTGTTGTCTTCACGGTTTTGCCGCTTTAGGAAGGGACCCCCGGCGCGATCCTCCGCTCCGGAGCCCTTCGCCTCGGTGGCTTCGCCGAAAGGGCGGGTGCACTGGCTTTCAAACTGCCGCCGTCCCTCCTGTCCTCGCCCACGCTGAGTCAGAGCTGCCGCTCGTCAGGAGCTCTCTCCTCCGGCTCGAGGGACGAGAGGCTAAGGCACCCTCTCTCTCCCGGCGCTTTTGTCGTCGCGGTTTAGCCTCTTTAGAATAGGTCCCCCGGCACTATCCTCCGCTCCGGAGCCCTTCGCCTCGGTGGCTTCGCCGAAAGGCCGGGTGCAGTGGCTTTCAAACTGCCGCCGTCCCTCCTGTCCCCGCCCACGCTGAGTCAGAGCTGCCGCTCGTCAGGAGCTCTCTCCTCCGGCTCGGGGGACGAGAGGCTAACGCACCCTCTCTCTCCCGGCGCTTTTGTCGTCGCGGTTTTGCCGCTTTAGAATAGGTCCCCCGGCGCTATCCTCCGCTCCGGAGCCCTTCGCCTCGGTGGCTTCGCCGAAAGGGCGGGT
Organism: Calonectris borealis; assembly: GCF_964195595.1. Classification (NCBI taxonomy): domain Eukaryota; kingdom Metazoa; phylum Chordata; class Aves; order Procellariiformes; family Procellariidae; genus Calonectris; species Calonectris borealis. Next base: position 34,765,345 of record NC_134351.1, on the reverse strand, counting down.
GCACTGGCTTTCAAACTGCCGCCGTCCCTCCTGTCCCCGCCCACGCTGAGTCAGAGCTGCCGCTCGTCAGGACCTCCCTCCTCCGGCTCGGGGGACCGGGGGCTGGGGCACCCTCTCTCTCCCGGCGCTTTTGTCTTCACAGTTTTGCCGCGTTAGGAAGGGTCCCCCGGCGCGATCCTCCGCTCCGGAGCCGTTCGCCTCGGTGGCTTCGCCGAAAGGGCGGGTGCACTGGCTTTTAAAGTGCCGCCGTCCCTCCTGTCCCCGCCCAAGCTGAGTCAGAGCTACCGCTCGTCAGAAGCTCCCTCCTCCGGCTCGGGGGACGGGTGCTGTTGCCTTCACGGTTTTGCCTCTTTAGAAAGGCTCCCCGGCGCGATCCTCCGCGCCGGAGCCCTTCGCCGCGGTGGCTTCGCCGAAAGGGCGGGTGCACTGGCTTTCAAACTGCCGCCGTCCCTCCTGTCCCCGCCCACGCTGAGTCAGAGCTGCCGCACTTCAGGAGCTCCCTCCTCCGGCTCGGGGGACGAGAGGCTAAGGCACCCTCTCTCTCCCGGCGCTTTTGTCGTCGCCGTTGTGCCGCTTTAGAATAGGTCCCCCGGCGCTATCCTCCGCTCCGGAGCCCGTCGCCGTGGTGGCTTCGCCGAAAGGGCGGGTGCACTGGCTTTTAAACTGCCGCCGTCCCTCCTGTCCCCGCCCACGCTGAGTCAGAGATTCCGCTCGTCAGGAGCTCCCTCCTCCGGGTCGGGGGACGGGGGGCTGGGGCACCCTCTCTCTCCTGGCGCTTTTGTCTTCACAGTTTTGCCGCGTTAGGAAGGGTCCCCCGGCGCGATCCTCCGCTCCGGAGCCCTTCGCCGCGGTGGCTTCGCCGAAAGGGCGGGTGCACTGGCTTTCAAACTGCCGCCGTCCCTCCTGTCCCCGCCCACGCTGAGTCAGAGCTGCCGCTCGTCAGGAGCTCTCTCCTCCGGCTCGGGGGACGAGAGGCTAACGCACCCTCTCTCTCCCGGCGCTTTTGTCGTCGCGGTTTTGCCGCTTTAGAATAGGTCCCCCGGCGCTATCCTCCGCTCCGGAGCCCTTCGCCTCGGTGGCTTCGCCGAAAGGGCGGGTGCAGTGGCTTTCAAACTGCCGCCGTCCCTCCTGTCCCCGCCCACGCTGAGTCAGAGCTGCCGCTCGTCCGGAGCTCCCTCCTCCGGCTCGGGGGACGAGGGGCTAGGACACCCTCTCTCTGCCTGCGTTTTTGCCTTCGCGGTTTTTGCTTTCACAGTTCTTCCGCTTTAGGAAGGGTCCCCCGGCGCGATCCTCCGCGCCGGAGCCCTTCGCCTCGGTGGCTTCGCCGAAAGGGCGGGTGCAGTGACTTTCAAACTGCCGCCGTCCCTCCTGTCCTCGCCCACGCTGAGTCAGAGCTGACACTCGTCAGGAGCTCCTGCCTCCGGCTCGGGGGACGGGGGGCTGGGGCACCCTCTCTCTCCCGGCGCTTTTGCCTTCACAGTTTTGCCGCTTTAGGAAGGGTCCCCCAGCGCGATCCTCCGCTCCAGAGCCCGTCGCCGTGGTGGCTTCGCCGAAAGGGCGGGTGCACTGGCTTTTTAACTGCCGCGGTCTCTCCTGTACTCGCCCACGCTGAGTCAGAGCTGACGCTCGTCAGGAGCTCCCTCCCCCGGCTGGGGGGACGAGGGGTTAGGGCACCCTCTCTCTGCCTGCCTTTCTGCTTTCGAGGTTTTTGCTTTCACGATTTTGCCGCTTTAGGAAGGGTCCCCCGGCGCGACCCTCCGCTCCGGAGCCCGTCGCCTCGGTGGCTTCGCCGAAAGGGCGGGTGCTCTGGCTTTTAAACTGCCGCCGTCCCTCCTGTCCCCGCCCACGGTGAGTCAGAGCTGCCGCTCGTCAGGAGCTCCCTCCTCCGGCTCGGGGGACGAGGGGCTAGGACACCCTCTCTCTGCCTGCGTTTTTGCCTTCGCGGTTTTTGCTTTCACAGTTCTGCCGCTTTAGGAAGGGTCCCCCGGCGCGATCCTCCGCTCCGGAGCCCTTCGCCGCGGTGGCTTCGCCGAAAGGGCGGGTGCACTGGCTTTCAAACTGCCGCCGTCCCTCCTGTCCCCGCCCACGCTGAGTCAGAGCTGCTGCTCGTCAGGACCTCCCTCCTCCGGCTCGGGGGACGGGGGGCTGGGGCACCCTCTCTCTCCCGGCGCTTTTGTCTTCACAGTTCTGCCGCTTTAGGAAGGGTCCCCCGGCGCGATCCTCCGCTCCGGAGCCCTTCGCCTCGGTGGCTTCGCCGAAAGGGCGGGTGCACTGGCTTTTAAACTGCCGCTGTCCCTCCTGTCACCGCCCACGCTGAGTCAGAGCTGCCGCTCGTCAGGAGCTCTCTCCTCCGGCTGGGGGGACGAGGGGATATGACACCCTCTCTCTGCCTTCGTTTTTGCCTTCGCGGTTTTTACTTTCACGGTTTTGCCGCTTTAGGAAGGGTCCCCCGGCTCGATCCTCCGCTCCAGAGCCCTTCGCCTCGGTGGCTTCGCCGAAAGGGCGGGTGCTCTGGCTTTGAAAATACCGCCGTCCCTCCTGTCCCTGCCCACGCTGAGTCAGAGCTGCCGCTCGTCAGGAGCTCTCTCCTGCGGCTCGGGGGACGAGAGGCTAAGACACCCTCTCTCTCCCGGCGCTTTTGTCGTCGCCGTTGTGCCGCTTTAGAATAGGTCCCCCGGCGCTATCCTCCGCTCCGGAGCCCGTCGCCGTGGTGGCTTCGCCGAAAGGGCGGGTGCTCTGGCTTTTAAACTGCCGCCGTCCCTCCTGTCCCCGCCCACGCTGAGTCAGAGATTCCGCTCGTCAGGAGCTCCCTCCTCCGGGTCGGGGGACGGGGGGCTGGGGCACCCTCTCTCTACCGGCGCTTTTGTCTTCACAGTTTTGCCGCGTTAGGAAGGGTCCCCCGGCACGATCCTCCGCTCCGGAGCCCTTCGCCTCGGTGGCTTCGCCGAAAGGGCGGGTGCACTGGCTTTCAAACTGCCGCCGTCCCTCCTGTCCTCGCCCACGCTGAGTCAGAGCTGCCGCTCGTCAGGAGCTCTCTCCTCCGGCTCGAGGGACGAGAGGCTAAGGCACCCTCTCTCTCCCGGCGCTTTTGTCGTCGCGGTTTAGCCTCTTTAGAATAGGTCCCCCGGCGCTATCCTCCGCTCCGGAGCCCTTCGCCTCGGTGGCTTCGCCGAAAGGCCGGGTGCAGTGGCTTTCAAACTGCCGCCGTCCCTCCTGTCCCCGCCCACGCTGAGTCAGAGCTGCCGCTCGTCAGGAGCTCTCTCCTCCGGCTCGGGGGACGAGAGGCTAACGCACCCTCTCTCTCCCGGCGCTTTTGTCGTCGCGGTTTTGCCGCTTTAGAATAGGTCCCCCGGCGCTATCCTCCGCTCCGGAGCCCTTCGCCTCGGTGGCTTCGCCGAAAGGGCGGGTGCACTGGCTTTCAAACTGCCGCCGTCCCTCCTGTCCCCGCCCACGCTGAGTCAGAGCTGCCGCTCGTCAGGACCTCCCTCCTCCGGCTCGGGGGACCGGGGGCTGGGGCACCCTCTCTCTCCCGGCGCTTTTGTCTTCACAGTTTTGCCGCGTTAGGAAGGGTCCCCCGGCGCGATCCTCCGCTCCGGAGCCGTTCGCCTCGGTGGCTTCGCCGAAAGGGCGGGTGCACTGGCTTTTAAAGTGCCGCCGTCCCTCCTGTCCCCGCCCAAGCTGAGTCAGAGCTACCGCTCGTCAGAAGCTCCCTCCTCCGGCTCGGGCGACGGGTGCTGTTGCCTTCACGGTTTTGCCTCTTTAGAAAGGCTCCCCGGCGCGATCCTCCGCGCCGGAGCCCTTCGCCGCGGTGGCTTCGCCGAAAGGGCGGGTGCACTGGCTTTCAAACTGCCGCCGTCCCTCCTGTCCCCGCCCACGCTGAGTCAGAGCTGCCGCACTTCAGGAGCTCCCTCCTCCGGCTCGGGGGACGAGAGGCTAAGGCACCCTCTCTCTCCCGGCGCTTTTGTCGTCGCCGTTGTGCCGCTTTAGAATAGGTCCCCCGGCGCTATCCTCCGCTCCGGAGCCCGTCGCCGTGGTGGCTTCGCCGAAAGGGCGGGTGCACTGGCTTTTAAACTGCCGCCGTCCCTCCTGTCCCCGCCCACGCTGAGTCAGAGATTCCGCTCGTCAGGAGCTCCCTCCTCCGGGTCGGGGGACGGGGGGCTGGGGCACCCTCTCTCTCCTGGCGCTTTTGTCTTCACAGTTTTGCCGCGTTAGGAAGGGTCCCCCGGCGCGATCCTCCGCTCCGGAGCCCTTCGCCACGGTGGCTTCGCCGAAAGGGCGGGTGCAGTGGCTTTCAAACTGCCGCCGTCCCTCCTGTCCCCGCCCACGCTGAGTCAGAGCTGCCGCTCGTCAGGAGCTCTCTCCTCCGGCTCGGGGGACGAGAGGCTAACGCACCCTCTCTCTCCCGGCGCTTTTGTCGTCGCGGTTTTGCCGCTTTAGAATAGGTCCCCCGGCGCTATCCTCCGCTCCGGAGCCCTTCGCCTCGGTGGCTTCGCCGAAAGGGCGGGTGCAGTGGCTTTCAAACTGCCGCCGTCCCTCCTGTCCCCGCCCACGCTGAGTCAGAGCTGCCGCTCGTCCGGAGCTCCCTCCTCCGGCTCGGGGGACGAGGGGCTAGGACACCCTCTCTCTGCCTGCGTTTTTGCCTTCGCGGTTTTTGCTTTCACAGTTCTTCCGCTTTAGGAAGGGTCCCCCGGCGCGATCCTCCGCGCCGGAGCCCTTCGCCTCGGTGGCTTCGCCGAAAGGGCGGGTGCAGTGACTTTCAAACTGCCGCCGTCCCTCCTGTCCTCGCCCACGCTGAGTCAGAGCTGACACTCGTCAGGAGCTCCTGCCTCCGGCTCGGGGGACGGGGGGCTGGGGCACCCTCTCTCTCCCGGCGCTTTTGCCTTCACAGTTTTGCCGCTTTAGGAAGGGTCCCCCAGCGCGATCCTCCGCTCCAGAGCCCGTCGCCGTGGTGGCTTCGCCGAAAGGGCGGGTGCACTGGCTTTTTAACTGCCGCGGTCTCTCCTGTACTCGCCCACGCTGAGTCAGAGCTGACGCTCGTCAGGAGCTCCCTCCCCCGGCTGGGGGGACGAGGGGTTAGGGCACCCTCTCTCTGCCTGCCTTTCTGCTTTCGAGGTTTTTGCTTTCACGATTTTGCCGCTTTAGGAAGGGTCCCCCGGCGCGACCCTCCGCTCCGGAGCCCGTCGCCTCGGTGGCTTCGCCGAAAGGGCGGGTGCTCTGGCTTTTAAACTGCCGCCGTCCCTCCTGTCCCCGCCCACGGTGAGTCAGAGCTGCCGCTCGTCAGGAGCTCCCTCCTCCGGCTCGGGGGACGAGGGGCTAGGACACCCTCTCTCTGCCTGCGTTTTTGCCTTCGCGGTTTTTGCTTTCACAGTTCTGCCGCTTTAGGAAGGGTCCCCCGGCGCGATCCTCCGCTCCGGAGCCCTTCGCCGCGGTGGCTTCGCCGAAAGGGCGGGTGCACTGGCTTTCAAACTGCCGCCGTCCCTCCTGTCCCCGCCCACGCTGAGTCAGAGCTGCTGCTCGTCAGGACCTCCCTCCTCCGGCTCGGGGGACGGGGGGCTGGGGCACCCTCTCTCTCCCGGCGCTTTTGTCTTCACAGTTCTGCCGCTTTAGGAAGGGTCCCCCGGCGCGATCCTCCGCTCCGGAGCCCTTCGCCTCGGTGGCTTCGCCGAAAGGGCGGGTGCACTGGCTTTTAAACTGCCGCTGTCCCTCCTGTCACCGCCCACGCTGAGTCAGAGCTGCCGCTCGTCAGGAGCTCTCTCCTCCGGCTGGGGGGACGAGGGGATATGACACCCTCTCTCTGCCTTCGTTTTTGCCTTCGCGGTTTTTACTTTCACGGTTTTGCCGCTTTAGGAAGGGTCCCCCGGCTCGATCCTCCGCTCCAGAGCCCTTCGCCTCGGTGGCTTCGCCGAAAGGGCGGGTGCACTGGCTTTCAAACTGCCGCCGTCCCTCCTGTCCTCGCCCACGCTGAGTCAGAGCTGCCGCTCGTCAGGAGCTCTCTCCTCCGGCTCGAGGGACGAGAGGCTAAGGCACCCTCTCTCTCCCGGCGCTTTTGTCGTCGCGGTTTAGCCTCTTTAGAATAGGTCCCCCGGCGCTATCCTCCGCTCCGGAGCCCTTCGCCTCGGTGGCTTCGCCGAAAGGCCGGGTGCAGTGGCTTTCAAACTGCCGCCGTCCCTCCTGTCCCCGCCCACGCTGAGTCAGAGCTGCCGCTCGTCAGGAGCTCTCTCCTCCGGCTCGGGGGACGAGAGGCTAACGCACCCTCTCTCTCCCGGCGCTTTTGTCGTCGCGGTTTTGCCGCTTTAGAATAGGTCCCCCGGCGCTATCCTCCGCTCCGGAGCCCTTCGCCTCGGTGGCTTCGCCGAAAGGGCGGGTGCACTGGCTTTCAAACTGCCGCCGTCCCTCCTGTCCCCGCCCACGCTGAGTCAGAGCTGCCGCTCGTCAGGACCTCCCTCCTCCGGCTCGGGGGACCGGGGGCTGGGGCACCCTCTCTCTCCCGGCGCTTTTGTCTTCACAGTTTTGCCGCGTTAGGAAGGGTCCCCCGGCGCGATCCTCCGCTCCGGAGCCGTTCGCCTCGGTGGCTTCGCCGAAAGGGCGGGTGCACTGGCTTTTAAAGTGCCGCCGTCCCTCCTGTCCCCGCCCAAGCTGAGTCAGAGCTACCGCTCGTCAGAAGCTCCCTCCTCCGGCTCGGGGGACGGGTGCTGTTGCCTTCACGGTTTTGCCTCTTTAGAAAGGCTCCCCGGCGCGATCCTCCGCGCCGGAGCCCTTCGCCGCGGTGGCTTCGCCGAAAGGGCGGGTGCACTGGCTTTTAAACTGCCGCCGTCCCTCCTGTCCCCGCCCACGCTGAGTCAGAGCTGCCGCACTTCAGGAGCTCCCTCCTCCGGCTCGGGGGACGAGAGGCTAAGGCACCCTCTCTCTCCCGGCGCTTTTGTCGTCGCCGTTGTGCCGCTTTAGAATAGGTCCCCCGGCGCTATCCTCCGCTCCGGAGCCCGTCGCCGTGGTGGCTTCGCCGAAAGGGCGGGTGCACTGGCTTTTAAACTGCCGCCGTCCCTCCTGTCCCCGCCCACGCTGAGTCAGAGATTCCGCTCGTCAGGAGCTCCCTCCTCCGGGTCGGGGGACGGGGGGCTGGGGCACCCTCTCTCTCCTGGCGCTTTTGTCTTCACAGTTTTGCCGCGTTAGGAAGGGTCCCCCGGCGCGATCCTCCGCTCCGGAGCCCTTCGCCACGGTGGCTTCGCCGAAAGGGCGGGTGCAGTGGCTTTCAAACTGCCGCCGTCCCTCCTGTCCCCGCCCACGCTGAGTCAGAGCTGCCGCTCGTCAGGAGCTCTCTCCTCCGGCTCGGGGGACGAGAGGCTAACGCACCCTCTCTCTCCCGGCGCTTTTGTCGTCGCGGTTTTGCCGCTTTAGAATAGGTCCCCCGGCGCTATCCTCCGCTCCGGAGCCCTTCGCCTCGGTGGCTTCGCCGAAAGGGCGGGTGCAGTGGCTTTCAAACTGCCGCCGTCCCTCCTGTCCCCGCCCACGCTGAGTCAGAGCTGCCGCTCGTCCGGAGCTCCCTCCTCCGGCTCGGGGGACGAGGGGCTAGGACACCCTCTCTCTGCCTGCGTTTTTGCCTTCGCGGTTTTTGCTTTCACAGTTCTTCCGCTTTAGGAAGGGTCCCCCGGCGCGATCCTCCGCGCCGGAGCCCTTCGCCTCGGTGGCTTCGCCGAAAGGGCGGGTGCAGTGACTTTCAAACTGCCGCCGTCCCTCCTGTCCTCGCCCACGCTGAGTCAGAGCTGACACTCGTCAGGAGCTCCTGCCTCCGGCTCGGGGGACGGGGGGCTGGGGCACCCTCTCTCTCCCGGCGCTTTTGCCTTCACAGTTTTGCCGCTTTAGGAAGGGTCCCCCAGCGCGATCCTCCGCTCCAGAGCCCGTCGCCGTGGTGGCTTCGCCGAAAGGGCGGGTGCACTGGCTTTTTAACTGCCGCGGTCTCTCCTGTACTCGCCCACGCTGAGTCAGAGCTGACGCTCGTCAGGAGCTCCCTCCCCCGGCTGGGGGGACGAGGGGTTAGGGCACCCTCTCTCTGCCTGCCTTTCTGCTTTCGAGGTTTTTGCTTTCACGATTTTGCCGCTTTAGGAAGGGTCCCCCGGCGCGACCCTCCGCTCCGGAGCCCGTCGCCTCGGTGGCTTCGCCGAAAGGGCGGGTGCTCTGGCTTTTAAACTGCCGCCGTCCCTCCTGTCCCCGCCCACGGTGAGTCAGAGCTGCCGCTCGTCAGGAGCTCCCTCCTCCGGCTCGGGGGACGAGGGGCTAGGACACCCTCTCTCTGCCTGCGTTTTTGCCTTCGCGGTTTTTGCTTTCACAGTTCTGCCGCTTTAGGAAGGGTCCCCCGGCGCGATCCTCCGCTCCGGAGCCCTTCGCCGCGGTGGCTTCGCCGAAAGGGCGGGTGCACTGGCTTTCAAACTGCCGCCGTCCCTCCTGTCCCCGCCCACGCTGAGTCAGAGCTGCTGCTCGTCAGGACCTCCCTCCTCCGGCTCGGGGGACGGGGGGCTGGGGCACCCTCTCTCTCCCGGCGCTTTTGTCTTCACAGTTCTGCCGCTTTAGGAAGGGTCCCCCGGCGCGATCCTCCGCTCCGGAGCCCTTCGCCTCGGTGGCTTCGCCGAAAGGGCGGGTGCACTGGCTTTTAAACTGCCGCTGTCCCTCCTGTCACCGCCCACGCTGAGTCAGAGCTGCCGCTCGTCAGGAGCTCTCTCCTCCGGCTGGGGGGACGAGGGGATATGACACCCTCTCTCTGCCTTCGTTTTTGCCTTCGCGGTTTTTACTTTCACGGTTTTGCCGCTTTAGGAAGGGTCCCCCGGCTCGATCCTCCGCTCCAGAGCCCTTCGCCTCGGTGGCTTCGCCGAAAGGGCGGGTGCTCTGGCTTTGAAAATACCGCCGTCCCTCCTGTCCCTGCCCACGCTGAGTCAGAGCTGCCGCTCGTCAGGAGCTCTCTCCTGCGGCTCGGGGGACGAGAGGCTAAGACACCCTCTCTCTCCCGGCGCTTTTGTCGTCGCGGTTTTGCCGCTTTAGAATAGGTCCCCCGGCGCTATCCTCCGCTCCGGAGCCCGTCGCCGTGGTGGCTTCGCCGAAAGGGCGGGTGCTCTGGCTTTTAAACTGCCGCCGTCCCTCCTGTCCCCGCCCACGCTGAGTCAGAGATTCCGCTCGTCAGGAGCTCCCTCCTCCGGGTCGGGGGACGGGGGGCTGGGGCACCCTCTCTCTCCCGGCGCTTTTGTCTTCACAGTTTTGCCGCGTTAGGAAGGGTCCCCCGGCACGATCCTCCGCTCCGGAGCCCTTCGCCTCGGTGGCTTCGCCGAAAGGGCGGGTGCACTGGCTTTCAAACTGCCGCCGTCCCTCCTGTCCTCGCCCACGCTGAGTCAGAGCTGCCGCTCGTCAGGAGCTCTCTCCTCCGGCTCGAGGGACGAGAGGCTAAGGCACCCTCTCTCTCCCGGCGCTTTTGTCGTCGCGGTTTAGCCTCTTTAGAATAGGTCCCCCGGCGCTATCCTCCGCTCCGGAGCCCTTCGCCTCGGTGGCTTCGCCGAAAGGCCGGGTGCAGTGGCTTTCAAACTGCCGCCGTCCCTCCTGTCCCCGCCCACGCTGAGTCAGAGCTGCCGCTCGTCAGGAGCTCTCTCCTCCGGCTCGGGGGACGAGAGGCTAACGCACCCTCTCTCTCCCGGCGCTTTTGTCGTCGCGGTTTTGCCGCTTTAGAATAGGTCCCCCGGCGCTATCCTCCGCTCCGGAGCCCTTCGCCTCGGTGGCTTCGCCGAAAGGGCGGGTGCACTGGCTTTCAAACTGCCGCCGTCCCTCCTGTCCCCGCCCACGCTGAGTCAGAGCTGCCGCTCGTCAGGACCTCCCTCCTCCGGCTCGGGGGACCGGGGGCTGGGGCACCCTCTCTCTCCCGGCGCTTTTGTCTTCACAGTTTTGCCGCGTTAGGAAGGGTCCCCCGGCGCGATCCTCCGCTCCGGAGCCGTTCGCCTCGGTGGCTTCGCCGAAAGGGCGGGTGCACTGGCTTTTAAAGTGCCGCCGTCCCTCCTGTCCCCGCCCAAGCTGAGTCAGAGCTACCGCTCGTCAGAAGCTCCCTCCTCCGGCTCGGGGGACGGGTGCTGTTGCCTTCACGGTTTTGCCTCTTTAGAAAGGCTCCCCAGCGCGATCCTCCGCGCCGGAGCCCTTCGCCGCGGTGGCTTCGCCGAAAGGGCGGGTGCACTGGCTTTCAAACTGCCGCCGTCCCTCCTGTCCCCGCCCACGCTGAGTCAGAGCTGCCGCACTTCAGGAGCTCCCTCCTCCGGCTCGGGGGACGAGAGGCTAAGGCACCCTCTCTCTCCCGGCGCTTTTGTCGTCGCCGTTGTGCCGCTTTAGAATAGGTCCCCCGGCGCTATCCTCCGCTCCGGAGCCCGTCGCCGTGGTGGCTTCGCCGAAAGGGCGGGTGCACTGGCTTTTAAACTGCCGCCGTCCCTCCTGTCCCCGCCCACGCTGAGTCAGAGATTCCGCTCGTCAGGAGCTCCCTCCTCCGGGTCGGGGGACGGGGGGCTGGGGCACCCTCTCTCTCCTGGCGCTTTTGTCTTCACAGTTTTGCCGCGTTAGGAAGGGTCCCCCGGCGCGATCCTCCGCTCCGGAGCCCTTCGCCACGGTGGCTTCGCCGAAAGGGCGGGTGCAGTGGCTTTCAAACTGCCGCCGTCCCTCCTGTCCCCGCCCACGCTGAGTCAGAGCTGCCGCTCGTCAGGAGCTCTCTCCTCCGGCTCGGGGGACGAGAGGCTAACGCACCCTCTCTCTCCCGGCGCTTTTGTCGTCGCGGTTTTGCCGCTTTAGAATAGGTCCCCCGGCGCTATCCTCCGCTCCGGAGCCCTTCGCCTCGGTGGCTTCGCCGAAAGGGCGGGTGCAGTGGCTTTCAAACTGCCGCCGTCCCTCCTGTCCCCGCCCACGCTGAGTCAGAGCTGCCGCTCGTCCGGAGCTCCCTCCTCCGGCTCGGGGGACGAGGGGCTAGGACACCCTCTCTCTGCCTGCGTTTTTGCCTTCGCGGTTTTTGCTTTCACAGTTCTTCCGCTTTAGGAAGGGTCCCCCGGCGCGATCCTCCGCGCCGGAGCCCTTCGCCTCGGTGGCTTCGCCGAAAGGGCGGGTGCAGTGACTTTCAAACTGCCGCCGTCCCTCCTGTCCTCGCCCACGCTGAGTCAGAGCTGACACTCGTCAGGAGCTCCTGCCTCCGGCTCGGGGGACGGGGGGCTGGGGCACCCTCTCTCTCCCGGCGCTTTTGCCTTCACAGTTTTGCCGCTTTAGGAAGGGTCCCCCAGCGCGATCCTCCGCTCCAGAGCCCGTCGCCGTGGTGGCTTCGCCGAAAGGGCGGGTGCACTGGCTTTTTAACTGCCGCGGTCTCTCCTGTACTCGCCCACGCTGAGTCAGAGCTGACGCTCGTCAGGAGCTCCCTCCCCCGGCTGGGGGGACGAGGGGTTAGGGCACCCTCTCTCTGCCTGCCTTTCTGCTTTCGAGGTTTTTGCTTTCACGATTTTGCCGCTTTAGGAAGGGTCCCCCGGCGCGACCCTCCGCTCCGGAGCCCGTCGCCTCGGTGGCTTCGCCGAAAGGGCGGGTGCTCTGGCTTTTAAACTGCCGCCGTCCCTCCTGTCCCCGCCCACGGTGAGTCAGAGCTGCCGCTCGTCAGGAGCTCCCTCCTCCGGCTCGGGGGACGAGGGGCTAGGACACCCTCTCTCTGCCTGCGTTTTTGCCTTCGCGGTTTTTGCTTTCACAGTTCTGCCGCTTTAGGAAGGGTCCCCCGGCGCGATCCTCCGCTCCGGAGCCCTTCGCCGCGGTGGCTTCGCCGAAAGGGCGGGTGCACTGGCTTTCAAACTGCCGCCGTCCCTCCTGTCCCCGCCCACGCTGAGTCAGAGCTGCTGCTCGTCAGGACCTCCCTCCTCCGGCTCGGGGGACGGGGGGCTGGGGCACCCTCTCTCTCCCGGCGCTTTTGTCTTCACAGTTCTGCCGCTTTAGGAAGGGTCCCCCGGCGCGATCCTCCGCTCCGGAGCCCTTCGCCTCGGTGGCTTCGCCGAAAGGGCGGGTGCACTGGCTTTTAAACTGCCGCTGTCCCTCCTGTCACCGCCCACGCTGAGTCAGAGCTGCCGCTCGTCAGGAGCTCTCTCCTCCGGCTGGGGGGACGAGGGGATATGACACCCTCTCTCTGCCTTCGTTTTTGCCTTCGCGGTTTTTACTTTCACGGTTTTGCCGCTTTAGGAAGGGTCCCCCGGCTCGATCCTCCGCTCCAGAGCCCTTCGCCTCGGTGGCTTCGCCGAAAGGGCGGGTGCTCTGGCTTTGAAAATACCGCCGTCCCTCCTGTCCCTGCCCACGCTGAGTCAGAGCTGCCGCTCGTCAGGAGCTCTCTCCTGCGGCTCGGGGGACGAGAGGCTAAGACACCCTCTCTCTCCCGGCGCTTTTGTCGTCGCGGTTTTGCCGCTTTAGAATAGGTCCCCCGGCGCTATCCTCCGCTCCGGAGCCCGTCGCCGTGGTGGCTTCGCCGAAAGGGCGGGTGCTCTGGCTTTTAAACTGCCGCCGTCCCTCCTGTCCCCGCCCACGCTGAGTCAGAGATTCCGCTCGTCAGGAGCTCCCTCCTCCGGGTCGGGGGACGGGGGGCTGGGGCACCCTCTCTCTCCCGGCGCTTTTGTCTTCACAGTTTTGCCGCGTTAGGAAGGGTCCCCCGGCACGATCCTCCGCTCCGGAGCCCTTCGCCTCGGTGGCTTCGCCGAAAGGGCGGGTGCACTGGCTTTCAAACTGCCGCCGTCCCTCCTGTCCTCGCCCACGCTGAGTCAGAGCTGCCGCTCGTCAGGAGCTCTCTCCTCCGGCTCGAGGGACGAGAGGCTAAGGCACCCTCTCTCTCCCGGCGCTTTTGTCGTCGCGGTTTAGCCTCTTTAGAATAGGTCCCCCGGCGCTATCCTCCGCTCCGGAGCCCTTCGCCTCGGTGGCTTCGCCGAAAGGCCGGGTGCAGTGGCTTTCAAACTGCCGCCGTCCCTCCTGTCCCCGCCCACGCTGAGTCAGAGCTGCCGCTCGTCAGGAGCTCTCTCCTCCGGCTCGGGGGACGAGAGGCTAACGCACCCTCTCTCTCCCGGCGCTTTTGTCGTCGCGGTTTTGCCGCTTTAGAATAGGTCCCCCGGCGCTATCCTCCGCTCCGGAGCCCTTCGCCTCGGTGGCTTCGCCGAAAGGGCGGGTGCACTGGCTTTCAAACTGCCGCCGTCCCTCCTGTCCCCGCCCACGCTGAGTCAGAGCTGCCGCTCGTCAGGACCTCCCTCCTCCGGCTCGGGGGACCGGGGGCTGGGGCACCCTCTCTCTCCCGGCGCTTTTGTCTTCACAGTTTTGCCGCGTTAGGAAGGGTCCCCCGGCGCGATCCTCCGCTCCGGAGCCGTTCGCCTCGGTGGCTTCGCCGAAAGGGCGGGTGCACTGGCTTTTAAAGTGCCGCCGTCCCTCCTGTCCCCGCCCAAGCTGAGTCAGAGCTACCGCTCGTCAGAAGCTCCCTCCTCCGGCTCGGGGGACGGGTGCTGTTGCCTTCACGGTTTTGCCTCTTTAGAAAGGCTCCCCGGCGCGATCCTCCGCGCCGGAGCCCTTCGCCGCGGTGGCTTCGCCGAAAGGGCGGGTGCACTGGCTTTCAAACTGCCGCCGTCCCTCCTGTCCCCGCCCACGCTGAGTCAGAGCTGCCGCACTTCAGGAGCTCCCTCCTCCGGCTCGGGGGACGAGAGGCTAAGGCACCCTCTCTCTCCCGGCGCTTTTGTCGTCGCCGTTGTGCCGCTTTAGAATAGGTCCCCCGGCGCTATCCTCCGCTCCCCAGCCCGTCGCCGTGGTGGCTTCGCCGAAAGGGCGGGTGCACTGGCTTTTAAACTGCCGCCGTCCCTCCTGTCCCCGCCCACGCTGAGTCAGAGATTCCGCTCGTCAGGAGCTCCCTCCTCCGGGTCGGGGGACGGGGGGCTGGGGCACCCTCTCTCTCCTGGCGCTTTTGTCTTCACAGTTTTGCCGCGTTAGGAAGGGTCCCCCGGCGCGATCCTCCGCTCCGGAGCCCTTCGCCACGGTGGCTTCGCCGAAAGGGCGGGTGCAGTGGCTTTCAAACTGCCGCCGTCCCTCCTGTCCCCGCCCACGCTGAGTCAGAGCTGCCGCTCGTCCGGAGCTCCCTCCTCCGGCTCGGGGGACGAGGGGCTAGGACACCCTCTCTCTGCCTGCGTTTTTGCCTTCGCGGTTTTTGCTTTCACAGTTCTTCCGCTTTAGGAAGGGTCCCCCGGCGCGATCCTCCGCGCCGGAGCCCTTCGCCTCGGTGGCTTCGCCGAAAGGGCGGGTGCAGTGACTTTCAAACTGCCGCCGTCCCTCCTGTCCTCGCCCACGCTGAGTCAGAGCTGACACTCGTCAGGAGCTCCTGCCTCCGGCTCGGGGGACGGGGGGCTGGGGCACCCTCTCTCTCCCGGCGCTTTTGCCTTCACAGTTTTGCCGCTTTAGGAAGGGTCCCCCAGCGCGATCCTCCGCTCCAGAGCCCGTCGCCGTGGTGGCTTCGCCGAAAGGGCGGGTGCACTGGCTTTTTAACTGCCGCGGTCTCTCCTGTACTCGCCCACGCTGAGTCAGAGCTGACGCTCGTCAGGAGCTCCCTCCCCCGGCTGGGGGGACGAGGGGTTAGGGCACCCTCTCTCTGCCTGCCTTTCTGCTTTCGAGGTTTTTGCTTTCACGATTTTGCCGCTTTAGGAAGGGTCCCCCGGCGCGACCCTCCGCTCCGGAGCCCGTCGCCTCGGTGGCTTCGCCGAAAGGGCGGGTGCTCTGGCTTTTAAACTGCCGCCGTCCCTCCTGTCCCCGCCCACGGTGAGTCAGAGCTGCCGCTCGTCAGGAGCTCCCTCCTCCGGCTCGGGGGACGAGGGGCTAGGACACCCTCTCTCTGCCTGCGTTTTTGCCTTCGCGGTTTTTGCTTTCACAGTTCTGCCGCTTTAGGAAGGGTCCCCCGGCGCGATCCTCCGCTCCGGAGCCCTTCGCCGCGGTGGCTTCGCCGAAAGGGCGGGTGCACTGGCTTTCAAACTGCCGCCGTCCCTCCTGTCCCCGCCCACGCTGAGTCAGAGCTGCTGCTCGTCAGGACCTCCCTCCTCCGGCTCGGGGGACGGGGGGCTGGGGCACCCTCTCTCTCCCGGCGCTTTTGTCTTCACAGTTCTGCCGCTTTAGGAAGGGTCCCCCGGCGCGATCCTCCGCTCCGGAGCCCTTCGCCTCGGTGGCTTCGCCGAAAGGGCGGGTGCACTGGCTTTTAAACTGCCGCTGTCCCTCCTGTCACCGCCCACGCTGAGTCAGAGCTGCCGCTCGTCAGGAGCTCTCTCCTCCGGCTGGGGGGACGAGGGGATATGACACCCTCTCTCTGCCTTCGTTTTTGCCTTCGCGGTTTTTACTTTCACGGTTTTGCCGCTTTAGGAAGGGTCCCCCGGCTCGATCCTCCGCTCCAGAGCCCTTCGCCTCGGTGGCTTCGCCGAAAGGGCGGGTGCTCTGGCTTTGAAAATACCGCCGTCCCTCCTGTCCCTGCCCACGCTGAGTCAGAGCTGCCGCTCGTCAGGAGCTCTCTCCTGCGGCTCGGGGGACGAGAGGCTAAGACACCCTCTCTCTCCCGGCGCTTTTGTCGTCGCGGTTTTGCCGCTTTAGAATAGGTCCCCCGGCACTATCCTCCGCTCCGGAGCCCGTCGCCGTGGTGGCTTCGCCGAAAGGGCGGGTGCTCTGGCTTTTAAACTGCCGCCGTCCCTCCTGTCCCCGCCCACGCTGAGTCAGAGATTCCGCTCGTCAGGAGCTCCCTCCTCCGGGTCGGGGGACGGGGGGCTGGGGCACCCTCTCTCTACCGGCGCTTTTGTCTTCACAGTTTTGCCGCGTTAGGAAGGGTCCCCCGGCACGATCCTCCGCTCCGGAGCCCTTCGCCTCGGTGGCTTCGCCGAAAGGGCGGGTGCACTGGCTTTCAAACTGCCGCCGTCCCTCCTGTCCTCGCCCACGCTGAGTCAGAGCTGCCGCTCGTCAGGAGCTCTCTCCTCCGGCTCGAGGGACGAGAGGCTAAGGCACCCTCTCTCTCCCGGCGCTTTTGTCGTCGCGGTTTAGCCTCTTTAGAATAGGTCCCCCGGCGCTATCCTCCGCTCCGGAGCCCTTCGCCTCGGTGGCTTCGCCGAAAGGCCGGGTGCAGTGGCTTTCAAACTGCCGCCGTCCCTCCTGTCCCCGCCCACGCTGAGTCAGAGCTGCCGCTCGTCAGGAGCTCTCTCCTCCGGCTCGGGGGACGAGAGGCTAACGCACCCTCTCTCTCCCGGCGCTTTTGTCGTCGCGGTTTTGCCGCTTTAGAATAGGTCCCCCGGCGCTATCCTCCGCTCCGGAGCCCTTCGCCTCGGTGGCTTCGCCGAAAGGGCGGGTGCACTGGCTTTCAAACTGCCGCCGTCCCTCCTGTCCCCGCCCACGCTGAGTCAGAGCTGCCGCTCGTCAGGACCTCCCTCCTCCGGCTCGGGGGACCGGGGGCTGGGGCACCCTCTCTCTCCCGGCGCTTTTGTCTTCACAGTTTTGCCGCGTTAGGAAGGGTCCCCCGGCGCGATCCTCCGCTCCGGAGCCGTTCGCCTCGGTGGCTTCGCCGAAAGGGCGGGTGCACTGGCTTTTAAAGTGCCGCCGTCCCTCCTGTCCCCGCCCAAGCTGAGTCAGAGCTACCGCTCGTCAGAAGCTCCCTCCTCCGGCTCGGGGGACGGGTGCTGTTGCCTTCACGGTTTTGCCTCTTTAGAAAGGCTCCCCGGCGCGATCCTCCGCGCCGGAGCCCTTCGCCGCGGTGGCTTCGCCGAAAGGGCGGGTGCACTGGCTTTCAAACTGCCGCCGTCCCTCCTGTCCCCGCCCACGCTGAGTCAGAGCTGCCGCACTTCAGGAGCTCCCTCCTCCGGCTCGGGGGACGAGAGGCTAAGGCACCCTCTCTCTCCCGGCGCTTTTGTCGTCGCCGTTGTGCCGCTTTAGAATAGGTCCCCCGGCGCTATCCTCCGCTCCCCAGCCCGTCGCCGTGGTGGCTTCGCCGAAAGGGCGGGTGCACTGGCTTTTAAACTGCCGCCGTCCCTCCTGTCCCCGCCCACGCTGAGTCAGAGATTCCGCTCGTCAGGAGCTCCCTCCTCCGGGTCGGGGGACGGGGGGCTGGGGCACCCTCTCTCTCCTGGCGCTTTTGTCTTCACAGTTTTGCCGCGTTAGGAAGGGTCCCCCGGCGCGATCCTCCGCTCCGGAGCCCTTCGCCTCGGTGGCTTCGCCGAAAGGGCGGGTGCAGTGGCTTTCAAACTGCCGCCGTCCCTCCTGTCCCCGCCCACGCTGAGTCAGAGCTGCCGCTCGTCCGGAGCTCCCTCCTCCGGCTCGGGGGACGAGGGGCTAGGACACCCTCTCTCTGCCTGCGTTTTTGCCTTCGCGGTTTTTGCTTTCACAGTTCTTCCGCTTTAGGAAGGGTCCCCCGGCGCGATCCTCCGCGCCGGAGCCCTTCGCCTCGGTGGCTTCGCCGAAAGGGCGGGTGCAGTGACTTTCAAACTGCCGCCGTCCCTCCTGTCCTCGCCCACGCTGAGTCAGAGCTGACACTCGTCAGGAGCTCCTGCCTCCGGCTCGGGGGACGGGGGGCTGGGGCACCCTCTCTCTCCCGGCGCTTTTGCCTTCACAGTTTTGCCGCTTTAGGAAGGGTCCCCCAGCGCGATCCTCCGCTCCAGAGCCCGTCGCCGTGGTGGCTTCGCCGAAAGGGCGGGTGCACTGGCTTTTTAACTGCCGCGGTCTCTCCTGTACTCGCCCACGCTGAGTCAGAGCTGACGCTCGTCAGGAGCTCCCTCCCCCGGCTGGGGGGACGAGGGGTTAGGGCACCCTCTCTCTGCCTGCCTTTCTGCTTTCGAGGTTTTTGCTTTCACGATTTTGCCGCTTTAGGAAGGGTCCCCCGGCGCGACCCTCCGCTCCGGAGCCCGTCGCCTCGGTGGCTTCGCCGAAAGGGCGGGTGCTCTGGCTTTTAAACTGCCGCCGTCCCTCCTGTCCCCGCCCACGGTGAGTCAGAGCTGCCGCTCGTCAGGAGCTCCCTCCTCCGGCTCGGGGGACGAGGGGCTAGGACACCCTCTCTCTGCCTGCGTTTTTGCCTTCGCGGTTTTTGCTTTCACAGTTCTGCCGCTTTAGGAAGGGTCCCCCGGCGCGATCCTCCGCTCCGGAGCCCTTCGCCGCGGTGGCTTCGCCGAAAGGGCGGGTGCACTGGCTTTCAAACTGCCGCCGTCCCTCCTGTCCCCGCCCACGCTGAGTCAGAGCTGCTGCTCGTCAGGACCTCCCTCCTCCGGCTCGGGGGACGGGGGGCTGGGGCACCCTCTCTCTCCCGGCGCTTTTGTCTTCACAGTTCTGCCGCTTTAGGAAGGGTCCCCCGGCGCGATCCTCCGCTCCGGAGCCCTTCGCCTCGGTGGCTTCGCCGAAAGGGCGGGTGCACTGGCTTTTAAACTGCCGCTGTCCCTCCTGTCACCGCCCACGCTGAGTCAGAGCTGCCGCTCGTCAGGAGCTCTCTCCTCCGGCTGGGGGGACGAGGGGATATGACACCCTCTCTCTGCCTTCGTTTTTGCCTTCGCGGTTTTTACTTTCACGGTTTTGCCGCTTTAGGAAGGGTCCCCCGGCTCGATCCTCCGCTCCAGAGCCCTTCGCCTCGGTGGCTTCGCCGAAAGGGCGGGTGCTCTGGCTTTGAAAATACCGCCGTCCCTCCTGTCCCTGCCCACGCTGAGTCAGAGCTGCCGCTCGTCAGGAGCTCTCTCCTGCGGCTCGGGGGACGAGAGGCTAAGACACCCTCTCTCTCCCGGCGCTTTTGTCGTCGCGGTTTTGCCGCTTTAGAATAGGTCCCCCGGCGCTATCCTCCGCTCCGGAGCCCGTCGCCGTGGTGGCTTCGCCGAAAGGGCGGGTGCTCTGGCTTTTAAACTGCCGCCGTCCCTCCTGTCCCCGCCCACGCTGAGTCAGAGATTCCGCTCGTCAGGAGCTCCCTCCTCCGGGTCGGGGGACGGGGGGCTGGGGCACCCTCTCTCTCCCGGCGCTTTTGTCTTCACAGTTTTGCCGCGTTAGGAAGGGTCCCCCGGCACGATCCTCCGCGCCGGAGCCCTTCGCCTCGGTGGCTTCGCCGAAAGGGCGGGTGCACTGGCTTTTAAACTGCCGCCGTCCCTCCTGTCCCTGCCCACGCTGAGTCAGAGCTGCCGCTCGTCAGGAGCTCCCTCCTCCGGCTCGGGGGACGAGGGGCTACGACACACTCTCTCTGCCTGCGTTTTTGCCTTCGCGGTTTTTGCTTTCACGGTTTTGCCGCTTTAGGAAGGGTCCCCCGGCGCGATCCTCCGCTCCGGAGCCCTTCGCCGCGGTGGCTTCGCCGAAAGGGCGGGTGCACTGGCTTTCAAACTGCCGCCGTCCCTCCTGTCCTCGCCCACGCTGAGTCAGAGCTGACACTCGTCAGGAGCTCCCTCCTCCGGCTCGGGGGACGGGGGGCTGGGGCACCCTCTCTCTCCCGGCGCTTTTGCCTTCACAGTTTTGCCGCTTTAGGAAGGGTCCCCCAGCGCGATCCTCCGCTCCAGAGCCCGTCGCCGTGGTGGCTTCGCCGAAAGGGCGGGTGCACTGGCTTTTAAACTGCCGCCGTCCCTCCTGTCCCCGCCCACGCTGAGTCAGAGCTGCCGTTCGTCAGGATCTCTCTCCTCCGGCTCGGGGGACGGGGGGCTGGGGCACCCTCTCTCTCCTGGCGCTTTTGTCGTCGCGGTTTTGGCGCTTTAGAATCGGTCCCCCGGCGCTATCCTTCGCCTCGGTGGCTTCGCCGAAAGGGCGGGTGCACTGGCTTTCCAACTGCCGCCGTCCCTCCTGTCCCCGCCCACGCTGAGTCAGAGCTGACGCTCGTCAGGAGCTCCCTCCCCCGGCTGGGGGGACGAGGGGTTAGGGCACCCTCTCTCTGCCTGCCTTTCTGCTTTCGAGGTTTTTGCTTTCACGGTTTTGCCGCTTTAGGAAGGGTCCCCCGGCGCGACCCTCCTCCCCGGAGCCCGTCGCCGTGGTGGCTTCGTCGGAAGGGCGGGTGCACTGGCTTTTAAACTGCCGCCGTCCCTCCTGTCCTCGCCCAGGCTGACTCAGAGCTGCCGCTCGTCAGGAGCTCTCTCCTCCGGCTCGAGGGACGAGAGGCTAAGGCACCCTCTGTCTCCCGGCGCTTTTGCCTTCACGGTTTTGCCGCTTTAATATAGGTCCCCCGGCGCTATCCTCCGCTCCGGAGCCCTTCGCCGCGGTGGCTTCGCCGAAAGGGCGGGTGCACTGGCTTTTAAACTGCCGCCGTCCCTCCTGTCCCCGCCCACTCTAAGTCAGACCTGCCGCTCGTCAGGAGCTCCCTCCTCCGGCTCGGGGGACGAGGGGCTAGGACACCCTCTCTTTGCCTGCGTTTTTGCCTTCGCGGTTTTTGCTTTCACAGTTTTGCCGCGTTAGGAAGGGTCCCCCGGCGCGATCCTCCGCTCCGGAGCCGTTCGCCTCGGTGGCTTCGCCGAAAGGGCGGGTGCAGTGGCTTTCAAACTGCCGCCGTCCCTCCTGTCCTCGCCCACGCTGAGTCAGAGCTGCCGCTGAGACAAGGGATTAAGGAATTTTAGTAGTTGAATGATTAATAGTAGTTAGAAGATTGAATAGTAGGTAGGGGCTTGATACTTTGTTCCTCACAAGGCCGGCTCAGCCTGATAAGGCCGACTTAGCTATGGTGTAAATTAACTGAGGCGCCTCACAAGGACAGCTCCTGATAAAGACTAAAAACTTGTCTCAAGAAGCCAGCTAAAACTGACCCTGCAGTATGGACAAAAGTAAGAAGACAACTGAGCCTGCGCAAGAACAAAAGGTTACTAGCGGTGACGAAGAGGAATTATCAGCCTTCATCCCCACGACCCCCGACGACCACCACTAGGAGGCAATGCGCAAGCGCAGATGGGAGGGGTCTATGGAAATGACTTCTTAGAACTCATTTTAATACAAAGCGGGGACAGGTCATGCATATGTATAGCCGTATTACAAAACTTTATGAATATGTAATATTTTACTGTATATATTTATGGTGAGTGCCGCACTGGCGCGCGCACGATTTTGGTGCGATACTCCCCCGTGCCGCCCAGCGCTGAATAAACATACCTACTTTACAATCTCATAGATTGTGGAGTCCAGTTTCCGCAAGTCACCGCTCGTCAGGAGCTCTCTCCTGCGGCTCGGGGGACGAGAGGCTAAGACACCCTCTCTCTCCCGGCGCTTTTGTCGTCGCCGTTGTGCCGCTTTAGAATAGGTCCCCCGGCGCTATCCTCCGCGCCGGAGCCCTTCGCCGTGGTGGCTTCGCCGAAAGGGCGGGTGCTCTGGCTTTTAAACTGCCGCCGTCCCTCCTGTCCCCGCCCACGCTGAGTCAGAGATTCCGCTCGTCAGGAGCTCCCTCCTCCGGCTCGGGGGACGGGGGGCTGGGGCACCCTCTCTCTCCCGGCGCTTTTGTCTTCACAGTTTTGCCGCGTTAGGAAGGGTCCCCCGGCACGATCCTCCGCGCCGGAGCCCTTCGCCTCGGTGGCTTCGCCGAAAGGGCGGGTGCAGTGGCTTTCAAACTGCCGCCGTCCCTCCTGTCCCCGCCCACGCTGAGTCAGAGCTGCCGCTCGTCAGGAGCTCTCTCCTCCGGCTCGGGGGACGAGAGGCTAACGCACCCTCTCTCCCCCGTGCCGCCCAGCGCTGAATAAACATACCTACTTTACAATCTCATAGATTGTGGAGTCCGGTTTCCGCAAGTCAGTTTTGGCGAGCCAGGCAGGAGACTCTCTGCTTCACCACGGGATCGGCTGGGGAGCGGACGCCCCTGGGCGCGCCCCGAGCATTTCCTCGGAGGGGACTCCGCTGCCAGCCGCTCACCGTGGGAGCAGACAAGAACCTCCTGAGTCCACGGAAAGGAAAGGTATGTTTTAGGAGAGGAGCCTGTAAGTCGTACGCATGGCTGGGGCTGCTGGTAAATCGCACAGAGACGTCTGGCGTGCAGCATAGTCCCCGTATGGTAGGAGGGTACCCTGCACGGTAATAGGGGGGATTCGCTGACCGATAGAGCGGCCGCTAGCGATCTTGGGAGTAGATCGAGTGGATCCGAGGTTTCTGCTGTATCCCAGTGTTGGGAGCCAGGACGGACCTGCTAATGACTGGTATATAAGAAGCAGGAGAAGGGTAAGCGGACCTCCTTGCAATTGCGATTGGGTCATCTTTAAGGTTGCAGCTGCTGGGTGGGTGTACAACTAGTCTGAGGAGTTGTACGTGGCATGGCCATAAATATTATCATCTGTTGCAACAATTTATTGTGTGACTGAGTGTCTGTGTTGTATGAGTGAGACGCAGCACAGCTGCGAAGCGAGTGTGGAGTCCTGATCCGCGGCTCTGTAATCTCTGCGAGGAGAGCGGCCGGAGACGAACGAAGTGAATGATAGGATCGAACCTTTGTCTTTTGTGTACGAAAACATCGTAGAATTTTGTGAAAAAGCAGTATTGTATATCTAGCAAGTTCTATGATAAGAAAACCTCCGATAAAGTCACTAAGACAGTGCAGGAAGGAAAACCAGTCCCAGCATCTTATTAAAGGTTAAAAGAAAAGATCAATAAAGGGAAGATACGAAATGGGTAACACTCAAAAGGGAGTCTTGAAGAAAAGCCCCTTGGGCTGTGTGCTTGCTCATTGGAGAGATATCGTTGGGATCGGAGGGACGGAAAATAGAAAAATTCTTATTAAATATTGTAATCAATGGTGGCCACTGTATAAATTGGAAAGTGAGGCTAAATGGCCACTTAATGGATCAATAGACTACAATACTCTCCTACAATTGATGCTATTTCTAAGGAGAGAAGGGAAGTGGGATGAAGTTTCATATGCAGATATGTTTTTCACCCTCCGAAACCATCCGGAGTGGCAAAGGGACTGTGGGCTGGCACCACCACAGGACCCTATGGTACTCGCACTTGAGCGAGAAAATAAAGAATTTAAAGGTAAACTGAAGCGGTGTTGCTCGGCATGCAGTATTGGACAGAGGTGTATGAAAGCAAACAAAATTCACCAGGTGCCGGAACCAGATCTAACTGACCTGTTTAAGCTTCCCCCTCGACCACAGGAACAGGATGCGGACTCGGACGAAACTTCCACCCCCCCGGACAGCCCTGTATCTTCCCGCACCAGAAAGAAAACTGCCCCAGTAGCCTTACAGGCACCTCTTCGAGAGGCGGTGGCGCCTGATGGCGGGACGATGCTAATCAAGGTACCTTTTTCCACTACTGATTTAGGGGAATGGAAAAGGGTTGCAAAAGATTATAGGAGCGATCCGATCGGTGTAGCTAAACATTTTCAGTTTATTGTGAAACAACATAACCCTGATTGGAAGGACATACAATTATTATTAGACTATATGACTGAAACAGAAAAGCAATTGATTTTAAAAACAGCAGGGAGTTTGGCTGATGAATACTATAGGACTACAGGAGGGGATGTTAAGGAATATTTCCCTCTACAAGATCCAAAATGGGATGCGAACAGATCTGCAGAAATGGTAAAACTACAGGGGTATCAGGATTTCGAGAGGAATGGAAAAGGCTATACCCAAAACCATAAACTGGTCAGCTCTATATGCAATTAAGCAAGGTCCCTCCGAGTCCCCATCTGAATTCCTGGATCGACTGAGGGATGCAATGCGCCGTAACACACCGCTGGATCCTGGATCCGAGGTAGGAATACAACAACTAGTCTCTCTGTTTTTGGGTCAGTCCACAGGGGACATTAGGCGCAAGCTCCAGAAGCTACGTACTACAGAAAGTAGAAATTTGGAGGTGTTGCTAGATGAAGCATGGAGAGTATTTAGTAACAGAGAAGAAGCATACAAACAGGTACAAAGGAGAATAGTGGCAGTTGTAAGGAAAAAAGAGGAAAGGAGACCTAGGCAAGAACCGCCTCGCTTAGGAAAAAATCAATGTGCACGATGCAAAAAGTTTGGTCATTGGAAAGGAGAATGTCCGATGAATAGGGGAAGAGGACGAAGTTATCAGGCAAGGAAAGTGGTAGCTCATGTGAAAAAGGACTGACGGGAACCTGGGGAATCCACCCTAGCGGATCCACTGGTTATAATAAAGCTAGGGAAGGAACAACAAGAGGTAGAATTTTTAGTTGATACAGGGGCAACATACTCAGTTTTGAATCAAGCCTTGATGCCCCTGGAGAATGATTACATCATGATAAAGGGGGCAACTGGTCATAGTGAAAAGGCGTATTTTTGTAAACCTTTAAAATATAAACTGGGAAAACAATGGGGAATTCACAGATTTCTATATATGCCCGACTCTCCAAAGGCCCTATTGGGAAGAGACTTGCTAGAACAATTAGGTGCAAAAATTATATTCGAAAAAGGAGAAATTTCTCTGAAAATAAAAGATCAAGAATACATTCAAATCCTAAGTTTATTCTTAACCAGTCCTTCCATAAAAGGAGAAATTAGGGAGGAAGTCTTAAATCAGGTATACCCTGGGGTATGGGCTACCGATGTACCCGGAAGAGCAAAGAATGCATTACCTGTTGAAGTTAAACTTAAAAAGGGAAACCAACAACCAGTAAGGATTAAGCAATATCCCCTAAAGAGAGAAGATAGAGAAGGGATTCGGCCGATAATTGAAAAATTTTTACAATTCGGACTATTAAAAGAATGTGAGTCTAATTTTAACACACCCATATTACCAGTTCGTAAGCCTGACGGGTCGTATCGTGTAGTCCAGGATCTACGGGCCGTAAACAAGGTAACTGAGGATCTCTACCCCGTGGTGGCGAATCCATATACTCTGTTGACTACACTAACACCTGAATTAGCCTGGTTTACTGTTATAGACTTGAAAGATGCCTTCTTTTGCCTCCCTCTCCATGAAGCCAGCCAAAGATTGTTTGCATTCGAATGGGAAAACCCCAAAACCGGTCGCAAGACTCAACTCACCTGGACGGTGTTGCCACAAGGATTCAAAAATAGCCCTACCATTTTTGGCAATCAGCTTGCAAAGGACTTGGAATCATGGGAAATCCCGTCTGAAAAGGGAAAACTGCTACAATATGTGGATGATATCCTGATCGCCACCGAAACAGAGAACGATTGTATCACCTGGACGGTGAGTCTATTAAATTTCTTGGGGCTCCAAGGGTACCGGGTGTCTAAGAAGAAAGCCCAAGTAATACAGCGCAAAGGGATTTATTTAGGCTATGAAATCAGTGCTGGGGAAAGAACTTTGGGACAAGCCCGTAAAGAGGCAATCTGCCAAACCCCGAGACCTCGAACAGTGAAAGAGTTACGGACTTTCTTGGGAATGACTGGGTGGTGTCGGCTGTGGATTTATAATTATGGACTGCTTGTTAAACCATTATATGCCCTAATAACTACCAACCAGGGACACCTTGAATGGAACAACCAGGCCGTACGAGCCTTTGAGAAACTAAAGAAAGCCTTGATGTCAGCTCCAGCTTTGGGGCTCCCAGATGTGAGTAAGCCATTTCTCCTCTTTTCCCACGAAAAACAAGGGGTTGCACTGGGGATACTAGCACAGAATTTGGGTCCCGATCGACGAGCAGTTGCCTACTTTTCCAAACAGTTGGATACAACTGCGAAGGGCTGGCCTGGATGCTTGCGGGCAGTCGCAGCTGTAATACTAAACATACAAGAAGCCCAAAAATTCACTCTGGGTCAGAAAATGACTGTGCTGGTGTCCCATACAGTATCTGCAGTACTGGAAGCGAAGGGTGGACATTGGCTTTCTCAACAAAGATTTCTAAGATATCAGGCTATATTGGTAGAACAGGATGATGTAGAAATAACAGTCACTAACATTGCCAACCCAGCTTCCTTCCTAGAGGGAAACACAGGAGAACCAGTGCATCATGACTGCTTAGAGACCATTGAAGCAACATATGCAAGCCGACCAGATCTGAAAGACAGCCCCGTAGAAGACGGAGAGAACTGGTTCACAGACGGAAGCAGCTATGTCCTGAGTGGTAAAAGATACGCGGGATATGCTATTACCACTAGTCAGGAGATAATAGAATCAAAGCCTTTGCCCCTAAATACCTCGGCACAGAAAGCGGAGATAATTGCTCTAACCCGTGCCTTGGAATTGGCCCAAGGAAAAATTGTAAACATTTATACAGACTCAAGATATGCCTTCGGAGTTGTGCATGCACATGGAGCAATCTGGAAAGAGAGAGGGTTATTAAGCTCTCAAGGGAAGAATATTAAACACGCAGAGGAAATTTTGAGACTGTTGGAGGCAGTACAACTCCCTGAGAAAGTGGCAATTATACACATCAAGGCACACCAGAAAGTGAGCTCGGAATTGGAAAGGGGAAATGAGCTGGCGGACAGAGAGGCAAAACAGGCAGCCAAGGTAAAGGTAAAAATAGAAGGGGCCTTAGTCCCTGACGGGCGAATCTCCCTAGAAGGTAAGCCAGAATATACAAAAGAAGATCAGAAGCTTATCGCAGATCTAGAAGGGTCATATAATAGAGAGGGATGGGCTCTCACCCCACAAGGGAAACTAATTATTCCCTCCTATCTAACATGGTCTCTGATAAGGGAAGAACATAGAAAAAGGCATTGGGGGGCAGAGGCCCTATATAAACAACTAATCAAAGAAATCGTAGCTAGGAATTTATACACTACTGTAAGGCAAGTGACACAGCAGTGCGATCTCTGCCTCCAGACAAATCCCAAGAATACCCCCAAACCAGAAATGGGCCAAATTGGTAAAGGTAATGGGCCTGGGCAACAGTGGCAGATCGATTTTTCAGAACTCCCAAGAAAAGGGGGGTATCGATATTTATTGGTATTAACTGACACCTTTTCAGGTTGGCCAGAGGCATTCCCTACCAGGACAGCCAAGGCTCGGGAGGTAACTAGAACATTAATACAAGAAATAATACCACGTTTTGGGGTTCCAGCAACCATATCTTCTGACAGAGGACCACATTTCATCTCCAAAGTAGTACAACAAATTAGCCGCCATTTGGGCATAGATTGGCAGCTTCATACCCCATATCGCCCTCAGTCGAGTGGCCAAGTAGAAAAAATGAACCACTTAATCAAACAGCAGATTGTGAAATTGGGACAGGAAACTAACTTGGCCTGGCCTCAGTCTCTTCCTTTGGCTCTTTTGCGCATACGAACTAGGCCAAGAGCAAAGGAAGGACTGAGCCCTTTTGAAATCTTGTACGGACGACCCTATAGAGTACAGAAAGGGATGTCCACGCAAGTCGGGGATGAAATCATGACCTCCTACATGGTTGCTTTGGGGAAACAACTCAGGAAGGTTGAGAAATATGTGGTTGGGACTCGAAGCAGGGGTTTGGATGGGCCTGTACATAATATACAACCTGGAGACTATGTGTATGTAAAGTCTCTTGCAGAGAAAACTTTGGAGCCGCAGTGGGAAGGACCATTCCAAGTACTCCTCACCTCCTTCACAGCAATCAAAATCAAAGAACAGAATGCCTGGATCCATCATACCAGAGTGAAGAAGGCACACAAATCTCCATGGAAGGTCACGCAAGCCCAACCGGGAAAATTATTTTTTTCACGGTCATAATTATGATTTGGGGGTGGGAAAGCACTACTAGCCAGGATAATACTAAGCAGTTTTGGTCTCAGGCTTATATCAAATATACCGGATCCATGGGGAAATTGTCTGATCTGAGAGGCTTAAACCTATCTACCGTGGTCATACATGGAAGCCAGGTATACTTGAGAGGGGAATGGGAATGGGGTAACACTACAGAAATTCATCAACTCCAGGGGACTGTAGGAGAAGAAATCAAAGTGGGATGCCGAATGACTAATGGGACTACTACCCATAAAAAGGCATCCCAGATTAGTAATCGGAACATCTGTCCTATAGATGATACCACAGAAGCCTGTCCTCCAAGTAACATAACGGCCTGTACCGGAAGGGAATTAGAATGTTGGCATAACTTCACACTAATAAGAACCACTGAGGTGGTTTGTCTCTGGGCCAGAGATAACATTGGACTCTCATTTAAATTTAGGATAAATGCTGTGACAAGGCCTGTTGTAACGGTCACAACGGTCGCGCCGGTCACACCGGTCACACCTCATGCACTCAAGCTCAAACCTAGAGTGTATGAAGTCGGGCCGTATGTAATAAGGAATACAGGACAACAACAAATGCTATTTAACCCGGATTGGTCCCTTAAACAAGTAAAATTGCAAATGCAGAACAATGTCTCAGAAATTCAACCGGCCTGTTCTCCTTTTTTGCAAACCTCTTACAAGGGGTGGACTACCTGGCTGCATAAAAGACGAATATCAAGAGACTTAACTGGTATTTTAGGTACAGGGTTAGGGGTCCTAAATAGCATTGATGCAGAGGTAATAATGAATAAATTGGCTGCCTCTACTACCGAGCTGACAAAATTACACCAGCCTTTACGATCTTCCCTATTGGCTCTGGGAACCCATCAGTGGCTACTGTCAAAAGTGTTACCTGATTGGGAAAGAATAAACAGAGGAGACCATGAGATAATCATGAATGCACTCGGTGGGCTCCAAAATAATGTTTCTCTAGCTCTCAGCTGTATTCAGGCACAATTGTGGATGCAATCAGTAACTGCTTCAGCCCTAAGAGAGGGTGAAGAGGGAATCTTCCCCACTGAAATTCGGAAAATAATTTGGGACAATGCAAATGACTTTGAAAAGAAACTTCAGTCTTGGTGGAACTTAGTGAATTTTACTTATGATCCTGCTACAAACACAGTCGAAGCTTTTGTATTAACTATTAGCAAAGCTACAGTATATATGATCCACCCTATTATAGCATTAGGACTGAATCACAACAAGACCCTACTTCACCCTTTTGAACATAGGGCATGGGCTCGAAAAACAGGGAATGAATGGCAAACTGTAGATTTAGAATCTTGCATTGTACGAGAACAAGGGTTCATTTGTGAAAAAAATGCTATCGATACTCAAGATATTTGTCTTGACACTGATCAGAAAGTTTGTCATTTTGAAATTCGCCCCAATGCTGACCTTAAAACCATATTAATATACACTGGCAAAGGTTGCGTATGTTTGAGAACTACTTGTAGTTTTATATCTGTAGGGGACATGAAGGTAGACACTAAAAATCACTCAAATTTTTGCATTTGCAATTTTACTAAAATCATTGGATGTGACTTTAATTATATAGCTCCAGTTATATCCCATCAGGTTCTTAGATCTAATTATACATTATTCCATGAATTGATACCTACATCCCTCGGGATGGATTTAGCTCGAACGAAGGAATTACTACAACATCACGATTTAACACAAATACTAGAAGAAGTTAAAAACAATGGAAAGGAGACCTTGATAACGGTGCATCATGACATAGACAAAATAAAAAAAGTTCTAAAGTGGGTAAAAAAGGATGGAGAACACAAATGGTGGGAAATACTTTTCGGATGGTCGCCCACTGCTACAGGTATTCTTAATACCTTATGTCACCCTATTGTTGTTCTCCTAATTCTAGTTTTTATTAGTATTGCTTTATCTGCAATACTGTATGTTTTAAATTGGCGAATGATAAAACAAATAAGGCACTTGAGGTATGACTATCAGCACCGACAACAAATTGAAACAGGCAGAAATCTTATAAAGGACCTGGAGAAGAATGGGATAATATAAAGAAAATTAGTATAGGGTTTAGTATAGAGTAAAAGAATTTACTAACTTTTTAGAAAAGGGGGGACTGAGACAAGGGATTAAGGAATGTTAGTAGTTGAATGATTAATAGTAGGTAGAAGATTGAATCAGTAGGTAGGGGCTTGATACTTTGTTCCTCACAAGGCCGGCTCAGCCTGATAAGGCCGACTTAGCTATGGTGTAAATTAACTGAGGCGCCTCACAAGGACAGCTCCTGATAAAGACTAAAAACTTGTCTCAAGAAGCCAGCTAAAACTGACCCTGCAGTATGGACAAAAGTAAGAAGACAACTGAGCCTGCGCAAGAACAAAAGGTTACTAGCGGTGACGAAGAGGAACTATCAGCCTTCATCCCCACGACCCCCGACGACCACCACTAGGAGGCAATGCGCAAGCGCAGATGGGAGGGGTCTATGGAAATGACTTCTTAGAACTCATTTTAATACAAAGCGGGGACAGGTCATGCATATGTATAGCCGTATTACAAAACTTTATGAATATGTAATATTTTACTGTATATATTTATGGTGAGTGCCGCACTGGCGCGCGCACGATTTTGGTGCGATACTCCCCCGTGCCGCCCAGCGCTGAATAAACATACCTACTTTACAATCTCATAGATTGTGGAGTCCAGTTTCCGCAAGTCACCGCTCGTCAGGAGCTCTCTCCTGCGGCTCGGGGGACGAGAGGCTAAGACACCCTCTCTCTCCCGGCGCTTTTGTCGTCGCGGTTTTGCCGCTTTAGAATAGGTCCCCCGGCGCTATCCTCCGCTCCGGAGCCCGTCGCCGTGGTGGCTTCGCCGAAAGGGCGGGTGCTCTGGCTTTTAAACTGCCGCCGTCCCTCCTGTCCCCGCCCACGCTGAGTCAGAGCTGTCGCTCGTCAGGAGCTCCCTCCTCCGGCTCGGGGGACGGGGGGCTGGGGCACCCTCTCTCTCCCGGCGCTTTTGTCTTCACAGTTTTGCCGCGTTAGGAAGGGTCCCCCGGCACGATCCTCCGCGCCGGAGCCCTTCGCCTCGGTGGCTTCGCCGAAAGGGCGGGTGCACTGGCTTTCAAACTGCCGCTGTCCCTCCTGTCCCCGCCCACGCTGAGTCAGAGCTGCTGCTCGTCAGGACCTCCCTCCTCCGGCTCGGG
Organism: Calonectris borealis; assembly: GCF_964195595.1. Classification (NCBI taxonomy): domain Eukaryota; kingdom Metazoa; phylum Chordata; class Aves; order Procellariiformes; family Procellariidae; genus Calonectris; species Calonectris borealis. Next base: position 34,734,532 of record NC_134351.1, on the reverse strand, counting down.
GGACGGGGGGCTGGGGCACCCTCTCTCTCCCGGCGCTTTTGTCTTCACAGTTCTGCCGCTTTAGGAAGGGTCCCCCGGCGCGATCCTCCGCTCCGGAGCCCTTCGCCTCGGTGGCTTCGCCGAAAGGGCGGGTGCACTGGCTTTTAAACTGCCGCTGTCCCTCCTGTCACCGCCCACGCTGAGTCAGAGCTGCCGCTCGTCAGGAGCTCTCTCCTCCGGCTGGGGGGACGAGGGGATATGACACCCTCTCTCTGCCTTCGTTTTTGCCTTCGCGGTTTTTACTTTCACGGTTTTGCCGCTTTAGGAAGGGTCCCCCGGCTCGATCCTCCGCTCCAGAGCCCTTCGCCTCGGTGGCTTCGCCGAAAGGGCGGGTGCTCTGGCTTTGAAAATACCGCCGTCCCTCCTGTCCCTGCCCACGCTGAGTCAGAGCTGCCGCTCGTCAGGAGCTCTCTCCTGCGGCTCGGGGGACGAGAGGCTAAGACACCCTCTCTCTCCCGGCGCTTTTGTCGTCGCGGTTTTGCCGCTTTAGAATAGGTCCCCCGGCGCTATCCTCCGCTCCGGAGCCCGTCGCCGTGGTGGCTTCGCCGAAAGGGCGGGTGCTCTGGCTTTTAAACTGCCGCCGTCCCTCCTGTCCCCGCCCACGCTGAGTCAGAGATTCCGCTCGTCAGGAGCTCCCTCCTCCGGCTCGGGGGACGGGGGGCTGGGGCACCCTCTCTCTCCCGGCGCTTTTGTCTTCACAGTTTTGCCGCGTTAGGAAGGGTCCCCCGGCACGATCCTCCGCGCCGGAGCCCTTCGCCTCGGTGGCTTCGCCGAAAGGGCGGGTGCACTGGCTTTTAAACTGCCGCCGTCCCTCCTGTCCCTGCCCACGCTGAGTCAGAGCTGCCGCTCGTCAGGAGCTCCCTCCTCCAGCTCGGGGGACGAGGGGCTACGACACACTCTCTCTGCCTGCGTTTTTGCCTTCGCGGTTTTTGCTTTCACGGTTTTGCCGCTTTAGGAAGGGTCCCCCGGCGCGATCCTCCGCTCCGGAGCCCTTCGCCGCGGTGGCTTCGCCGAAAGGGCGGGTGCACTGGCTTTCAAACTGCCGCCGTCCCTCCTGTCCTCGCCCACGCTGAGTCAGAGCTGACACTCGTCAGGAGCTCCCTCCTCCGGCTCGGGGGACGGGGGGCTGGGGCACCCTCTCTCTCCCGGCGCTTTTGCCTTCACAGTTTTGCCGCTTTAGGAAGGGTCCCCCAGCGCGATCCTCCGCTCCAGAGCCCGTCGCCGTGGTGGCTTCGCCGAAAGGGCGGGTGCACTGGCTTTTAAACTGCCGCCGTCCCTCCTGTCCCCGCCCACGCTGAGTCAGAGCTGCCGCTCGTCAGGAGCTCTCTCCTCCGGCTCGGGGGACGGGGGGCTGGGGCACCCTCTCTCTCCTGGCGCTTTTGTCGTCGCGGTTTTGGCGCTTTAGAATCGGTCCCCCGGCGCTATCCTTCGCCTCGGTGGCTTCGCCGAAAGGGCGGGTGCACTGGCTTTCCAACTGCCGCCGTCCCTCCTGTCCCCGCCCACGCTGAGTCAGAGCTGACGCTCGTCAGGAGCTCCCTCCCCCGGCTGGGGGGACGAGGGGTTAGGGCACCCTCTCTCTGCCTGCCTTTCTGCTTTCGAGGTTTTTGCTTTCACGGTTTTGCCGCTTTAGGAAGGGTCCCCCGGCGCGACCCTCCTCCCCGGAGCCCGTCGCCGTGGTGGCTTCGTCGGAAGGGCGGGTGCACTGGCTTTTAAACTGCCGCCGTCCCTCCTGTCCTCGCCCAGGCTGACTCAGAGCTGCCGCTCGTCAGGAGCTCTCTCCTCCGGCTCGGGGGACGAGAGGCTAAGGCACCCTCTGTCTCCCGGCGCTTTTGCCTTCACGGTTTTGCCGCTTTAATATAGGTCCCCCGGCGCTATCCTCCGCTCCGGAGCCCTTCGCCGCGGTGGCTTCGCCGAAAGGGCGGGTGCACTGGCTTTTAAACTGCCGCCGTCCCTCCTGTCCCCGCCCACTCTAAGTCAGAGCTGCCGCTCGTCAGGAGCTCCCTCCTCCGGCTCGGGGGACGAGGTGATATGACACCCTCTCTTTGCCTGCGTTTTTGCCTTCGCGGTTTTTGCTTTCACAGTTTTGCCGCGTTAGGAAGGGTCCCCCGGCGCGATCCTCCGCTCCGGAGCCGTTCGCCTCGGTGGCTTCGCCGAAAGGGCGGGTGCAGTGGCTTTCAAACTGCCGCCGTCCCTCCTGTCCTCGCCCACGCTGAGTCAGAGCTGCCGCTGAGACAAGGGATTAAGGAATTTTAGTAGTTGAATGATTAATAGTAGTTAGAAGATTGAATCAGTAGGTAGGGGCTTGATACTTTGTTCCTCACAAGGCCGGCTCAGCCTGATAAGGCCGACTTAGCTATGGTGTAAATTAACTGAGGCGCCTCACAAGGACAGCTCCTGATAAAGACTAAAAACTTGTCTCAAGAAGCCAGCTAAAACTGACCCTGCAGTATGGACAAAAGTAAGAAGACAACTGAGCCTGCGCAAGAACAAAAGGTTACTAGCGGTGACGAAGAGGAACTATCAGCCTTCATCCCCACGACCCCCGACGACCACCACTAGGAGGCAATGCGCAAGCGCAGATGGGAGGGGTCTATGGAAATGACTTCTTAGAACTCATTTTAATACAAAGCGGGGACAGGTCATGCATATGTATAGCCGTATTACAAAACTTTATGAATATGTAATATTTTACTGTATATATTTATGGTGAGTGCCGCACTGGCGCGCGCACGATTTTGGTGCGATACTCCCCCGTGCCGCCCAGCGCTGAATAAACATACCTACTTTACAATCTCATAGATTGTGGAGTCCAGTTTCCGCAAGTCACCGCTCGTCAGGAGCTCTCTCCTGCGGCTCGGGGGACGAGAGGCTAAGACACCCTCTCTCTCCCGGCGCTTTTGTCGTCGCCGTTGTGCCGCTTTAGAATAGGTCCCCCGGCGCTATCCTCCGCTCCGGAGCCCGTCGCCGTGGTGGCTTCGCCGAAAGGGCGGGTGCTCTGGCTTTTAAACTGCCGCCGTCCCTCCTGTCCCCGCCCACGCTGAGTCAGAGATTCCGCTCGTCAGGAGCTCCCTCCTCCGGCTCGGGGGACGGGGGGCTGGGGCACCCTCTCTCTCCCGGCGCTTTTGTCTTCACAGTTTTGCCGCGTTAGGAAGGGTCCCCCGGCACGATCCTCCGCGCCGGAGCCCTTCGCCTCGGTGGCTTCGCCGAAAGGGCGGGTGCAGTGGCTTTCAAACTGCCGCCGTCCCTCCTGTCCCCGCCCACGCTGAGTCAGAGCTGCCGCTCGTCAGGAGCTCTCTCCTCCGGCTCGGGGGACGAGAGGCTAACGCACCCTCTCTCCCCCGTGCCGCCCAGCGCTGAATAAACATACCTACTTTACAATCTCATAGATTGTGGAGTCCGGTTTCCGCAAGTCAGTTTTGGCGAGCCAGGCAGGAGACTCTCTGCTTCACCACGGGATCGGCTGGGGAGCGGACGCCCCTGGGCGCGCCCCGAGCATTTCCTCGGAGGGGACTCCGCTGCCAGCCGCTCACCGTGGGAGCAGACAAGAACCTCCTGAGTCCACGGAAAGGAAAGGTATGTTTTAGGAGAGGAGCCTGTAAGTCGTACGCATGGCTGGGGCTGCTGGTAAATCGCACAGAGACGTCTGGCGTGCAGCATAGTCCCCGTATGGTAGGAGGGTACCCTGCACGGTAATAGGGGGGATTCGCTGACCGATAGAGCGGCCGCTAGCGATCTTGGGAGTAGATCGAGTGGATCCGAGGTTTCTGCTGTATCCCAGTGTTGGGAGCCAGGACGGACCTGCTAATGACTGGTATATAAGAAGCAGGAGAAGGGTAAGCGGACCTCCTTGCAATTGCGATTGGGTCATCTTTAAGGTTGCAGCTGCTGGGTGGGTGTACAACTAGTCTGAGGAGTTGTACGTGGCATGGCCATAAATATTATCATCTGTTGCAACAATTTATTGTGTGACTGAGTGTCTGTGTTGTATGAGTGAGACGCAGCACAGCTGCGAAGCGAGTGTGGAGTCCTGATCCGCGGCTCTGTAATCTCTGCGAGGAGAGCGGCCGGAGACGAACGAAGTGAATGATAGGATCGAACCTTTGTCTTTTGTGTACGAAAACATCGTAGAATTTTGTGAAAAAGCAGTATTGTATATCTAGCAAGTTCTATGATAAGAAAACCTCCGATAAAGTCACTAAGACAGTGCAGGAAGGAAAACCAGTCCCAGCATCTTATTAAAGGTTAAAAGAAAAGATCAATAAAGGGAAGATACGAAATGGGTAACACTCAAAAGGGAGTCTTGAAGAAAAGCCCCTTGGGCTGTGTGCTTGCTCATTGGAGAGATATCGTTGGGATCGGAGGGACGGAAAATAGAAAAATTCTTATTAAATATTGTAATCAATGGTGGCCACTGTATAAATTGGAAAGTGAGGCTAAATGGCCACTTAATGGATCAATAGACTACAATACTCTCCTACAATTGATGCTATTTCTAAGGAGAGAAGGGAAGTGGGATGAAGTTTCATATGCAGATATGTTTTTCACCCTCCGAAACCATCCGGAGTGGCAAAGGGACTGTGGGCTGGCACCACCACAGGACCCTATGGTACTCGCACTTGAGCGAGAAAATAAAGAATTTAAAGGTAAACTGAAGCGGTGTTGCTCGGCATGCAGTATTGGACAGAGGTGTATGAAAGCAAACAAAATTCACCAGGTGCCGGAACCAGATCTAACTGACCTGTTTAAGCCTCCCCCTCGACCACAGGAACAGGATGCGGACTCGGACGAAACTTCCACCCCCCCGGACAGCCCTGTATCTTCCCGCACCAGAAAGAAAACTGCCCCAGTAGCCTTACAGGCACCTCTTCGAGAGGCGGTGGCGCCTGATGGCGGGACGATGCTAATCAAGGTACCTTTTTCCACTACTGATTTAGGGGAATGGAAAAGGGTTGCAAAAGATTATAGGAGCGATCCGATCGGTGTAGCTAAACATTTTCAGTTTATTGTGAAACAACATAACCCTGATTGGAAGGACATACAATTATTATTAGACTATATGACTGAAACAGAAAAGCAATTGATTTTAAAAACAGCAGGGAGTTTGGCTGATGAATACTATAGGACTACAGGAGGGGATGTTAAGGAATATTTCCCTCTACAAGATCCAAAATGGGATGCGAACAGATCTGCAGAAATGGTAAAACTACAGGGGTATCAGGAGTGGATTTCGAGAGGAATGGAAAAGGCTATACCCAAAACCATAAACTGGTCAGCTCTATATGCAATTAAGCAAGGTCCCTCCGAGTCCCCATCTGAATTCCTGGATCGACCGAGGGATGCAATGCGCCGTAACACACCGCTGGATCCTGGATCCGAGGTAGGAATACAACAACTAGTCTCTCTGTTTTTGGGTCAGTCCACAGGGGACATTAGGCGCAAGCTCCAGAAGCTACGTACTACAGAAAGTAGAAATTTGGAGGTGTTGCTAGATGAAGCATGGAGAGTATTTAGTAACAGAGAAGAAGCATACAAACAGGTACAAAGGAGAATAGTGGCAGTTGTAAGGAAAAAAGAGGAAAGGAGACCTAGGCAAGAACCGCCTCGCTTAGGAAAAAATCAATGTGCACGATGCAAAAAGTTTGGTCATTGGAAAGGAGAATGTCCGATGAATAGGGGAAGAGGACGAAGTTATCAGGCAAGGAAAGTGGTAGCTCATGTGAAAAAGGACTGACGGGAACCTGGGGAATCCACCCTAGCGGATCCACTGGTTATAATAAAGCTAGGGAAGGAACAACAAGAGGTAGAATTTTTAGTTGATACAGGGGCAACATACTCAGTTTTGAATCAAGCCTTGATGCCCCTGGAGAATGATTACATCATGATAAAGGGGGCAACTGGTCATAGTGAAAAGGCGTATTTTTGTAAACCTTTAAAATATAAACTGGGAAAACAATGGGGAATTCACAGATTTCTATATATGCCCGACTCTCCAAAGGCCCTATTGGGAAGAGACTTGCTAGAACAATTAGGTGCAAAAATTATATTCGAAAAAGGAGAAATTTCTCTGAAAATAAAAGATCAAGAATACATTCAAATCCTAAGTTTATTCTTAACCAGTCCTTCCATAAAAGGAGAAATTAGGGAGGAAGTCTTAAATCAGGTATACCCTGGGGTATGGGCTACCGATGTACCCGGAAGAGCAAAGAATGCATTACCTGTTGAAGTTAAACTTAAAAAGGGAAACCAACAACCAGTAAGGATTAAGCAATATCCCCTAAAGAGAGAAGATAGAGAAGGGATTCGGCCGATAATTGAAAAATTTTTACAATTCGGACTATTAAAAGAATGTGAGTCTAATTTTAACACACCCATATTACCAGTTCGTAAGCCTGACGGGTCGTATCGTGTAGTCCAGGATCTACGGGCCGTAAACAAGGTAACTGAGGATCTCTACCCCGTGGTGGCGAATCCATATACTCTGTTGACTACACTAACACCTGAATTAGCCTGGTTTACTGTTATAGACTTGAAAGATGCCTTCTTTTGCCTCCCTCTCCATGAAGCCAGCCAAAGATTGTTTGCATTCGAATGGGAAAACCCCAAAACCGGTCGCAAGACTCAACTCACCTGGACGGTGTTGCCACAAGGATTCAAAAATAGCCCTACCATTTTTGGCAATCAGCTTGCAAAGGACTTGGAATCATGGGAAATCCCGTCTGAAAAGGGAAAACTGCTACAATATGTGGATGATATCCTGATCGCCACCGAAACAGAGAACGATTGTATCACCTGGACGGTGAGTCTATTAAATTTCTTGGGGCTCCAAGGGTACCGGGTGTCTAAGAAGAAAGCCCAAGTAATACAGCGCAAAGGGATTTATTTAGGCTATGAAATCAGTGCTGGGGAAAGAACTTTGGGACAAGCCCGTAAAGAGGCAATCTGCCAAACCCCGAGACCTCGAACAGTGAAAGAGTTACGGACTTTCTTGGGAATGACTGGGTGGTGTCGGCTGTGGATTTATAATTATGGACTGCTTGTTAAACCATTATATGCCCTAATAACTACCAACCAGGGACACCTTGAATGGAACAACCAGGCCGTACGAGCCTTTGAGAAACTAAAGAAAGCCTTGATGTCAGCTCCAGCTTTGGGGCTCCCAGATGTGAGTAAGCCATTTCTCCTCTTTTCCCACGAAAAACAAGGGGTTGCACTGGGGATACTAGCACAGAATTTGGGTCCCGATCGACGAGCAGTTGCCTACTTTTCCAAACAGTTGGATACAACTGCGAAGGGCTGGCCTGGATGCTTGCGGGCAGTCGCAGCTGTAATACTAAACATACAAGAAGCCCAAAAATTCACTCTGGGTCAGAAAATGACTGTGCTGGTGTCCCATACAGTATCTGCAGTACTGGAAGCGAAGGGTGGACATTGGCTTTCTCAACAAAGATTTCTAAGATATCAGGCTATATTGGTAGAACAGGATGATGTAGAAATAACAGTCACTAACATTGCCAACCCAGCTTCCTTCCTAGAGGGAAACACAGGAGAACCAGTGCATCATGACTGCTTAGAGACCATTGAAGCAACATATGCAAGCCGACCAGATCTGAAAGACAGCCCCGTAGAAGACGGAGAGAACTGGTTCACAGACGGAAGCAGCTATGTCCTGAGTGGTAAAAGATACGCGGGATATGCTATTACCACTAGTCAGGAGATAATAGAATCAAAGCCTTTGCCCCTAAATACCTCGGCACAGAAAGCGGGGATAATCGCTCTAACCCGTGCCTTGGAATTGGCCCAAGGAAAAATTGTAAACATTTATACAGACTCAAGATATGCCTTCGGAGTTGTGCATGCACATGGAGCAATCTGGAAAGAGAGAGGGTTATTAAGCTCTCAAGGGAAGAATATTAAACACGCAGAGGAAATTTTGAGACTGTTGGAGGCAGTACAACTCCCTGAGAAAGTGGCAATTATACACATCAAGGCACACCAGAAAGTGAGCTCGGAATTGGAAAGGGGAAATGAGCTGGCGGACAGAGAGGCAAAACAGGCAGCCAAGGTAAAGGTAAAAATAGAAGGGGCCTTAGTCCCTGACGGGCGAATCTCCCTAGAAGGTAAGCCAGAATATACAAAAGAAGATCAGAAGCTTATTGCAGATCTAGAAGGGTCATATAATAGAGAGGGATGGGCTCTCACCCCACAAGGGAAACTAATTATTCCCTCCTATCTAACATGGTCTCTGATAAGGGAAGAACATAGAAAAAGGCATTGGGGGGCAGAGGCCCTATATAAACAACTAATCAAAGAAATCGTAGCTAGGAATTTATACACTACTGTAAGGCAAGTGACACAGCAGTGCGATCTCTGCCTCCAGACAAATCCCAAGAATACCCCCAAACCAGAAATGGGCCAAATTGGTAAAGGTAATGGGCCTGGGCAACAGTGGCAGATCGATTTTTCAGAACTCCCAAGAAAAGGGGGGTATCGATATTTATTGGTATTAACTGACACCTTTTCAGGTTGGCCAGAGGCATTCCCTACCAGGACAGCCAAGGCTCGGGAGGTAACTAGAACATTAATACAAGAAATAATACCACGTTTTGGGGTTCCAGCAACCATATCTTCTGACAGAGGACCACATTTCATCTCCAAAGTAGTACAACAAATTAGCCGCCATTTGGGCATAGATTGGCAGCTTCATACCCCATATCGCCCTCAGTCGAGTGGCCAAGTAGAAAAAATGAACCATTTAATCAAACAGCAGATTGTGAAATTGGGACAGGAAACTAACTTGGCCTGGCCTCAGTCTCTTCCTTTGGCTCTTTTGCGCATACGAACTAGGCCAAGAGCAAAGGAAGGACTGAGCCCTTTTGAAATCTTGTACGGACGACCCTATAGAGTACAGAAAGGGATGTCCACGCAAGCCGGGGATGAAATCATGACCTCCTACATGGTTGCATTGGGGAAACAACTCAGGAAGGTTGAGAAATATGTGGTTGGGACTCGAAGCAGGGGTTTGGATGGGCCTGTACATAATATACAACCTGGAGACTATGTGTATGTAAAGTCTCTTGCAGAGAAAACTTTGGAGCCGCAGTGGGAAGGACCATTCCAAGTACTCCTCACCTCCTTCACAGCAATCAAAATCAAAGAACAGAATGCCTGGATCCATCATACCAGAGTGAAGAAGGCACACAAATCTCCATGGAAGGTCACGCAAGCCCAACCGGGAAAATTATTTTTTTCACGGTCATAATTATGATTTGGGGGTGGGAAAGCACTACTAGCCAGGATAATACTAAGCAGTTTTGGTCTCAGGCTTATATCAAATATACCGGATCCATGGGGAAATTGTCTGATCTGAGAGGCTTAAACCTATCTACCGTGGTCATACATGGAAGCCAGGTATACTTGAGAGGGGAATGGGAATGGGGTAACACTACAGAAATTCATCAACTCCAGGGGACTGTAGGAGAAGAAATCAAAGTGGGATGCCGAATGACTAATGGGACTACTACCCATAAAAAGGCATCCCAGATTAGTAATCGGAACATCTGTCCTATAGATGATACCACAGAAGCCTGTCCTCCAAGTAACATAACGGCCTGTACCGGAAGGGAATTAGAATGTTGGCATAACTTCACACTAATAAGAACCACTGAGGTGGTTTGTCTCTGGGCCAGAGATAACATTGGACTCTCATTTAAATTTAGGATAAATGCTGTGACAAGGCCTGTTGTAACGGTCACAACGGTCGCGCCGGTCACACCGGTCACACCTCATGCACTCAAGCTCAAACCTAGAGTGTATGAAGTCGGGCCGTATGTAATAAGGAATACAGGACAACAACAAATGCTATTTAACCCGGATTGGTCCCTTAAACAAGTAAAATTGCAAATGCAGAACAATGTCTCAGAAATTCAACCGGCCTGTTCTCCTTTTTTGCAAACCTCTTACAAGGGGTGGACTACCTGGCTGCATAAAAGACGAATATCAAGAGACTTAACTGGTATTTTAGGTACAGGGTTAGGGGTCCTAAATAGCATTGATGCAGAGGTAATAATGAATAAATTGGCTGCCTCTACTACCGAGCTGACAAAATTACACCAGCCTTTACGATCTTCCCTATTGGCTCTGGGAACCCATCAGTGGCTACTGTCAAAAGTGTTACCTGATTGGGAAAGAATAAACAGAGGAGACCATGAGATAATCATGAATGCACTCGGTGGGCTCCAAAATAATGTTTCTCTAGCTCTCAGCTGTATTCAGGCACAATTGTGGATGCAATCAGTAACTGCTTCAGCCCTAAGAGAGGGTGAAGAGGGAATCTTCCCCACTGAAATTCGGAAAATAATTTGGGACAATGCAAATGACTTTGAAAAGAAACTTCAGTCTTGGTGGAACTTAGTGAATTTTACTTATGATCCTGCTACAAACACAGTCGAAGCTTTTGTATTAACTATTAGCAAAGCTACAGTATATATGATCCACCCTATTATAGCATTAGGACTGAATCACAACAAGACCCTACTTCACCCTTTTGAACATAGGGCATGGGCTCGAAAAACAGGGAATGAATGGCAAACTGTAGATTTAGAATCTTGCATTATACGAGAACAACAAGGGTTCATGTGTGAGAATAATTGTCGTGGTTTAACCTGGCAGGCAGCCAAATACCACGCAGCCGCTCACTCACTCCCCCCACCCCCAGCGGGACGGGGAGACTATCGGAAGGGTAAGAGTGAGAAAAACTCGTGGGTTGAGATAAAGACAGTTTAATAGAACAGGGAAAAAAAAAAGGGAAAATAATAATGATAATGATAAAATATACAAAATGAGTGATGCACAATGCAATTGCTCACCACTCGCGCTGACCAATAACCAAGTAGCAATCGGTACTTCCTGGATCACGCCTACCCTTCATATACTGAGCATGACGTCACATGGTATGGAATACCCCATTGGCCAGCTGGGCTGGCTGTCCTGATTATGTTCCCTCCCATCTTGTGTTCCTTGCTCAGTCAGTAGGCACGGGAGCTGTCCTTGGACTAGGAGGGCACTTAGCAACAACTGAAAACATCAGTGTGTTATCAACATTCTCCTCATACTAAATCCAAAACACAGCACTAGGAAGAAATTTAACCCTATCCCACCTGAAACCAGGACAATAATGCTATCGATACTCAAGATATTTGTCTTGACACTGATCAGAAAGTTTCTCATTTTGAAATTCGCCCCAATGCTGACCTTAAAACCATATTAATATATACTGGCAAAGGTTGCGTATGTTTGAGAACTACTTGTAGTTTTATATCTGTAGGGGACATGAAGGTAGACACTAAAAATCACTCAAATTTTTGCATTTGCAATTTTACTAAAATCATTGAATGTGCCTTTAATTATATAGCTCCAGTTATATCCCATCAGGTTCTTAGATCTAATTATACATTATTCCATGAATTGATACCTACATCCCTCAGGATGGATTTAGCTCGAACGAAGGAATTACTACAACATCACAATTTAACACGAATACTAGAAGAAGTTAAAAACAATGGAAAGGAGACCTTGATAACGGTGCATCATGACATAGACAAAATAAAAAAAGTTCTAAAGTGGGTAAAAAAGGATGGAGAACACAAATGGTGGGAAATACTTTTCGGATGGTCGCCCACTGCTACAAGTATTCTTAATACCTTATGTCACCCTATTGTTGTTCTCCTAATTCTAGTTTTTATTAGTATTGCTTTATCTGCAATACTGTATGTTTTAAATTGGCGAATGATAAAACAAATAAGGCACCTGAGGTATGACTATCAGCACCGACAACAAATTGAAACAGGCAAAAATCTTATAAAGAACCTGCAGAAGAATGGGATAATATAAAGAACATTAGTATAGGGTTTAGTATAGAGTAAAAGAATTTACTAACTTTTTAGAAAAGGGGGGACTGAGACAAGGGATTAAGGAATGTTAGTAGTTGAATGATTAATAGTAGGTAGAAGATTGAATCAGTAGGTAGGGGCTTGATACTTTGTTCCTCACAAGGCCAGCTCAGCCTGATAAGGCCGACTTAGCTATGGTGTAAATTAACTGAGGCGCCTCACAAGGACAGCTCCTGATAAAGACTAAAAACTTGTCTCAAGAAGCCAGCTAAAACTGACCCTGCGGTATGGACAAAAGTAAGAAGACAACTGAGCCTGCGCAAGAACAAAAGGGTACTAGCGGTGACGAAGAGGAACTATCAGCCTTCATCCCCACGACCCCCGACGACCACCACTAGGAGGCAATGCGCAAGCGCAGATGGGAGGGGTCTATGGAAATGACTTCTTGGAACTCATTTTAATACAAAGCGGGGACAGGTCATGCATATGTATAGGCGTATTACAAAACTCTATGAATATATAATATTTTACTGTATATATTTATGGTGAGTGCCGCATTGAGGCGCGCATGATTTTGGTGGAATTACTCCCCCGTGCTGCCCAGCGCTGAATAAACATACCTACTTTACAATCTCATAGATTGTGGAGTCCAGTTTCCGAAAGTCACGGGTGCACTGACTTTTAAACTGCCCCGTCCCTCCTGTACCCGCCCACGCTGAGTCAGAGCTGCTGCTCGTCAGGAGCTCCCTCCTCCGGCTCGGGGGACGGGGGGCTGGGGCACCCTCTCTCTCCCGACGCTTTTGTCGTCGCGGTTTTGCCGCTTTAATATAGGTCCCCCGGCGCGATCCTCCGCTCCGGAGCCCTTCGCCGTCGTGGCTTCGCCGAAAGGGCGGGTGCACTGGCTTTTAAACTGCCGCCGCCCCTCCTGTCCTCGCCCACGCTGAGTCAGAGCTGCCGCTCGTCAGGAGCTCCCTCCTCCGGCTCGGGGGACGGGTGCTGTTGTCTTCACGGTTTTGCCGCTTTAGAAAGGGTCCCCCGGCGCGATCCTCCGCTCCGGAGCCCTTCGCCTCGGTGGCTTCGCCACCAGGCAGAAGGAGGAGACCCAGGCGACGGAGGGGAATGGACACAGGTCCCTGCTCGGGGTGCCAGGCGAACCCCCGGCCGGCCTTCCTCGCCTCAACCTTCCCAGCTGCCCCTACACAACAGATATGGGGCTCTGGAACTTGAGGGCCAGACGAACGAGGACGAAGATGAAGGCCCATCCAGGGGGTTGCCCGAGGCGAGGCAGCCAGCCCCACAAATTACGACTGCCTCCGCTAAGAAAAAAAGGAGGGTAATTGTCATTGGTGATTCCCTTCTGAGGGGGACCCAGGGCCCAATTTGTCGGCTGGACCCAACCCACAGGGAAGTCTGCTGCCTCCCTGGGGCCCGGGTGAAGGACATTACTAGGAAACTCCCTAGTCTCGTGCAGGCCTCCGATTACTACCCACTACTGGTTATACAGGCTGGCAGTGAGGAGGTTGCAGGGAGAAGTCCCGAAGGGATCAAAAGGGACTTCAGGGCGCTGGGGCGACTGGTGGGAGGATCGGGAGCACAGGTAGTGTTTTCCTCGATCCCTTTAGTGGCAGGGCAGAACACCGAAAGGAACAGGAAAACTCATCAGATCAACACGTGGCTCAGGGGCTGGTGCCATCGACAGAATTTTGGCTTCTTTGACCACGGGGAGGTTTACACGGCACCGGGCCTGCTGGCGACGGACGGAGTTCAGCTGTCTCGCAGGGGGAAAAGGATTCTCGCGTGTGAGTTGGCCGGGCTCATCGAGAGGGCTTTAAACTAGATTCGAAGGGGGACGGGGATAAAACCAGGCTCTCTAGAGAAGAGCCTAGGGACCGCACGCCATTGTCGGGGGAGAAATCGGCAGCCCAGCTCAAGTGCATCTATACCAATGCACGCAGCATGGGCGGCAAACAGGAGGAGCTGGAAGCCATTGTGCAGCGGGGTAGCTATGACTTAGTCGCCATCACAGAAACATGGTGGGATGAGTCTCACGATTGGAGTGCTGCAATGGATGGCTATAAGCTCTTCAGAAGGGACAGGCGAGGAAGGAGAGGCGGTGGAGTAGCCCTGTATGTTAGGGAATGCTTCGACTGTCTAGAGCTCGATGGTAGTGATGACGAGGTCGAGTGCTTGTGGGTAAGGATGAGGGGGAAGGCCAACAAGGCAGATATCCTGCTGGGAGTCTGTTATAGACCACCTAGCCAGGATGAGGAGGCAGACGAAATATTCTACCAGAGGCTGGCAGGAGTCTCCCAGTCGCTAGCCCTTGTTCTCGTGGGGGACTTCAACTTTCCGGATGTCTGCTGGAAATACCACACGGCAGAGAGGAAACAGTCGAGGAGGTTCCTGGAGTGTGTGGAGGATAACTTCCTGATGCAGCTGGTAAGCGAGCCCACCAGGGGAGATGCCTCGCTTGACCTGCTGTTCACGAACAGAGAAGGGCTGGTGGGAGATGTGGTGGTCAGAGGCCGGCTTGGGCTTAGCGACCATGAAATGGTAGAATTTTCGATACTTGGTGAAGTAAAGAGGGGGGCCAGCAAAACCGCTACCATGGACTTCCGGAGGGCGGACTTTGGCCTGCTCAGGACACTGGTCGAGAGGGTCCCTTGGGAGACAGTCCTGAAGGGCAAAGGGGTCCAGGAAGGCTGGACGTTCTTCAAGAAGGAAGTCTTAAAGGCGCAGGAGCGGGCTGTCCCCATGTGCCGCAAGAGGAACGGGCGGGGAAGGCGACCGGCCTGGCTGAACGGGGAGCTCTGGCTGGGACTCAGGGAAAAAAGGAGAGTTTATCACTTGTGGAAGAAGGGTCAGGCAACTCAGGAAGAGTACAGGGATCGCGTTAGGTCGTGCAGAGAGGAAATTAGAAAGGCAAAAGCCCGGCTAGAACTCAACCTGGCCACTGTCGTGAGAGACAACAAAAAATGCTTTTATAAGTATGTTAATGACAAAAGGAGAGCCAAGGAGAATCTCCATCCTCTATTGGATGCGGGGGGGAACGTTGCCACCAAGGACGAGGAAAAGGCTGAGGTACTCAACGCCTTCTTTGCCTCAGTCTTTAGTAGTCAGAGTGGTTATCCTCAGGGTACTCAGCCCCCTGAGCTGGAAGACAGGGACGGCGAGCAGGATAAACCCCCCATAATTCAAGAGGATGAAGTTAATGACCTGCTATGCCACCTGGACATTCACAAGTCTATGGGGCCGGATGGGATCCACCCGAGGGTACTGAGGGAGCTGGCGGAGGAGCTTGCCGAGCCGCTCTCCATCATTTACCAGCAGTCCTGGTTAACTGGGGAGGTCCTGGACGACTGGAGGCTTGCCAATGTGACTCCCATCTACAAGAAGGGCCGGAGGGAGGATCCGGGGAACTACAGACCGGTCAGCCTGACCTCGGTGCCGGGGAAGATCATGGAGCGGTTGGTTTTGAGGGTGCTCACGAGCCATGTCCGGGACAACCAGGGGATCAGGCCCAGCCAGCACGGGTTCATGGAAGGCAGGTCCTGCTTGACCAACCTGATCTCCTTCTATGACCAGGTGACCCGCCTAGTGGATGAGGGAAAGGCTGTGGATGTGGTCTACTTGGACTTCAGTAAAGCCTTTGACACTGTCTCCCACAGCATTCTCCTAGAGAAGCTGGCGGCTCACGGCCTAGACAGGTACACTCTTTGCTGGGTAAAAAACTGGCTGGACGGCCGAGCCCAGAGAGTTGTGGTGAACAGAGTTAAATCCAGTTGGCGGCCGGTCACGAGCGGTGTTCCCCAGGGCTCAGTACTGGGGCCGGTCCTGTTCAATATCTTTATCAACGATCTGGACGAGGGGATCGAGTGCTCCCTCAGTAAGTTTGCAGACGACACCAAGTTGGGCGGGAGTGTTGATCTGCTCGAGGGTAGGAAGGCTCTGCAGAGGGACCTGGACAGGCTGGATCGATGGGCCGAGGCCAACTGTATGAGGTTCAACAAGGCCAAGTGCCGGGTCCTGCACTTCGGCCACAACAACCCCAGGCAACGCTACAGGCTTGGGGAAGAGTGGCTGGAAAGCTGCCCAGAGGAAAAGGACCTGGGGGTGCTGATTGACAGCCGGCTGAACATGAGCCGGCAGTGTGCCCAGGTGGCCAAGAAGGCCAACGGCATCCTGGCCTGTATCAGAAATAGTGTGGCCAGCAGGAGTAGGGAGGTGATCGTGCCCCTGTACTCGGCACTGGTGAGGCCGCACCTCGAATACTGTGTTCAGTTTTGGGCCCCTCACTACAAGAAGGACATGGAGGTGCTGGAGCGTGTCCAGAGGAGGGCAACGAAGCTGGTGAAGGGCCTGGAGCACAAGCCTTATGAGGAGCGGCTGAGGGAACTGGGGTTGTTTAGCCTGGAGAAGAGGAGGCTGAGGGGAGACCTCATCGCGCTCTACAACTACCTGAAAGGAGGTTGTAGCGAGGTGGGTGTTGGTCTCTTCTGCCAAGTAACTAGCGATAGGACAAGAGGAAATGGCCTCAAGTTGCACCAAGGGAGGTTTAGATTGAACATTAGGAGAAATTTCTTTACTGAAAGAGTGGTCAGGCCTTGGAACAGGCTGCCCAGGGAAGTGGAGAAGTCACCATCCCTGGAGGTATTTAAAAGACGTGTAGATGAGGCCCTTAGGGACATGGTGTAGTGGGCATGGTGGTGTTGGGTTGACGGTTGGACACGATGATCTTAGAGGTCTTTTCCAACCTGTATGATTCTATGATTCGCCGAAAGGGCGGGTGCACTGGCTTTTAAACTGCCGCCGTCCCTCCTGTCCCCGCCCACGCTGAGTCAGAGCTGCCGCTCGTCAGGAGCTCCCTCCTCCGGCTCGGGGGACGAGGGGCTAGGACACCCTCTCTCTCCCGGCGCTTTTGTCGTCGCGGTTTTGCCGCTTTAGAATAGGTCCCCCGGCTCGATCCTCCGCTCCAGAGCCCGTCGCCGTGGTGGCTTCGCCGAAAGGGCGGGTGCACTGGCTTTTAAACTGCCGCCGTCCCTCCTGTCCCCGCCCACGCTGAGTCAGAGCTGACGCCCGTCAGGAGCTCCCTCCTGCGGCTCGGGGGACGGGGGGCTGGGGCACCCTCTCTCTCCCGGCGCTTTTGCCGTCGCAGTTTTGCCGCTTTAGGAAGGGTCCCCCGGCGCGTACCTGCGCTCCGGAGCCCTTTGTCGCACGGAAACAAACTCTACAACTTACAAAGAGTTATAAAGCAGGTATGTTTATTGCGGCGCCGGGGTCGCACTGGGGAATTCTCCACCAAAAGTGCTCCCAACTAGTGTGTCGTTAGTCTTGGCTTTTATCTTTGAGACTATTGCATATTCATCACAGTTCTTAGAAATCATTTACATGACTACACTTTTTACATGATTAATTACTTAGATTCATTAATTATTTTATTCCATGGTCTCTACTGCCATCTAATGTCTTTTGTTTGCAATTTCAGTTCTCCAGGTGGTTGTTTATTTCTTCTGGTGGTCGTTTTGTAGTTTTCATCTCTTGTCCTTTTAGTGAACCCTTTCTTTTGGCACTGCACACTATCCATTATCTTGGTTTCAAATAATTGAACTGGTTCTTAATGGTACTAGTTTCTTTATCGTCCCGGACAGTTCGTTTCACAGCCTTTGAGTTTTTTATTGATTAGTTACATTTTATTGTATATACCTTTAACACTTGACTACTTAGCTAAATATTTCTTAAACATCTGGTCTTCAAACAATCTTACTTAATCACTTGACTAATCACTCTAAGGGTCTAAGGATAATACCTTAATTAATCACCTGAATAATCAATCTAAAGATTTAAAGATAATACTTTAATTAATCACTTGAATAGACAATCTAAAGGTCTAAAGATCATGGGAATATTTAATTGAAGTATACAATAATTCAGCAGCATGATTTCAATAGCAGCTTGGTTTCACCTTCGCCTCGGTGGCTTCGCCGAAAGGGCGGGTGCACTGGCTTTTAAACTGCCGCCGTCCCTCCTGTGGGGAACGGGGGGCTGGGGCACCCTCTCTCTCCCGGCGTTTTTGCCTTCACGGTTTTTGCTTTCACGGTTTTGCCGCTTTAGGAAGGATCCCCCAGCACAATCCTCTGCTCCAGAGCCCTTCACCGAAAGGGCGGGTGCACTGGCTTTTAAACTGCCGCCGTCCCTCCTGTCCCCGCCCACGCTGAGTCAGAGCTGCCGCTCGTCAGGAGCTCAGTTTGATAACTGTGTCAGTTGTCACAGAGGCGCTGCCAGTGTCACTTATTTTCTCTTCTTTGACCGGCGGCAGGTACATCTTGCAGCCAGCTGGAACTGGCTGTGTCCGACATGGTGGCAGCTTCTGGTGTCTTCTCCCAGAAGTCAGCCCTGCAGCCCTCCCTTCTACCATAATCTTGCCTCGTAAACCCAATATAAAGGTAATGGCACCTGGTGGGAATACAAAAATCTTTTGTTTCTTCATTTGTTTACAATAGGGATTTCTCTGAAGATGAGCTTTAGTAAGCTGCAGTTCTGTGTTCATCAGTGTCTGAGAACTGCCAGAAGTCTGACAGTGACTTTTTGAGAGAATGTCTTATACTTAGAGACTAGAAAAAGTTCAAGCAGCTTCACAGTTGAATGTTATGTCTGAGTCAGAATTGAGTAAGCACTTATTATTCAGATGAAATTCTATGGCTAACTGAACACTAAAATTTATAAGAGATTGAAGGATATCTGTGAATGATAGACAATCCATAGTTCTGCTGATTTGGTATTGATACATTTCTATTAATGAACAATGCTGTAAGTATATATTGCTGACATCATTACAGCTATAACTTCTAGAGGCAGATGGAGAAAACATTTCTTGCAGAAAATAGTGAATTAGTGTCAGGATAAGGTGACCAATGTGCATGAATCTTAGAATCAAAGAATCGTAGAATGGTTTGGGTTGGAAGGGACCTTTAAAGATCATTTAGTCCAACCCCCCTGCCATGGGCAGGGACATCCACTAGATCAGGTTGCTCAAAGCCCCATCCAACCTGGCCTTGAACACTTCCAGGGAGGGGGCAGCCATAACTTCTCTGGGCAACCTCTTCCAGTGTCTTACCACCCTCATCGTAAAAAAATTCTTCCTTATATCCAATTTAGATCTTCCCTCTTTCAGTTTAACACTGTTGCCCCTTGTCCTGTCACTACAGGCCCTGGTAAAAAGTCTTTCTCCATCTTTCTTATAAGCCCCCTTTAAGTATTGAGAGGCCGCAATAAGGTCTCCCTGGAGCCTTCTCTTCTCCAGGCTGAACAACACCAACTCTCTCAGCCTTTCCTCATAGGAGAGGTGTTCCAGCCCTCTGATCATTTTTGTGGCCCTCCTCTGGACCTGCTCCAACAGGTCCATGTCTGTCTTGCACTGGGGACCCCAGAGCTGGACACAGTAATCTATGTGGGGTCTCACGAGAGTGGAGTAGAGCGGGAGAATCAACCTCCCTCGACTTGCTGGCCATGCTGCTTCTTATGCAGCCTGGGATATGATCGGCTTTCTGGGCTGCAAGTGCACATTGCTGGCTCATGTCCAATTTTTTGTCCATCAGTACCCCCAAGTCCTTCTCTGCAGGGCTGCTCTCAATCCCTTCATCCCCCAGCCTGTATTGATACTGGGGGTTGCCCTGACCCAGGTGCAGGCCCTTGCACTTGGCCTTGTTGAACTTCATGAGGTTCACATGGGCTCACTCCTCAAGCCTGTCAAGGTCCCTCTGGATGGCATCCCTTCCCTCCAGTGAATCAACTGCACCACTCAGCTTGGCGTCATCCGCAAACTTGCTGAGGGTTCACTCAATCCCCCTGTCTATGTCGTTGATGAAGATATTAAATAGTATTGGTCCCAGTACAGACCCTTGAGGGACACCACTCATTACTGGTTTCCACTTGGACATTCAGCCATTGTCTGTAACTCTTCGGACATGGCCATCCAGCCAATTCCTTATCCATCTAATAGTCCATCCATCAAATCTGTATCTCTCCAATTTAGTGGCGAGAATGTTGTGGGGGACAGTATCAAGGCCTTGCAGAAGTCCAGGTTTGGGAAACCCTACAGCACAAACTGTGATATTTCCCAAAAACTGTAGGACTGGATACATACTTCATTTAAAAAATATTAAGAAATGAAAAGGTGGAATATCAACATGAACTTACACAGTCTAGGAACACCTAATATATGCTGTGCAGCCTAAATGCCTTTGTTTTGAATGCATAGGAGGCTGCTTACTCACAAGGGTTAGGCTTAATAGTCCTGTCAAATGCCATCTTCTGTTTTTATGCTTCTTCCCTTGGGGGTCCACTTAGACAGCGTTTCTGGACAGGCACTGCTAATACCACAACCACTATTAATATTTGTTGGCGTTTAGATGCACAACTTTTTAAGCTTTACTTAAAAAGAGGAACCTAAAAATACTAAGGTGTTGTCAGTCTTCAGATTTATGTACTCTATACCTTTATCATATAGAGTAGATGTACCTAAGCTAGCTTTGAATGGGTTGTCAGGATAAATTAGCCTGTAGAGAGCTCTATGTTACTTGATGCTACTCCTCAGTATGTCTCATAGCATATCGCTATGTCACAAAGCCACTTTTTCTTCTTTGGATTTGTCTACAAAAAAATACTGTATGAATACTTTCCAGCTAACACAGTATGAACAGAGCTCAGGCATCTGCTAATCACTCTTTGTTATGCCACACAGCTATTAATCATAGAATCATCTTTTTTTTCAAGCAAGCTAAATGAAAGCTAAAATGTTCCTGGGGCAATGGGAACAGAAGGGACATAGCAATCAAGAAAACAACAGAGCTGAAGTGGAATCCCTTTGAGCATAGGGATGTAAAGAAGGAAGTGCCTGCAGAAGAGCCTTATGGGGAAAGCTCTCAAACCTTTCCTGGTGGAATAAATTCTTGGATGCTCCTCTGAAATGCCTGTACACTAATACATGCAGCATGGGGAAAAAACAGTAGGAGTTAAAAGTTCGTGTGCAGTTACTGGGCTATGACCTCATTGGGATCATGAAGACATGGTGGGATAGCACCAGGTGCCCACCAAGCTGCTCTATCACTCCCCCTCCTCAGCTGGACAGGGGGAGAAAAATATGATGAAAGGCTCGTGGGTCGAGATAAGGACAGGGAGATCACTCAGCAATTACCGTCATGGACAAAACAGACTCGACTTGGGGAAATTAGTTTAATTTACTGCCAATCAAAGGTCAGAGTAGGATAATGAGAAATAAAAACAAATCTTAAAACACCTAAACACCTTCCCCCCACCCCTCCCTTCTTCCCAGGCTCAACTTCACTCCCGATTTTCTCTACCTCCTCCCCCGCAAGTGGCTCAGGGGGATGGGAAATGGGGCTTGCAGTCAGTTCATTACGCGTTGTCTCTGCTGCTCCTTCCTCCTCACACTCTTCCTCTGCTCCAGCTTGGGGTCCCACCCACGGGAGACAGTCCTCCATGAACTTCTCCAACGTGGGTCCTTCCTACGGGCTGCAGTTCTTCACGAACTGTTCCAGCGTGGGTCCTTTCTACGGGGTGCAGTCCTTCAGGAATGGACTGCTCCAGCATGAGTCCCCCACGGGGTCACAAGTCCTGCCAGAAGACCTGCTCCAGCATGGGCTCCTCTCTCCACAGGGTCACAGGTCCTGCCAGGAGCCTGCTCCAGCACAGGCTCTCCACGGGGTCACAGCTTCCTTCGGGCGCATCCACCTACTCTGGCATGGGGTCCTCTACGGGCTGCAATGTGGATATGTGCTCCACTGTGGACCTCCATGGGCTGCAGGGGCACTGTCATGGATGGAGTGAGAGGGAGAGATGCACTTCACTCGTAAGAGAGAAGTAGCAATATGTTTATTGATGTAAGACAGTGAGTTAACAAAGTTTGATAGTAAATGCAACTGAGTTAACAAGATTCAATGGCATGGTACACTTGATTATTTACTGCATAGAGGACAGGGTCAAACAAAACTGTCAGGGAGACCCTCCCATTGAGTCATGAGGTTCAGAAAGGACCCCCTTGTGTTCTAAACTCCTTCTCAGAGAGGAGTCTAGGTGCGGCTGGATCCAGTCTTAGTCCCAGACTTGGTGAACAGTTTATGTCTAAAGGATTATATATCACTTAGCTAAGATTTCAGAGTTCAGCATGCTATTAGTCACTTACAGAGGATCTGTTGCGGCAAGGAATCTCTCAACCTCAAGGAGTAACCCTGAGAGGCGTCCCTACTCAAGGGGAGATACTGGCGTGCAGCCCGCTGCCGTGCAGGAGAGCTCAAAGGGCTCTTGGGCTGCCCATTATTTATGGGGGTAAGATGATTGACTCATAGTCATATTTACATACTGACTGCAGATGTTAGTTTCTTCGAAATTTGGCTGGAGTCACACACTGACCAGCACTGTGGTTAGCTGAATGCATCGCCTGTTGTGTTGTTATCTGCATCCATCAGATGCATTCATCACAGTCGCCACAGGTGATTATCACTTGAGCAGGGTTAGGTCGGGGGCAGGGGGAGCACACCATCACAGGCACAGCCTGCCTCACCATGGTCTTCACCACGGGCTGCAGGGGAATCTCTGCTCTGATGTCTGGAGCACCTCCTCCCCCTCCTTCTTCACTGACCTTGGTGTCTGCATAGTTGTTTCTCTCACATATTCTCACTCCTCTCTTCTGGCTGCTGTTGCGCAGCAGTTTTTTCCCCTTCTTAAATATGTTATCGCAGAGGCGCTACCACCATCGCTGATTGGCTCAGCTTTGGTCAGCAGCGGGTCCGTCATGGAGCCAGCTGTACTGGCTCTATTGGACATGGGGGAAGCTTCTGTCATCTTCTCACAGAAGCCACCCCTGCAGCCCCTGCGCTGCCAAAACCTTGCCACGCAAACCCAGTACAAGCTCACACAACTGGAATGCTGCAATGGAGGGATACAGGCTTTGTAGGAAGGACAGGCTGGAAAGGCAAGGAGGGGGAGCTGCACTTTATTTGAGGGAGCAGATGGAATGCATGGAGCTCTGCCTTGGGACAGGTCAGGAGCCAGTCGAGAGCTTATGGGTGAAGATGAGCAGGCAGACTGTCCTGGTTTCGGCTGGGATAGAGTTAAATTTCTTCCTAGTGCTGTGTTTTGGATTTAGTATGAGGAGAATGTTGATAACACAGAGATGTTTTCAGTTGTTGCTAAGTGCCCTCCTAGTCCAAGGACAGCTCCCATGCCTACTACTGAGCTAGGTACACAAGATGGGAGGGAACATAATCAGGACAGCCAGCCCAGCTGGCCAACAGGGTATTCCATACCATGTGACGTCATGCTCAGTATATGAATGGTAGGCGTGATCCAGGAAGTACCGATCGCTACTTGGTTATTGGTCAGCGCGGGTGGTGAGCAATTGCATTGTGCATCACTCATTTTGTATATTCTATCATTATCATTATTATTTTCCCTTTTTTCTGTTCTATTAAACTGTCTTTATCTCAACCCACGAGTTTTTCTCACTCTTACCCTTCCGATTCTCTCCCCGTCCCACTGGGGGGGTGGGGGGAGTGAGTGAGCAGCTGCGTGGTATTTGGCTGCTTGCCAGGTTAAACCACGACACAGACCAACATAGGTGCTGTTGTAGGGGGTATGTGGTATAGACCTGCTTATCAGGAAGAAGAAATAGATGAGGCCTTCTTCAGACAACTGGAAGAAGCCTCATGTTCACAGGCCCTGGTCCTCATGAGGGACGTTAACCACCCTGATATCTGCTGGAAGGACAACACAGCAGGGCCCAAGCAATCTAGATTTCTTGAGTGCATTGATGATAACTTCCTGACACAGGTGATGGAGGAGCCAACAAGGAAAGTTGTGCTGCTGGACCTGATACTTATATACAAAGAAGTGGTCAGGGACGTGAAAGTTGGAGGCAGCCTTGGCTGCAATGACCATGAGATGGTGGAGTTCAGGATCCTACGAGGAGGGACCAGGGCAAAAAGCAGGACCACAGTCCTGGATTTTCAGAGAGCAGACTTGAATCTTTTCAGAGATCTGCTTGAAAGAATCACATGGGATACGGCCCCAGAGAGAAGAGGGGTCCAGGAGAGTTGGCTGATATTCAAGGATCACCTCCTTCAATCTCAAGAAAGATCCATCCTGACAAGTAGGAAATCAAGCAAAGGCAACAGGAGGCCTGCATGGATGAGCAAGAAGCTCCTAACTGAACTCAGACATAAAAAGGAAGTGTACAAGAGGTGGAAGAACAGGCAGGTGACCCAGGAAGAGTATAGGGTTGCTGTCCTATTGCGCAGGGATGGGATTAGGAAAGCCAAGACAGGCCTGGAACTGAATCTCTCAAGGGATGTGAAGGGCAACAAGAAAGGATTCCACATGTACATAAATAGCAAAAGGAAGACTAGGGAAAATGTGGGCCTGCTGCTAATGGGGCAGGGGATCTGGTGACAAATGACATGGAAAATGAGGAAGTACTGAATGCCGCCTTTGCCTCAGTCTTTACCAGTAAAACTGGCCTTCAGGAATCCCAGGCCCCGGAGACCAGGGGTAAAGTCTGGAGCAAGGAAGACATACCCTCAGTGGAGGAAGACCAGGTTAGGGAGCACTTAGAGTGGATGCATATAAAACCATAGGCCCTGATGGGATGCACCCACAAGTGCTGAGGGAGCTGGCTGATTTCACTGCAAGGTCACTCTCAATAATCTTTGAATGATCACAGTGACTAGGAGAAGTGCCTGAAGACTGGAAGAGAGCCAATGTCAGTCCTATCTTCAAGAACGGCAACAAAGAGGACCCAGGAAACTACAGGCTGGTCAGCCTCACCTTGATCCCTGGGAAAGTGATGGAGCAGCTAATCCTGGAAACCATTTCCAGGCATATGAAGGACAAGAAAGTCATCCTGAGTAGTCAGCATGGATTCACCAAGGGGAAGTCTTGCTTGACCAGCTTGATAAACTTCCACAATGAAATGATAGGCTTGGTAGATGAGGGGAGAGCAGTGGATATAGTCTACCTAGACTTCAGGAAGGCTTTCGACACTGTCCCCGATAAGATCCTCATAGAGAAGCTGATGAAGTATGGGCTGGATGAGCAGACAGTGAGGTGGACTGAAAACTGGCTGAACGGCTGGACCCAGAGGGTGGTGATCAGTAGCATGAAGTCTAGTTGGAGGCTAGTCAGTAGTGGTGTAACCCAGGGGTCAATACTGGGGCCAGTAGCATTTAACATCTTCATTAATGGCCTGGACGATGGGATGGAGTGCACCCTCAACAAGTTCACAGATGATACAAAATAGGGAGGAGTGGCTGATACACCAGAGGGTCATGCTGCCATCCAGAGGGACCTTAACAAGTTGGAGAAATGGGCAGAGAGGAACCTCACGCAGTTCAACAAGGGGAAATGCTAAATGCAGATGAAATACTACATAAGCAGCTGGGAGAAGTCTCACAATCGCTAGCCCTTGTTCTCATGAGGGACTTCAACTTGCCAGATGTCTGCTGGAAATACAATACAGCAGAGAGGAAACAGTCGAGGAGGTTCCTGGAGTGTGTGGAAGATCCTGGCACAGTTGGTGAGTGAGCCAACTAGGGAAGGTGCCCCGCTGGACCTGTTGTTTACGAACAGAGAAGGACTTGTGGGTGATGTGACGGTTGGAGGCCGTCTTGGGCATAGTGGTCATGAAATGATAGAGTTTTCGATTCTCAGAGAAGTAAGGAGGGGGGTTAGCAGAACTACCACCTTGGACTTCTGGAGGGCAGACTTTGGCCTGTTTAGGAGCCTGGTCGAGAGAGTCCCTTGGGAGGCAGTCCTGAAGGGCAAAGGAGTCCAGGAAGGCTGGACATTCTTCAAGAAGGAAATCTTAAAGGCGCAGGAGCAGGTCGTCCCTATGTGCCGAAAGACGAGCTCGTGGGGAAGACGACCGGCCTGGCTGAACAGAGAGCTTTGGCTGGAACTCAGGAAAAAAAAGAGAGTTTATGACCTTTGGAAGAAGGGGCAGGCAACTCAGGAGGACTACAAGGATGTCGTGAGGCTATGCAGGGAGAAAATTAGAAGGGCCAAAGCCCAACTAGAACTTACCTGGCTACTGCCATAAAAGACAATAAAAAATGTTTCTATAAATATATTAGCAACAAAAGGAGGGCTAAGGAGAATCTCCCTCCTTTATTGGATGCGGGGGGAAACATAGCGACAAAGGATGAGGAAAAGGCTGAGATACTTAATGCCTTCTTTGCCTCAGTCTTTAATAGCAAGACCAGTTGTTCTCAGGGTACCCAGCTCCCTGAGCTGGAAGACAGGGACAGGGAGCAGAATGAAGCCCCCATAATCCAAGGGGAAATGGTTAGCAACATGCTACACCACTTAGACACACACAAGTCTATGGGGCTGGATGGGATCCACCCAAGGGTACTGAGGGAGCTGGCGGAAGTGCTCACCAAGCCACTTTCAATCATACATCAGCAGTCCTGGCTAACTGAGGAGGTCCCAGTTGACTGGAGGTTAGCAAATGTGACGCCCATCTACACGAAGGGCTGGAAGGAGGATCCAGGGAACTACAGGCCTGTTAGCCTGACCTCGGTGCTGGGGAACGTTATGGAGCAGATCATCTTGACTACCATCACATGGCACATACAGGACAACCACGTGATCAGGCCCAGCCAGCACGGGTTCATGGAAGGCAGGTCCTGCTTGACCAACCTGATCTCCTTCCATGACCAGGTGACCCGCCTAGTGGATGAGGGAAAGGCAGTGGATGTGGTCTACCTGGACTTCAGTAAAGCCTTTGACACCGTTTCCCACAGCATTCTCCCGGAGAAACTGGCTGCTCATGGCTTGGACAGGTGTACTCTTCACTGGTTAAAAAACTGGCTGGATGGCTGAGCCCAGAGAGTTGTGGTGAACGGAGTTAAATCCAGTTGGTGGCCGGTCACGAGCGGTGTTCCCCAGGGCTCAGTATTGGGGCCAGTTCTGTTCAATATCTTTATCAATGATCTGGATGAGGGGATCGAGTGCTCCCTCAGTAAGTTTGCAGACGACACCAAGTTGGGCGGGAGTGTTGATCTGCTCGAGGGTAGGAAGGCTCTGCAGAGGGACCTGGACAGGCTGGATCGATGGGCTGAGGCCAATTGTATGAGGTTCAACAAGGCCAAGCGCCGGGTCCTGCACTTGGGTCACAACAACCCCATGCAACGCTACAGGCTTGGGGAAGAGTGGCTGGAAAGCTGCCCAGAGGAAAAGGACCTGGGGGTGCTGGTTGACAGCCGTCTGAACATGAGCCGGCAGTGTGCCCAGGTGGCCAAGAAGGCCAATGGCATCCTGGCCTGTATGAGAAATAGTGTGGCCAGCAGGAGTAGGGAAGTGATCGTCCCTTTGCGCTCGGCACTGGTGAGGCCGCACCTCGAATACTGTGTTCCGTTTTGGGCCCCTCACTACAAGAAGGACATTGAGGTGCTGGAGCGTGTCCAGAGAAGGGCAACGAAGCTGGTGAAGGGCCTGGAGCACAAGCCTTATGAGGAGCGGCTGAGGGAACTGGGGTTGTTTAGCCTGGAGAAGAGGAGGTTGAGGGGAGACCTTATCGCGCTCTACAACTACCTGGAAGGAGGTTGTAGCGAGGTGGGTGTTGGTCTCTTCTCCCAAGTAACAAGTGATAGGACAAGAGGAAATGGCCTCAAGTTGCGCCAAGGGAGGTTTAGACTGGATATTAGTAAATATTTCTTCACCAAAAGGGTTGTCAAGCCTTGGAACAGGCTGCCCAGGGAAGCGGTTGAGTCACCATCCCTGGAGGTATTTAAAAGACATGTAGATGTGGCGCTTAGGGACATGGTTTAGTGGTGGACTTGGCAGTGTTAGGTTTACAGTTGGACTCGATGATCTTAAAGGTCTTTTCCAACCTGAATGATTCTATGATCCTGCATTTGGGGAGGAACAACCTCCTGCACTAATATATGCTGGGGGCTGACCAGCTGGAAAACAGCTTTGCTGGAAAGGGACCTCGGGGTCCTGGTGAACACCAAGTTGAACATGATCCAGCAATGTGCCCTTATGGTAAAAAAAGGCTAACGGTATCCTGGGCTGCATTAGGAGGAGTGTTGCCAGCAGGTCAAGGCAGGTGATCCTTCCCCTCTACTCAGCACCGGTGAGGCCCCACCTGGAGTCCTGTGTCCAGTTCTGGGCTCCTCAGTACAAGAAAGACGTGGACATACTGGAGAGTCCAGCGAAGGTCCACGAAGATGATGAAGGGTCTGGAGCATCTCTCCTATGAGGAAAGGCTGAGAGAGCTGGGACTGTTCAGCCTGGAGAAGAGAAGGCTCAGGGGGGCTCTCATCAATGTATATAAATACCTGAAGGGAGGGTGTACAGAAGACAGAGCAAGGCTCTTTTCAGTGGTGCCCAGTGACAGGAAAAGAGGCAAAGGGCACAAATTAAAACACAGGAAATTCCATATTAACATAACACTTTTTTCCAATGGAGGTGGTCAAACACTGGAACATGTTGCCCAGGGAGGTTGTGGAGTCTCCCTCCTTGGAGATATTAAAAATCTGTCTGGACATGGTGCAGGGCAACCAGCTCTAGGTCACCCTGCTTGAGCAGGAGGGTTGGAGAAGATGATCTCTACAGGTCCCTTCCAACCTAAATGATTCTGTGATTCTGTGAATCTGTGATTTTATAAATGGACTTCCTCACTATACAGTTTCTAGACCCCAATACTTGCAAGCACTTCTTTTTAACCTAGCTGGCAGTTGCCATGCTATACTAATCCCAAATATTATCTTTACTAGAAGGAGGAAAAAATGTCTCCATGGATGTAGCATTCTATCACCTTTCTTAACCACCTCAAGCAATTAGCTACAAGAGATCATATTTTTTTTTACATTTCCATAGGAATCCTTCTTACATTTGTTCTTGTATTTGAAGACATCAATAGCATTGTGCAGATATCGTGGTTTAACCCGGCAGGCAGCCAAACACTACACAGCCGCTCACTCACTCCCCCCACCCCAGTGGGATAAAGACAGTTAAATAGAACAGAAAAGGAAGGGGGGGAAGATAGAATATACAAAATGAGTGATGCACAATGCAATTGCTCACCACCCGCGCTGACCGATAACCAAGTAGCGATCGGTACTTCCTGGATCACGCCTACCATTCATATACTGAGCATGACGTCACATGGTATGGAATACCCCGTTGGCCAGCTGGGCCAGCTGTCCTGGCTATGCTCCCTCCCAATGCTTGTTTTTTTTTTTTAAGCTGGATGTCCTTGACTAGTAGACTACTTAGCAACAACTGAAAACATCAGTGTGTTATCAACATTCTTCTCATACTACATCGAAAACACAGCACCAGGAAGAAATTTAACCCTATCCCAGCCGAAACCAGGACAGTATCCACCCCTTATTCTATACCATCCACGTCATGCCTAGGTCTCACATTTTTCAATACATTCCAATTGATCACCACCACCTTTCTTGTCTTTTGATATATATATACACACACAGAGATATCATTCCCTTAGTCTATGGGCTATCCCTCTAAAATGTCCATTGAGTTCATTTAGTCCATGACTTTGGGCTCCATCTGTCATAACAGTCCTTCAGGACAGGAGAGATGGTGTGTGGTGTTGGACTGTTGCATCCTGAAGCCAGTTCTGATTCCAGTATTGCTGCGCTCATCCGATCCTATCATCGTTGCACTTTGCTCAGTTTCATCGGAGTTAGTTCATTCTTCATTAATCTGGGTGATTTTCACTGCTATACCATTGATAGCAACCATAGAAATTATGATATACAATATCATATAAAAATTAACATTATACGATTCAGTTCATTGGCTACTTTCACCCAAAAT
Source organism: Calonectris borealis (assembly GCF_964195595.1). Classification (NCBI taxonomy): domain Eukaryota; kingdom Metazoa; phylum Chordata; class Aves; order Procellariiformes; family Procellariidae; genus Calonectris; species Calonectris borealis. The sequence continues at coordinate 34,704,743 of NC_134351.1, read as the reverse complement.
CAAATCCCCTTGAGGTACACACCAGACTTCCCCATCCTTTCGCATCACCCACCAAGTGCACCCAGGTCCTTGAGCAAAAGCACTCCCACGGTTTTCCCTTGCCAGAGGCAGGAGTAACCCAGACTGTCTTCCCCAGCATGTTTCTTATGTGCAAGACAGGGACTTCATCTACAGTACGTAAAAGTTTTGATTGGGCAGGGCCAGCTCGAGTGACAGATCCCCTAGTGTTGACTAACCAGGTGGCTTTTGCTAAATGTGTATCCCAATGCTCGAATGTTCCACCGCCTATTGCTCTCAGTGTTGTCTTTAGCAGCCCGTTGTATCGTTCGATTTTCCCGGAGGCTGGTGCATGATAGGGGATGTGATAGACCCACTCAATGCCATGCTCTTTGGCCCAGGTGTCGATGAGGGTGTTTCGGAAATGAGTCCCGTTGTCTGACTCAATTCCTTCTGGGGTGCCATGTCGCCATAGGACTTGCTTTTCAAGGCCCAGGATGGTGTTCCTGGCAGTGGCATGGGGCACAGGGTATGTTTCTAGCCAGCCGGTGGTTGCTTCCACCATGGTGAGCACATAGCGCTTGCCTTGTCGGGTTTGTGGGAGTGTGATATAATCAATCTACCAGGCCTCCCCATATTTGTATTTCAACCATCGTCCTCCATACCAGAGAGGCTTTACTGGCTTGGCTTGCTTGATTGCAGCGCATGTTTCACATTCATGGATAACCTGTGCAATAACGTCCATGATCAAGTCCACCCCTTGATAATGAGCCCATCTATATGTTGCATATCTTCCTTGATGGCCTGAGGTGTCATGGGCCCACCAAGCTATAAATAATTCACCCTTATGTTGCCAGTCCAGATCCACCTGAGCCACTTCAATCTTAGCAGCCTGGTCCACCTGCTGGTTGTTTTGATGTTCCTCAGTGGCCCGACTCTTGGGTACGCGAGCATCTACGTGACGTACTTTTACAACCAGGTTCCCTACCTGGGCAGCAATATCTTGCCACAATGCAGCAGCCCAGATGGGTTTACCTCTGTGCTGCCAGTTGTTCTGCTTCCACTGCTGCAACCACCCCCACAGGGCATTTGCCATCATCCATGAGTCAGTATAGAGATAAAGTACTGGCCATTTTTCTCGTTCAGCAATGTTCAAGGCCAGCTGGATGGCTTTCACCTCTGCAAACTGGCTCGACTCACCTTCTCCTTCAGCAGTTTCTGCAACTTGGCATATAGGACTCCTTACAGCTGCTTTCCATCTCCGATGCTTTCCCACAAGGCGACAGGACCCATCAGTGAACAGGGCATATTGCTTCTCATTTTCTGGTAGTTTATTATACAGTGGGGCCTCTTCAGCACGTGTCACCTCCTCCTCTGGGGATATTCCAAAATCTGCCTTCTGGCCAGTTCGAGATCACTTCCAAGATTCCTGGGCGACTGGGGTTTCCTATTCGGGCCCACTGTGAGATAAGTGTGACCCACTGACTCCACGTAGCATCGGTTGCATGATGTGTAGAGGGGACCCTCCCTTTGAACATCCAGCCCAGCACCGGCAGTCGGGATGCCAGGAGGAGCTGTGCTTCAGTACCAACCACTTCCGAAGCAGCTCGAATCCCTTCATATGCTGCCAATATCTCTTTCTCAGTTGGAGTGTAGCGGGCCACGGATCCTCTGTATCCCTGTCTCCAAAGCCCTAAGGGTCGACCTTGAGTCTCCCCTGGTGCTTTCTGCCAGAGGCTCCAGGTAGGGCCATTCTCCCTGGCTGCGGTGTAGAGCATATTCTTTACATCTTGTCTTGCCCGGACTGGCCCAAGGGCTACTGCCTGAACTATCTCCCGTTTAATTTGTTCAAAGGCTTGTTCTTGCTCAGGGCCCCATTTGAAATAATTCTTTTTCCTGGTCACTTGATAGAGAGGGCTTACGATCTGACTGTAATCTGGAATATGCATTCTCCAAAAGCCCACAATGCCTAAGAAAGCTTGTGTTTCCTTTTTGCTAGTTGGTGGGGACATGGCTGTTATTTTGTTGATCACATCCATTGGGATCTGACGACGTCCATCTTGCCATTTTATTCCTAAAAACTGGATCTCCTGTGCAGGTCCCTTGACCTTACTTTGTTTTATGGCAAAGCCGGCCTTCAGAAGGATTTGGACTATTCTCTCCCCTTTCTCAAAAACTTCTGCTGCTGTGCTGCCCCATACAATGATGTCATCAATGTATTGCAGGTGTTCGGGAGCCTCACCCTGTTCCAGTGTGGTGTGGATCAGTCCATGGCAAATGGTAGGGCTGTGTTTCCACCCCTGGGGCAGTCGGTTCCAGGTGTACTGGACGCCCCTCCAAGGGAAAGCAAACTGTGGCCTGCACTCTGCCGCCAAAGGGATTGAGAAGAACGCATTAGCGATATCACTTGTGGCATACCCTTGGCTGCCTTTGATTCCAGTTTGTAATGGAGTTCTAGCATGTCCGGCATGGCAGCACTCAGTGGCAGCGTGACTTCGTTCAGGCCACGATAGTCCACTGTTAGTCTCCACTCTCCATTGGACTTTCGCACTGGCCATATGGGACTGTTAAAGGGTGAGCGAGTCTTGCTGATCACTCCTTGGCTCTCCAGACGACGAATCAGTTTATGGATGGGAAGCAGGGAGTCTCGGTTGGTGCGATATTGCCGCCGGTGCACTGTTGTGGTAGCGATCGGCACCTGATGTTCTTCAACCCTCAGCAACCCCACAACAGAAGGGTCCTCCGAGAGACCAGGCAAGGTGGACAGCTATTTAATTTCCTCCGTCTCCTGGGCAGCTATACCAAAAGCCCACCGGTACCCTTTTGGGTCCTTGAAATACCCTCTCCTGAGGTAGTCTATGCCAAGGATGCACGGAGCCTCTGGGCCAGTCACAATGGGGTGCTTCTGCCACTCATTCCCGGTTGTTTCACTTCGGCCTCCAATACAGTTAACTCTTGGGATCCCCCTGTCACTCCAGAAATACAAATGGGTTCTGCCCCTTCATAGCTTGATGACATCAGGGTACACTATGCACCAGTGTCTACGAGAGCCTTTATACTCCTGTGGGTCTGATGTGCCAGGCCATCGAATCCACACAGTCCAGTAAACCTGGTTGTCCCTTTCCTCCACCTGGCCGGAGGCAGGGCCCCTCTAGTCCTGGTCATAGTACTCGTTACTCACTTCTTGTAGATGCAACTGAAAAGTCCCCTTATTAAGATCAGAAGTAAAGTCACGTCTTCTACTCTGTTTGGGGAACTGCTCATTGGAAATTGGAGCAGCCGTTTTCCTGGGAGAACCCCCTTGTGTGATTGTTTTTCCTTGCAACTCACGTACCCGTGCCTCTAGGGTCAAGGTAGATTTTCCATCCCACTGCCTCATGTCCTCTCCGTGGTCACGCAGGTAAAACCACAGGGTGCCCCAGGGTGTATACTCATGATATCTTCTCTCATGAGCAGAGGGACGCTTACTCCTAATGGCTGAGATACTGGCCTGTGCAGGTGGAGAACAGGATATATCCTCTTTGAGTTGCTGGACCTCCCGAGACAGTTTCTCCACAGCAGAGGTGCAGGTTCATACGGAGGAAGAGAGACTTTCTTCGTATTGCCGGAGTTGGCCAGCCAATTCATCCACCATTTTTTCCTCTCCATCTTTCCAGGTCATTACTGCCAATAAGTTTGCCTGTGACGCTGGTGCGCTCCGTACAAACTTCTGCCACATGGATCACGTGCACAGGACTTCATCTGGATCTTTGGATAACTGCTCGTTCAGGTCATCATAAATCATCTCCAGCACGGCTAATTCCCTGAGGTACTGGATACCTCTCTCCATGGTGGTCCACTTGGCATATAACATCTTCCTTGAAGGGATACCTTTCCTTCATGCCTGATAGGAGTCGCCTCCAGAGGCTGAGGGCCTGTGTCCCTTTTCCGATGGCTTTGTCAATGCCCCCTTCCCTAGCAAGGGATCCAAGCTGCTTGGCTTCCCTATACTCTAATTCCAGGCTACTGGCCCCATTACCCGCAGCCAGGTGACAATGTGCTCACCTGGAGGATGGCTGAAGTCTTTTCGCATATCTTGCAGCTCACTCAGGGATAGGGATCGGGTAGTTGCCATCTCTTTTACGTGTTCTGCCTCTTCCTCCTCCCGTTCTCCTGATGGCCCTGGTTCATCTTCATCCCTTACTAAACGAGCTGATTTTCTTGTGTATTTCTTCTTCTGTATAGGGGCGACTGATACCGGCACAGGTTGGTTCTCTGGTTCAGCTGCAGTGACTGCTGCCAGGGTTTGAGTAGCTGCAGTGCCTGTTGCAGGGATTGGAGTAGCTACAGTGACTGTCGTGCAGGTTTGAGTATCCACCGTGTCTGTTGCCGGGGTTGATCTCTGGACAGTATTCCTAAATAGTTGTTTAACCCTAAACAAGACCTGGACCACATTCAGGAGACATAGCAATACGAACATGCTTGTTTGAACATCCCAAGGATATTCAAAATTCTTAGGAACTGTTGTGGACGGCTTCATGAAGAGGATAGAAGAAAAAGGGGTTTCTGGAGATATGAAAGGGAAGATGAACAAGTGGGGGAAAGTGTCCCACCCTGTCTCCCCCATAAATTCATTCTCCGAGGAGAAAAAAGTGTAATTACTAATAGTTTCTGAGAGGTGGTTCCCGAGGTACAGAGATGACAGCAATGCTGAGTACAGATACCAGATTAGACTCACGACCAATGATTTTATCATATCATAAACCAGTGTTACACAGTGCAGCAAAATGATATCCTTGACCCAGTTCCGAGCAGTGATAAACAGCACAACAGGGAACATATACTGCAAGTAAGGTATTACATAACCCAACATTGAGAGCCAGCCCCACAACTTTGACAGCCAATAAATCAACATTGTGACCAGCGACTATTAAACCAATATAATACATGCTTATAAATAATTTTGCCTTAACACACTTTAGTCAGATCTATCGTTATCTCAACCCATCGTGCCCCACATTAAGAGCCAAAAAGGACTGTTGTGGTTTAACCCAGCAGGCAGCCAAACACCACTCAGCCGCTCGCTCACTGCCCCCTGCCCCCAGTGGGATGGGGAGAGAATCGGAAGGGTAAGAGTGAGAGAAACTCGTGGACTGAGATAAAGACAGTTTAATAGAACAGAAAAGGAAGGGAAAATAATAATAATGATGATGATGATGATGATAAAATATACAAAATGAGTGATGCACAATGCAATTGCTCACCACCCAGGCTGACCGATAACCAAGTAGCGATCACTACTTCCTGGAACATGCCTACCATTCATGTATTGAGCATGACGTCACATGGCATGGAATACCCAGTTGGCCAGCTGAGCCAGCTCTCTCAGCTATGCTCCCTCCCAGCCTCCTGTGTACTTGGCAGAGCATGGAAGCTGTATGTCCTTGACTAGCGGGGTACTTAGCAACAACTAAAACCATCAGTGTGTTATCAACATTCTTCTCATACTAAATCCAAAACACAGCACTAGGAAGAAATTTAACTCTATCCCAGCTGAAACCAGGACAATTGTACTTCCAGAAGGCACTCTGGGAAGTTAATGAGGGCAGCAAACTCTAATTTTTTCATCAACTCCAGCAGATTTACATGCCAGTGTAATGAGAATGAATGAAAACTTGGTCATGGCGCCATTCGTAGAGAGACAGTTTCAGAAGGAAATAAAATTTAGATTTTGCTTAGTATAGGGACATGAGGAGAAAACAGCTCATTAGAGATATAAATCTAAAAATAGTCAGACCAGACTGAAAAAAAGATTAGTTGAGCTTTCAGAACCCCAGGAAATGAAGTTGGGCATTTGGGTCATTTTCAAGGCTGGATGGGTAAAAGGAATAGGTTTTTGGAATAGTTTCTCAAGGCAAATATGCCTTCTGCAACTGAATTTCAGGAGAACACAATCTGATTAAAAGGTGCTCCTGCTCGGGAGCTGAGCTTTTGTTACTTTTATATCTACATAGCACATTGAAGAGTCCAGAACTCTGGTCCTGAGTCCGGCTCTAATATTTCCAGAGATCTGGAACTTAATTGTGGTAACTCAGATTTTAGATAAGCTTGAGATCTTTATGAGTGAAAGAAAGGCATATGTTTGGAGGCTGAGAGTGCTTAAGTTGTTCATGTACACACAGCCCTTGTCTCCACAAACATGTATAGCTTTATTAGTAGCACTATACCCAAAACATTGCTGAGAAATAAGTGCAACATATTTTGGCCAGCATATAGCTTGTAAAAATTCACTTTAAGCCCTTCAAAATATTTTTATGGCTTTAGACATGCTTTAAGTATTTCCTTGCTTTTAATTGGGCTCATTCTTCAAAGCAAAGTAAGTTTTGCTGATTCATTCAGACCTATGATAAAGAATAAGGCTACTAAGCTGAGACAAAAAAACCTGCAAGCTAAAATGTGTGCTTTAACATGCTTTTAAAAATTTATTTCTTGCATTTATTTATTGTAATTTATTTTAGTCCAAAAAATCTATTATACCATACATTTAGCAAACAGGCTCAAAACTGGTCTTTTAAAAAGTTTCCATTTTGATCAGAAGGTCAGAAGGCTATATCTTATTGAAAACATGTTGACCTGGTTTCAGCTGGGATAGAGTTAAATTTCTTCCTAGTGCTGTGTTTTGGATTTAGTATGAGAAGAATGTTGATAACACACTGATGTTTTCAGCTGTTGCTAAGTAGTCTACTCATCAAGGACATTCAGCTTAAAAAAAAAAACAAGCATTGGGAGGGAGCACAGCCAGGACAGCTGGCCAACAGGGTATTCCATGCCATGTGATGTCATGCTCAGTATATGAATGGTAGGCGTGATCCAGGAAGTACCGATCGCTGCTTGGTTATCGGTCAGCGCGGGCGGTGAGCAATTGCATTGTGCATCACTCATTTTGTATATTCTATCATTATTATTATTATTATTATTATTATTATTATTATTATTATTATTATTATTTTCCCTTTTCTGTTCTATTAAACTGTCTTTATCTCAACCAACGAGTTTTTCTCACTCTCACCCTTCCGATTCTCTCCCCATCCCACTGGGCGTGAGGGGAGTGAGCGAGCGGCTACATGGTATTGGCTGCCTGCCAGGTTAAACCACGACAGTCCTTTTTGGCGCCCAATGTGGGGCACGAAGGGTTGACATAACGACACATCTGACCCGAACGGGTTAAAACAAATTTGTTATAAGCATTCATTATATCAGTGTAGTAGTTGCTGTTCACAATGTTGGTTTATTTGCTCTCAGAGTTTCTGGATTTGTTTTTGGAGTTGTGGTATATAGCACCTTGCTGGCTGTCTATACTGCTGATTATCAGTTTGTATGTGGGGTTGGTCATCTCTGGGAAATGGATTAAGGTCATTGCTTTGCTATACTGTGTGACACTGGTTTATGGTATGATAAAAGTATTGATCAAGAGACTGTACTTAGCACTGCCGTCATTCCTGTTCTTCGGGAGCTATCTTTTGGAAACTATTAATAATTAGACTTTTTACCCCTTCTCCTCAGAGAGCCAATTTATGGGGGAGACAGCTTCCTTCACCTTCCCCTTCTCCTCCAGGCTGATTACAACAGCTCTTGAGGATTTTGAATATCCTTGGGATGTTCAAACCAGCATGTTCCTATTGCTCTGTCTCCTGAATGTGTTTCAGGCCTTGTTTAAGGTTAAACAACTATTTAAGAATACCACCCAGAAATCTGCCCCGAGGCTGGATAGTTATGAGTCGCAGGGTGTGTGGGATAGTATGGGCAAGTGCCTAGGACAGTGGTCACCTCCAATGTTTTGGAGCTTCACCCCTGAACAAGTGCAGAACCCTGAAAAACTAGTAAAATATTTGGAGAAAGCATGCTGTCACCCTGGCAATTCCAGAGAGACCCAAATCACTGCAATGTGCTGGGGCCTGGCCCATGCCTACCAAGACCTGTTCAACACTATTCAGAACCCTCAAGGGGAAGAGAAGGTCTCTGGATCTGATGACAAAACGATGGGCACTGCGGCTACTCCAACCCCCGCGACAGGCGCTGCAGCTACTCCAACCCCCGTGACGGGCAATGCGGCTACTCCAACCCCTGCAACAGGTACTACAGCTGAACCAGAGGACCAATCCTTGCTGGTATCCATCACCCCTGTACAGAAGAAGAAATCTTGTAAGCGGAAGTCAGGTCGTTTAGAAAGGGATGATGGAAAAGCAGGGCCATCACGAGGAGGGCAGCAGGAAGAGGAAGAACTCATAAATGAGACGGAAACCACCCGATCCCTATCCCTGAGTGAGCTGCGAGATATGCGGAAAGATTTCAGCCGTCCAGGTGAGCATATTGTTACCTGGCTGCTCCGATGCTGGGATAATGGGGCCAGTAGCCTGGAATTAGAGGGGAAGGAAGCCAAACAGCTGGGATCCCTTGCTAGGGAAGGGGGCATTGACAAAGCCATCGGAAAAGGGACACAGGCCCTCAGCCTCTGGAGGCGACTCCTGTCAGGCATGAAGGAAAGGTATCCCTTCAAGGAAGATGTTATATATTGCCCAGGCAAATGGACCACTATGGAGTGAGGTATCCAGTACCTGAGAGAACTAGGCGTGCTGGAGGTGGTTTATAGTGACCTGGACAACAACCAAACGCCCAAAGATCCAGATGACGTCCAGTGCACGCGACCCATGTGGCGGAAGTTGGTACGGAGCGCACCAGCGTCGTATGCCAGTTCGTTGGCAGTACTGTGCTGCAAAGAGGAAGAAGCACCAACGGTGGATGACGTAGTTAGCAGACTCCGGGATTTTGAAGAAACTGTCTCCTCCTCCCTTGTCTCGGCTGTGGAGAAACTGTCCCGGGACGTCCAGCAATTCGAAGAGGATATGTCCTATTCTCCACCTGTACGGACCAGTATCTCAGCCGTTAGGAGTCAGCATTCTTCTGCTCAAGAGAGAGGGTATAGAAAGTACACACCACGGGGCACCCTGTGGTTTTACCTGCGTGACCACGGAGAGGACATGAGGCAGTGGGATGGAAAACCTACCTTGACCCTAGAGGCACGGGTACATGAGCTGCAAGAAAAAACAATCACACAAGGGGGTTGTCCCAGGAAAATTGCTGCTCCAGTTTCCAGAAGAAACCTATCTCACGACAGTCCAGTTTCCAGTGAACAGTTCCCCAGAAAAGGTAGAAAGACTGATCTTACTTTGGATTGTAATGAAGAAATTCTGGACTCATATTTGCAAGAAGTGAGAAACGGATACTATGACCAGAACTAGAGGGGCCCTGCCTCCGGCCAGGTGGAGGAAAGGGACAACCGGGTTTACTGGACTGTGTGGATTCGGTGGCCTGGCACATCAGAGCCGCAGGAGTATAAAGGCTCTCGTAGACACTGGTGCACAGTGTACCCTGATGCCATCAAGCTATAAAGGGGCAGAACCCATTTGTATTTCTGGAGTGACAGGGGGATCCCAAGAGTTCACTGTATTGGAGGCCGAAGTGAGCCTGACCGGGAATGAGTGGCAGAAGCACCCCATTGTGACTGGCCCAGAGGCTCCGTGCATCCTTGGCATAGACTACCTCAGGAGAGGGTATTTCAAGGACCCAAAAGGGTACCGGTGGGCGTTTGGTATAGCTGCCCTGGAGACGGAGGAAATTAAACAGCTCTCCACCTTGCCTGGTCTCTCGGAGGACCCTTCTGTTGTGGGGTTGCTGAGGGTTGAAGAACAACAGGTACCAATCGCTACCACAACAGTGCACTGGCAACAATATCGCACCAATCAAGATTCTCTGATCCCTATCCATGAGCTGATTCGTCGACTGGAGAGCCAAGGAGTGATCAGCAAGACTCGCTCACCCTTTAACAGTCCCATATGGCCAGTGCGGAAGTCTAATGGAGAGTGGAGACTAACAGTAGGCTATTGTGGCCTGAACGAAGTCACGCCGCCACTGAGTGCTGCCGTGCCGGACATGCTAGAACTTCAATACGAACTGGAGTCAAAGGCAGCCAAGTGGTATGCCACCATTGACATTGCTGATGCGTTCTTCTCAATCCCTTTGGCAGCAGAGTGCAGGCCACAGTTTGCTTTCCCTTGGAGGGGCGTCCAGTACACCTGGAACCGACTGCCCCAGGGGTGGAAACACAGCCCTACCATTTGCCATGGACTGATCCACACCGCACTGGAACAGGATGAGGCTCCCGAACACCTGCAATACATTGATGACATCATTGTATGGGGCAGCACAGCAGAAGAAGTTTTTGAGAAAGGGGAGAGAATAGTCCAAATCCTTCTGAAGGCCGGTTTTGCCATAAAACAAAGTAAGGTCAAGGGACCTGCACAGGAGATTCAGTTTCTAGGAATAAAATGGCAAGATGGACGTCGTCAGATCCCAATGAATGTGATCAACAAAATAACAGCCATGTCCCCACCAACTAGCAAAAAGGAAACACAAGCTTTCTTAGGTGTTGTGGGCTTTTGGAGAATGCATATTCCAGATTACAGCCTGATTGTAAGCCCCCTCTGTCAAGTGACTCGGAAGAACGATTTCAAATGGGGCCCTGAGCAACAACAAGCCTTTGAACAAATTAAACGAGAGATAGTTCAGGAAGTAGCCCTTGGGCCAGTCCGGGCTAGACAAGATGTAAAGAATGTGCTCTACACTGCAGCCGGGGAGAATGGCCCTACCTGGAGCCTCGGGCAGAAAGCACCAGGGGAGACTCGAGGTCGACCCTTAGGGCTTTGGAGACAGGGATACAGAGGATCCGAGGCCCGCTACACTCCAACTGAGAAGGAGATATTGGCAGCGTATGAAGGGATTCGAGCTGCTTCGGAAGTGGTTGGTACTGAAGCACAGCTCCTCCTGGCACCCCGACTGACGGTGCATGGCTGGATGTTCAAAGGGAAGGTCCCCTCTACACATCATGCAACCGATGCTATGTGGAGTAAGTGGGTCGCACTGATCACACAACGGGCCCGAATAGGAAACCCCAGTCGCCCAGGAATCTTGGAGGTGATCACGAACTGGCCAGAAGGCAAAGATTTTGGAATATCCCCAGAGGAGGAGGTGACACGTGCTGAAGAGGCCCCACTGTATAACAAACTACCAGAAAATGAGAAGCAATATGCCCTGTTCACTGATGGGTCCTATCGCCTTGTGGGAAAGCATCGGAGATGGAAAGCAGCTGTATGGAGTCCTATATGCCAAGTCGCAGAAACTGCTGAAGGAGAAGGTGAGTCGAGCCAGTTTGCAGAGGTGAAAGCCATCCAGCTGGCCTTGGACATTGCTGAACGAGAAAAATGGCCAGTACTTTATCTCTATACTGACTCATGGATGGTGGCAAATGCCCTGTGCGGGTGGTTGCAGCAGTGGAAGCAGAACAACTGGCAGCGCAGAGGTAAACCCATCTGGGCTGCTGCACTGTGGCAAGATATTGCTGCCCGGGTAGGGAACCTGGTTGTAAAAGTACGTCACGTAGATGCTCACGTACCCAAGAGTTGGACCACTGAAGAACACCAAAACAACCAGCAGGTGGACCAGGCTGCTAAGATTGAAGTGGCTCAGGTGGATCTGGACTGGCAACATAAGGGTGAATTATTTATAGCTCGGTGGGCCCATGACGCCTCAGGCCATCAAGGAAGAGATGCAACATATAGATGGGCTCGTGATCGAGGGGTGGACTTGACTTAGCCATGGACGCTATTGCACAGGTTATCCATGAATGTGAAACATGCGCTGCAATCAAGCAAGCCAAGCGAGTAAGGCCTCTCTTGTATGGAGGACGATGGTTGAAATACAAATATGGGGAGGCCTGGTAGATTGATTATATCACACTCCCACAAACCCGGCACAGCAAGCGCTATGTGCTCACCATGGTGGAAGCAACCACCGGCTGGCTGGAAACATACCCTGTGCCCCATGCCACTGCCAGGAACACCATCCTGGGCCTTGAAAAGCTAGTCCTATGGCGACATGGCACCCCAGAAAGAATTGAGTCAGACAACGGGACTCATTTCCGAAACACCCTCATCGACACCTGGGCCAAAGAGCATGGCATTGAGTGGGTCTATCACATCCCCTACCATGCACCAGCCTCTGGGAAAATCGAACGATACAACGGGCTGCTAAAGACAACACTGAGGGCAATGGCTGGTGGGACATTCAAGCATTGGGATACACATTTAGCAAAAGCCACCTGGTTAGTCAACACTAGGGGATCTGTTAATCGAGCTGGCCCTGCCCAATCAAGACTCTTACGTACTGTAGATGGAGATAAAGTCCCTGTCGTGCACATAAGAAATATGCTGGGGAAGACAGTCTGGGTTACTCCTGCCTCTGGCAAGGGAAAACCCATTCGTGGGACTGCTTTTGCTCAAGGACCTGGGTGCACTTGGTGGGTGATGCGAAAGGATGGGCAAGTCCAGTGTGTACCTCAAGGGGATTTGATTTTGGGTGAAAATAGCCAATGAACTGAATTTTATGATGTCAATTGTTATATGATATTGTATATCATTATTTCTATGGTTGCTATCAATGGTATAGCAGTGAAAATCACCCAGATTAATGAAGAATGAACTAACTCCGATGAAACTGAGCAAAGTGCAACGATGATAGGATCGGATGAGCGCAGCAATACTGGAATCAGATCTGGCTTCAGGATGCAACAGCCCAACACCACACACCATCTTTCTGGCCCTGAAAGACTGTTATGACAGATGGAGCCCAAAGTTGTGGACTAAATGAACTCAATGGACATTTTTATATATGTATGTATATGTATTATATGTATATATGTATGTATATGTATTATATATGTATATATATAAAAAAGATAGTGGTGATTAATTGAAATGTATCAAAAAATGTGAGACCTAAGCATAACGTAAATGGTATGGAATAAGGGGTGGATACTGTCCTGGTTTCGGCTGGGATAGGGTTAAATTTCTTCCTAGTGCTGTGTTTTGGATTTAGTATGAGGAGAATGTTGATAGCACACTGATGTTTTCAGTTGTTGCTAAGTACCCTCCTAGTCCAAGGACAGCTCCCATGCCTACTGACTGAGCTAGGTACACAAGATGGGAGGGAACATAATCAGGACAGCCAGCCCAGCTGGCCAACAGGGTATTCCATACCATGTGACGTCATGCTCAGTATATGAATGGTAGGTGTGTTCCAGGAAGTAGCGATCGCTGCTTGGTTATCGGTCAGCGCGGGTGGTGAGCAATTGCATTGTACATCACTCATTTTGTCTATTCTATCATTATCATTATTATTATTATTTTCCCTTTTCTGTTCTATTAAACTGTCTTTATCTCAGTCCACGAGTTTCTCTCACTCTTACCCTTCCGATTTTCTCCCCGTCCCACTGGGGGTGGGGGGAGTGAGTGAGCGGCTGCTTGGTATTTGGCTGCCTGCCAGGTTAAACCACGACACATGTTCTGATAGAAAATTGCTGATGAGTTTTTTTAGGCCAACTTACATGAATTAGCCACAGTTCCCTGTTCTGACGGCATAGCTCTTGTTGTAGAAACCAGTTGTGATATCATTATCTTTAATAAATAAGCTGTGAATTTTTTAATGTGCTTCTTAATAAAAGCAATTGTTCTGGTCATAGAAGGTGTTCACTCTTATCTGTACATTCCCTCTTTGTGGCAATAATTCTCTCTTGTCTAGCAGTATCATCCATTGCGTGCCTGGGCTATATGTGTTTTTCTAAAAGCAGTTTTAACTGCTTGTCCTCACAATCTAAAAAGTTTTTTCTTCTCTCTCCTGTTTTTTCTCTCTCTCTGAGATGTATGTACGTACATACCAATTTATATATGTCTACAATGCATATATAAAACCCAAATAAAAATACACTAATGGAATTCTTGACTCCTGAGAAAGCTATGATGTAAATGGAGCCTAAGTGAGAAAGCTGTGATGTAAATGGAGCCTAAGTAAGAAAGCAGTCTCGCAAAACTGTCATGGAATTTACCAGCCAAGGCACAATTATTGCTCATCATCTTTGCCATAGTGATGATGATGATGGGGATACACAATCTAGAAGAAGAGGGAATGCTGAGAATGTCTGAGCTGATTGACATATTTTTTAAATGAAATAAAGACATATTAAAGTAGATTGAAATAATTATGGAATAATTTATATAACTGATATAAATAAGGTTGATAAAGCTTTTGGCTTCTGTAAAAACAAAGAAGCTCCAAGTCTGTAGAAAGCCTTACATTTAGTATGTTGATGTAGACAACTGATGCTTTCCAAATACAGAATGCCAAGTGCACAAAGAGCCGTTTAGTCAAAGTTCATCATAAGGTCACACACTCAGTGGAACCATCAATCTGGACAACCTCTCAGTAACCTCCACATGCTTCCAGACAAGGTCTGGGATCCTTTGTGTCCTGCAGCTGATTGCACAGATTTATGTTCTATCTGTTAATGACAGAGTATAATTTGCTATTAGAAGACTAAAAAATGATATCTTTTCCTGACTTTTTTTCTCATTAAAAATATGCATTTTTTCTAAAAGAAAATAAGTATTCACATTAATTGTTTTGGACTACCTCTAGTTCTTTTTATATATTTTGAAACAGCATTAATTAAGCAAATGAGTATCTCTCATTAGAGAGAGATTATGTCCATCTCTGTAAAACAACATCTCTGTAAAACAACATTTATGGCTAAGTGTGGTTTCTGCATTTGAGCTTTCTGCAGTGTTAGATTTCAGTAGGATTAGGGTTTAGTCCCTGAATGAAATGGAAGTTGCTGTAGACTGGTGGGACCAGAATTCCTGAGTCTCATGCTGCTCTAGACTCCCCCAAAAGATGATGAAAGAATGACACTTTCACCAGCTTGCTCCATCAGTAAGTGGATCTGATCTTCTGTGGAGAAAAAGCAAAAGCTGAACAGAATTTGCGTGCCTCTTGCACTGCAAAAAGCATGCTGCTGCTGGAGGTCTTCAGAAGCACTTCAGGATTAGGATTCTTGTATAAAATAGTTACAAAGTTCATTAATAACAAACAGAGGAGGGGGAAAAGAGTTGTAAAAAAGCAGCAAAATATATCATCCACACTATCATTAGTGACAGGGAGATAGCATTGGTGATAAAGAGATACTGCTTAGGTTTTTGGTGACTTTTTGAAGTTGCAGTGTTCAGACTTTGGAAAACAGTCAGTGCTGGCTAAATGGGTACAGTGAGAATGGAGAGAGAGAAACAATGTCAGTGAAGGACACAGGCAGCCTGACTATATGAGTGACATGGGAACCTGCACGGACCCAGGTGAGGCAGACATTAGGAAATTCATCTTGGATTTGAAAATAAAGAGAACAATTACTGAAGAGGAACACCTCTCACATGTAGAGAGTTAACATTTTTATGCTTCTATTTGCAATCTATGGAATTTCCTAATCTTGCTGACAAGACTGGTTTTGTCTATCACCCTCAGTTTTGATAATGTTTTAATTATAATTTTCTACCTCTTTCCTCCCTTCGGCAGTGAAGTTATTTAGGTGATTCCAAACAAGCGCTTGCTGAGGATGCAGCCTACTGCTATGTCCCTTATCATTCAAAAAAAAAAAAAACCAAAACCCAAACAAAAAAAGGATGTAATGGGTTAAAACAAATTTTAGAAGGAAAAGAATAGACTCAAATCCAGGTATTTCATTTTGGTAAAATGTGATTTACAACTGTTGAAATAATAACCCTGAAAATCATGATTTATGAATGGTATTGGAAACACTGACAAGACCCTTTGGTGTACTCACTAGCATTACAAAATTCTGATATATACAAACCTGATGAGATAAAAGAAAACTAATAACAAAAATATAAAGAACTATTGTGGAAGACAAACAGTTTTAATCTGTTTTAATATCAAATAACACCAAAGGCCTGATTCCCATGTTTTCCAGAACTAAAATTGCTATTTAAGTCATTGTAGGTTTACCTTGAAAAAGGACAGTAGGATAGAAGCAGAGGTAAGATGAAACAAAAATAAGTCAAATGTTGATAATAGGTGATGAACAAGCCTCTGAAGATGTGGTGATTTGATTCAGGGAAGTACTGGAAAGTTAGCAAGTTTCTTATTTAAATCCCTCTTACCTAGAAGTTGGGTTTTCTTGGGAGATTTCACTTAATAGTGTGCAGTTTGATTCCTCTGAAAAAAACTTTTTCTGTTTCAGTACTCTGCTTCTTGCAGATGATGGAAACATGAAGCAGAGCAGCAAAAGTGAAAACAAAAACATTTAAGTGTTTCTAAAAATAAAAATATTTTGCCTTTTTATAGTTACCAATTATCTGGCTTTTTACTGCATTCAAATCAGTTCTCACAGCACTAAGAAAATAAGACAAAGTTTTATACTGTTCTCATCAGTAAGGTGTTTTGGCATTATCCATGTAGTCAGTTCTAATATTTCTTGGGTGAAACAAAGCAACTTTTGAAGAATGCCAAGTAATACTACATCAAATGTTTCCAAAGGAAATGAACAATATGCTATGATCAGAATAGGACATCTTTATGACAATAAATGACATGTATGTAGACAGGAAACTGTGATACTTCAGATTTCTGTGAACAACCTTAATGATTCTATGATTCTATAGTTTTATAAGAGGTTACTGTAGACATGACACTGTATAAGATATGGATGTGATTTTTGATGTGATTTCTATTGGAGTTTAATTAATTTCAACAGAACTCTGTACATTAAATAGTCATATTGTAGAAACTCATACTATAGTAGTGGAAGAGATCTCATGTGGCCACCTATTCATCCCACTGCCACATGTTTTACAATATGCCAGTTAGTAATGGGACATGTGGAAAGTTCATAATCACATGATACATTAATAAACAACAATGAAGTGGCTTATCATGAAAACAAAAATAATGGACCAAAATGTTGCAATCTTTTAGGATTCCAGGCTGTAACAACTACATACTCTTTTCTTCTCTTTTATTCCTTAATGGGCATTAAGCATGGGGAATTTTAAACATTTTAAAGAAATCTCAATGATGCAGAAAATAACAATTATAATTATTTTTACAATTAAAAATGTTGCTATCTATTCATGATGGTTTGTGGATCTCATGCTGTTTGTTATACGTGTCTACTGCAGCACTCAATAGCATACCTCCAGGAACTGTTTGCGAATTCTGAGCATCGAATGTATCTTTATCCAGAAGGTGCATTTCAGAGAACATTTGTACTGGAAGGTTGTTAGCTACTGTTAGCAATTATTGTTCTGTTTTAAAGATTTTCATCATCCAACTGAGGAGTGGTAGTTATATCATGTGAACAAAGTGACTGGTGACATAATCAGATGAATAAATGTCAAGTAGCCAAAAGAATCAGTTTGCAAAGCATCCACATACTGAAAAATAATTTTTCAGAACTACTTAGTGAGTACTTATGAATAATTCACAAATTATAAAAGTCAGGGTTGGTTTCTAAATGATTTTGTAGACAGAAATTGTTATTTGCCTCATGTTCTGTAATTCCTCTTCACAGGGCTACGGCAGATAATGAATGGCACCTTAGTTCTGCCCTTTCAAGCAATGAATCAGCACAGAGGAGGGAAAGTCTGTGCCACATATTGGGCAGGCACAAATGGATTCTGCTCTGAAGCAAGGAGAGGATCAACACAGGACCAGAAATTAAATAAGCCCACAATTTGACCATAGCTAAGAGGGTCTTCACGACTGGTGAACTTTGGTAGGCGTTAGCATCTTGGCTCGAAAGAATTTTGGTATCTCACTGTACTAAGCACAGCGAGAGCATCAGGGTCATAGAGGCCCAGCAAGATTGGAAGGGGATGGAGGCACATGTTGGCAAAGGGTCTACCGAAAATCCTATGCCAAAGGTAAAGCTTACAATTGTCATGCAAGAAGCACGAATATTGTTGAGGAAGTCCTGTCCATGTATGGCACACACTCCTTACCCCTTTAGTAGCTGTGGCACAACAGAGAACGTGTTACTGAGGGCTTGGCTTGGTGCAGAGGCAACCCAAACCAGTGTGCCCAGTAGCTGGAGCACACTGGACTCTGATGATGCACTGAGAATCTTATTCTATTGAAAGCACTCAGCTGGCTGGAAAAAACACACACAAAAGGTAACACCACATTCTTTTAAACTATTGATATTGACATGAACTATATAACCCAAAGAAACAGTTCTTATATATTAAAGAAACATTACAGTATTTTATTACTTACTGTTAACTTGTTCTGCAGTGATATATAAGTAGTTTGAGTCTGTAAGTAGAAATAAAAGCATCTGCAGGGTATTCCCAAGGTTATAATTTCACTGAGGATTTCTCTGATGTCATAAACTGGAAGAGCTAAGTTGAACTGTTTAGTTATAGGAACCCCAAGATGACAATTATAGCCTTGTAATGCACAACAGGCAAGAATTTAAACATTAACAGCCTTAAGTGGGCCATCTGTGATGATTATACCTTCTCTAAAGACTCAAGATACCAGTAAAATGGTTTTCATACCTACAAAATGAGTTGGGTATTTTAATCTATTTTTGCCATTTTCTCTTTGAAGAAGGAGATGTCACTCTTCATTCAGTCAACAAGAAGGCATAAGTGTTATCCAGTTTAAATTTGATCATAAAAGAAGAGAAGTAAAGTTTGAATACTGTAGCTTTTAAGCTGGCTTGGATAAAATTTCAAAGTGCTGCCACAGTAGTCACATTATCCTTTGCTGATCTCAGTGTTGTAAGACATATCAGAAAATAATCATATAATTCTGACAAAGATAAACCAATGCTGAGCTTACACTGAACATACAGAAAGATCATCAGAGGCACATACTGTTCATATATTTATCTTTTGGATCTTCAACCTAGAATGCCAAATATGGACAGTTGCAGTTGACAAAAAAACATCCTAGCAAAACATTATTATGAGAGCAAGAACAGCCTCCTGCTTGAATCAAAACTTTATTTTCTGTTAATTTTAACAGATTTGTACTGATTTGTATGGGTCATCTTGAAGACTGACACTTTTAATGAATAATTTGAGAAATAAAATGCAAAAGGAAAGGTAGTTTTAGAAAATAAAAGCTATGTCTTTGTTCTCCCTTTACTCGATAATAAAATAAATTATGTGTATCTACATTTACCTTTATGTAACAGAAAATTAAACAGATACAGAATTAGCTAATTGTGGTGGTGCATTCCCCCCCACCACCTTCTCCTGGGCAGCTTGTTGATCTGGGCCACTTGTTGATCTCAGAAATTCCCGTAAAACCTTGGCCTTGGTATAATGAGTCTGGCGGTTAAGCGCCTCTTGACCATATCAGAAACTCTGCATAGCTGGGGTTGGGAATGTACTCCTACTGCCTGGCCCAGGTGTCATACCCTGATACCCTTATCTGAGTCGTAGCTCAAGCGGAACAACACTGAAACCTTGAGAATTTTTAGTAACTGCCAGCTGGGACTGTGGCCAGGATGGAAATTTACAGATGACTAAAGCCAATTATCTTGCAAACCTATAAATGGTGTTCCTAAGTGAGACCCTTTGAGCTCTCCTGGACCACAGCGGGCTGTGCCCAGCATGTCCCTCTGAGTGGGATGCCTCTCAGAGCTCGCGAACTCTCAAGTTTGCAATATTTGGAGGACCGTCGCTGACTGCCACGGGACCTGGGCTGAAACACTCCTCAGCCGAAACGCTCCTCGAGGCTCAACCCTTCACCCGTTGAGAAATGCCAAGACATTTGACGTGAATATTTCACTGAACTCGAGGGGAATTTTTAACAGGTATACCTTTTGTACATTTATATATATATTTCTGTCTGTGTGTGTGTGTGATCTGATTGTAGTAGACTCTACTAACTTACTTTGTAAATGTTAAATTAGTTAAAGATTAAGTGCTGCTAAAATCTTGTGGTCCACCTTAAAACTGTGAATGAACCTTAGACTGCTGCTAAACACATATAATCCCTTAGACATAAACCATTGACCAAGTCTGAGACTAAGAGTGGATCCAGCCACACCTAAGCTCCATCAGGAGTTTAGAAAGCAAGGGGGTCTTCTCTGAACCTTGTGACTCAACGGGAGGGTCTCCCTTACCCTTTTTCGTCCTCGGTCTCTGTATAAATCATTCCAACTCAATTCTAACACGATTTTCCTTTGTATACTTTATCTGTGTAGTAAGTGATAGAGTGAACCTTGCCATCAAACGCTGTTAAGTTGCGCTTTTATAAATTTCTATTAAAATCACTTTCTGCTAATACCTTTGACGGTGATTCTTTAAGTGGCCTCTAAACCATTCATTCGCAACACTAATGAACATGCTTCAGTTGTGTTATGTAAATGATATACACAAAGTAAATTTTTTAGAGATCTATCAGGTAGCACATTGGTGCGCACTACCTTTTATATACAAATTTGATATGTAAGTTAATGTATCTACTGTATATTCTACGTATTACATTTGTGGGGGAGGTGGTGTTCCTGTGTATCTCTGGGGCTAGAAAGGAGAGTTAGAAATTGCCTGCTATGCAGCAGTTTGTTCAGTTTGTTACATTAGCACTTCTCAGAACATCAAACACCTGGCGTGTTTTATTTCTGAAAACTAAGGAAAATCAGCAAGGGTTTCAAGACATCATTTAATAACAGAACTTCTAACTGTCTGCTTTGATTAGGGCCAGAATGTGTCTATATCTGCAATTCTATGTTTATATACACACCCATATATATACTATATATATGATATATGCTATTAAATATGTTTGTTTTACATTAGGTGTATAAACATACTTTTATATATAAGTGCTCAAATTTAGAGCAATTCTGGGTTGATCTTACCCATCATCAATTGCCTAAAGTTCTGTTTGTTTATTCCCTCTCCTTTTTTGGGGTATGCTGTGACCTGCTATCTAATTGGTCTCCAAGATGGACGTATTAAAGAGGGGAGAATATGACAGTGCTTCCAAAAATAAGAACATTTTTCAAGAAGGTTAGATAAGGAAATCACTTAAAAGAAGTGTTATCACACATTGCTCAATCTTTTCCTGATGCTGTATCTATTTTCAACTAAAACTTAATGATGTATTTTCCACAGTGGAAATAGGATTTTGGTTTTAAGCTTTCCTGTTTAGAACAATAAAGACAGTTCAGAAAAATGCATTAATTTATAGAAACTTGTAGCCAAGATGGACAAGGCCAATATTGGCAACAAAACGCTAACTCAGTTGCCAATCTTTTGAAGTAACGTATGAGTGGTTTCCATCAGGGTTTGCATTATGTAATTTACTAAATATTTCAGACTATCCTTTGTCATATTAATTTCTCCAGCAGTTCTCCCATGTCAGAGGCAACTGACTACTAGTCCAGTTATTTATATTTCTAGACTGAATTAACAAAAGCAGCTTTCATGGTTTTCTTCAGTGTTTCATACCACAGATATGCCTGATTGAAAAAGTAAGTTTATACTGAATTGCCACTGAAAATAACTTTTGAATCATTTATGGAAAAGGATTTCACATAATGACTGCATTTGGTAAAGCTGAAAACTGCTTCGTTGGTTTTGTAAGTTTGCGATATTCCCAAGGCCTTGGAATGAACTCACCGGCTTCAGTTGTTCTTGTTATGACATACAATCCATTACATAAAAAAAGTCCTAAAACATATTTCCTACATTGTTCCTGCATTTCTCTAAGGAACAGTGTGTTACAGAAAATAAACATGCAGGAGGATTCAGAGCAGATAGTTATTATGTGTAATCTGTTACGTTTATTTAAAAGATGTTTTTCTTTTCGTAAGCCTGTGATAAACTCCAAGACTGGATCCTGTGAAGTGCAGGGCACCTGGTGATGCTGCTGACTGCACTCACATCTGTTTTCTTCAGTAGGCACTGATGGCACTTGGAAATTTCCATCAAGTATTTAGCACTTTTCAGGATTTGTCCCCACATAAACATGTTCCTAAACATAAAAGGTTCAGGGAAACGAATACAAGGCAATAAAGCAAGCATCTCATAGTTCTGCTGGAAGGAACTCAGAGGACAAGCAGTTGTTATCAGTCTTGATAAAGCCACGAGTCATGAATTTATTCTGAAGCAAGAAATACTTTAATTGGAAAAAAAAGTAGTTAAAGTAGTTAAGCCCAACATCAATTAATGAATGGAATTAATGCCTGAAAAAGGGCAACCCAAGATGGTTTGACAATTGACAGAAGTTGGAGATTAGATGGAGAAATCAGCACTCTAAAAATACCCAAAAGCTGGAGTGGATGACCTAGTCTGTATCTGCCTTTAAGCATTCTTTTATACGAGCCCATAAAAACATAGAAAAGTTGCTTTCTCTGGGTTACCTTGCACCTGACCTCATGGCCTGTCACTTTTGACTATTTAATGCTTCAAATCAGCCCTTACATAGTCAAAAGAAAGAATAGTGAAATAGTAAAAGTGACTACAGCTAAAAGTGGCTCAACACCTCCTTTAGAATCTCTAGAAAATGAAAACAGCTCCCCTTTGTCAAGTATGAAAGGCTATTGTTCTGGGAGAGCAAGAGCCATTAAGCTAATTACACATTTTCATTGCTTTGGTGAAAACTGAAATTTAATTAATACAAGCCAGATGTAAACCAATTTAAATGTGTTCACATAGGGATTTTTTCCCAGTTTAATTGATTTTAAACCAATTTTGTCTGTCGCTGTCTGTCTGTCTGTCTGGCTCTGTCTTTCTGTCTCTCTCTTTCATCACTCTGACTTTCTGTCAGTGGGAGTTATCAACTGTGATTTTCTGCCCCACTGCAAGTGTTTTCTTGGTTAAATATGTCACGTCCTTTAAGTCAAAATGTGTGCAGGCTGAAGTTAATGTCATACTTCCACTATGGTAACCAAACTTATAAAGTCTAAATCATCTGTTTCCATAGTTCCATTTTGTTGGCTCATTTTAAGTGCAAATAGCTGCAAGAGTTCTTCACCTGAAAAATAATTCCTGTCAATTAATCACTCTCTATTCCACAGATATAACAGAATTTCAAGCCTAGTTGTTTTAGGGCTTTCTGTAAGTCTCCGTATGTATTCATGTGTCCTGACATCTGCACTGAAACAGCTGAGGTTGCTGAACCTTTAACACAGGCTGCTTTCCTCCAAGATAATCACTTAGCCACTAAAACAAATGGAGTTTAAAAAATCCAAAGAGAAAATTCTCTATGTCAGAATTTTGTTAATTCTCTGATCAGCAGAGATTCTTCATGGGTGGAAAAGTCTTGACTTCAGGTATTAAAGAAAAGGCAGTAAAATATAAACCTCCCATAACTTGGAAATTTTCTTCCTGTATAGCAAGGAGCAATAAAGAGGTAAAAGTTACAGATATTTGGAAATAATTTTGTACAGCCTAAGAGACTGTTAGACACAATTTTCACTGTGCTCTCCTCTCAGATTGCTGAAGCTTCAACGTAGCAAACATGCTGCTTTACATTTATAATGAAATACAATAAAATAGAGTCAGAAGGTAATTTCTTAGCAATAAATTTGACCTGTAGTTCAAGTAATGAAGGAAGTGGTCAAACTCCTTTTCCCTGTTCTAGAACATCATGGCATTTCCTATCATACTCTGGATGTAATGGATATATAGAGAAATCTTTTGCTTGTTTCTGTATTGAATTTGCCTATTACACTGAAAACTTTGGGTCAAAGACTGCCTGCTAACTTTGTGTTTGTATAGCATTTAATATAATAAGGACTGAATCCTTGGCTGCTGACAAGACACAGACGTAATATACATTGTTGATAATGATAACTTTAAGCTGTGATAAAAATTATCACTCCCAACAGTTTCTCTGGAAAAAGTGGTCCTCAAAATTTGAACTTCTGATTTGTTTATTCAGATGGCACTTACTGATTTTAAAATATTGCCTGTGTTTATCTTAAGTTTGGCTAACTGTGTCAGGCTTAGAGAAAATTTCACTGTAATCAACGTGAGTGTTTCTTTTTTATAGTGTGTACTTTTATGTACATCTACTTTCTTCCTTTTGTCATTATTTTACAGAGCTCTGGGCACTGTCCCAAAGAGCTCACAGCCAAAAAGATAAATAACACTGGGAGAATGAGAGAAAGATGCAATGAAAATATGTTCAATATTTCTGTGTAGGATCTTTCCCTTGGGGCATATAAAAAATCTAATCCACTTCTAGAGATGGTAAAAATTTCAGAAATGTGTTCTATACCTATATTACCATTTTGACTGCAAATGTAGAATTGTAATTGTCTTTTAAAGTTTATTCAGATGTAAAGTTGTAAGGAGCCTTAACAACAATGATTCGCAACTAATTCTGCTATGTTATCTTTTCCCAAATTGCATTCA